>NC_084741.1:50793529-51393529 GCF_033978785.1 Entelurus aequoreus
AAAAATGTTTTCATTTGACGCCCCATTGAAGTGCATGGCATTATATTTACAAACAATTTTGTTTGTAGAAATCCAAGCAATTCTCCCATATTAACGGCAAGCTGCGCTTTGAGTCACATACAAAATGGAAGGAGATGAGAAATAATTCTCTCATCAGCGCAACCGGCAATGCATGCTAGCATGGGCGCTAGACAGAGACCTTAAATTGATGTACCCAGAGTAGGAGAGTTTATCTTTGTGGCTCTGCTGCACCTTCACCACTCATACAAATAGAATGTGCATAACCACAGTCGTGCATTATGCGTGACTGCATGCTTGATGAAAAGGAAACTCCAAACAACTGAACCGGAAAAGATGCTCTTTAAAGAATTACTATTACCTCATGAGTGTGCCAGTAAAATTTGGAAAATAGCTTCGTAATATTCCATTTGGTGCTTTTAAATTGCCAAGCACTGGGATGAAAAATGCTCCAATCAAAAACACTGCCACGCTTATAACAGCTGGCATGTGCACAAATATGCACTCCATTGCACACGGAAATAGAGGGTCTATGTGGCCAAGGATAATAACAAACTCTGAAAAGTCTCTGTGCTACTGGTGCTTTAGCAGGTTTCTTGCTGATACATTCATTATGTGGGAAGGCAGCGATACCTGCAAAAGTGCTATTGTGCCCTGTTGCACCTGAGGCTGTGCACTAAAAAAACACAACTGTGAGTCAACATCACATCCAATAATACTGCAGCCTCTCACCACTAATTTTCCAAACTAACAACAACATCCTCTTTCAATAGTCCCGAAAAGGAAAAAGAGGCACTGGGCAATAATCCATGTTCTTTTCATCTAGTTGAAACAATACCCTGTATTAGTTTTTTTGCAAATCTCCTATTACAAACGTAATTGCCTTTAACAATGTGTGGAGAGACTGCACACTGTTTCATTCTTGTCAGCCTGGGGATTTTTAATAGAGGAGGAACGGTTATACACTGTATTTCTGTAAGAAAACAGCAGCCATCTGATGGACAGGAAGTGAATTTCAACTTATCTGTCAACAAGGGAAAAAATATATTCCATTTTCCTTCATTTTCTTTTCAATTCAAGTGATTGGTTGTTTTTCAGTATGCATATGCCAATAGACCAGGGCTATTTACTGGCAGTGTAGATGATGCCACAGCAAAATTACTAAACCTTGTTGCTGGGCATCTAGATGGAAAAAGAACACATGCACGCTTAAGCTTTGTGGATTTTCATCTGCGTTCGACTGCATGCAGCCACACATTCTGGCTCGTAGACTGCTGAATATGTCCAATATTGACTTTGGTACTATATGTTGGCTAGTGGACTTTCTCACTTCAAGATCACAGAAGACCCGTGTTAACAGCACACTGTCTGATGCTCGCTTATGCTCCACAGGATCACCCCAGGGACGGGTCCTTTCCCCTTGCTGTTTGTACTGTACACAAATGACTGTCAGAGCACACTTCACTCAAGGTCCATCATTAAGTTTGCCGACGACTCGGTCATAGTCAGCCTCCTGCAGGACAAAGAATCAGACCACTGTCCTGTTCTGGAGAACTTCATCAAATGGTGCGAGGATTTGTACCTGGAGCTTAAAGGCCCACTGAAATGATTTTTTTTTATTTAAACGGGAATAGCAGATCCATTCTATGTGTCATACTTGATCATTTCGCGATATTGCCATATTTTTGCTGAAAGGATTTAGTAGAGAAAATCGACGATAAAGTTCGCAACTTTTGCTCGCTGATAAAAAAAAGCCTTGCCTGTACCGGAAGTAGCGTGACGTCACAGGAGCTAGTATTCCTCACAATTCCCCATTGTTTACAATGGAGCGAGAGAGATTCGGACCGAGAAAGTGATGATTACCCCATTAATTTGAGCGAGGATGAAAGATTCGTAGATGAGGAACGTTACAGTGAAGGACTTGAGAGACAGTGATGGACGTATCTTTTTTCGCTCTGACCGTAACGAATCGTGACCCCAAGAATCGATATTGAATCGAATCGTGGGACACCCAAAGATTCACAGCCTTACTCATA
Organism: Entelurus aequoreus; assembly: GCF_033978785.1. NCBI lineage: Eukaryota > Metazoa > Chordata > Actinopteri > Syngnathiformes > Syngnathidae > Entelurus > Entelurus aequoreus. The sequence continues at coordinate 50,795,584 of NC_084741.1, forward strand.
CCCTCTCTTCTCAGAGTTTAGACTCTTGCCCTCAGGATGCAGGTACACCCCTAGTAATAGGAAGGCCAAAAAAAACAGATACACAAGATCCTTTGTTCCCTCAGCTGTTGACTTTATAAATGAGCTTCTTAAACAAGCTTAGCTGCTAGGCACAGTCACTTTAGTGGGAAGCGACGTGTGATGATTAGTTTTTATTGTATTACAAATGTTTTTTAGTTTTTAGCTTAATGCATTCAGGATTGTTTGTATGCTGTATGTATTTTATGTATTTGTACCTTGTTTTTACTGTTGTACCTTGTTTTTAATGACTACTGCTGCAAACCAAATTGCCCCTCAGGGACAATAAATATTTTCTAAGTCTAAGTCTAAGGCCCGGGGGCCAAATCCGGCCCGGGAGTGACATCATTCTGGCCCCGTCCATCCACCCAACCATCTTCTTCCGCTTATCCCAGGTCGGGTCGTGGGGGCAGCAGTCTAAGCAGAGAAGCTCGGACTTCCGAGCTCTTCCCAGCCACTTCGTCCAGCTCCTCCTGGGGGATCCCAAGGCGTTCCCAGACATAGTTTCTCCAACCTGTCCTGGGCCTTCCCCATGGTCTCCTCCCAGTCAGACGTGCCCTAAACATCTCCCAGGGGAGGCGTCCGGGAGGCATCCTGACCAGATTCCCGATCCACCTCATATGGCTGCTCTCGATGTGGAAGAGCAGCGGATTTACTTTGAGCTTTTCCCAAATGACAGAGCTTCTCACCCTATCTCTAAGGGAGAGCCCCGCGACAGAGGGAGGAAGCTCCTTTTGGCCACTTGTACGCGTGATCTTTTCCTTTCGGTCATAACCCAAAGCTCAAGACCATAAATGAGGATGGGATTGTACCTGGAGATCGACCGGTAAATCGATACAAGGTCCACATTAATGCAGACACTGCATCGATCTGCCTGTCGATCTCACGATCCACTCTTCCCTCACTCTTGAATAAGACCCCGAAGTCCCTGAACTCCTCCACTTGGGGCAGGATCTCCTTCCCAAACCAAAGATGGCACTCCACTCTTTTACGGGCGAGAACAAAGGAATCGGACTTGATCCATTGAGAGCTAAAGGTCCTGGCCAGATAAAGCCATCAGGACCACATCATCTGCAAAAAGCAGAGATGTAATCCTACATCCACCAAACCGGATCATCTCTAAACCATGACTGCGCCTGAAAATTATGTCCATTAAAGTTATGAACAAAATTGGTTACAAAGTCCAGCCAGAGTCTAACCCTCACTGGAAACGGGTCCGACATACTGCCGGCAATACGGACCAAGCTCTGACACCCATCATACAGGGAACGGACCGCCAACAATCAGACGGTCCAATACCCCATATGCTTTGAGCACTCAGGCACAAGACTTCCCGAGGGACACGGTTGAATGCCTTCTCCAAGTCCACAAAGCTCATGTAGACTGGTTGGGCAAACTCCCCTGCACCCTCAAGGACGCTGCCGAGAGTATAGAGCTGGTCTACAGTTCCACGACCAGGACGAAAACCACAGTGCTCTTCCTGAATCCAAGGTTTGACTATCCTAGGCTGAGGAGTGTGATCCACGATATTTGGAACACACCCTTATGCCAATCCAGAGGCACCGCATCCGATTTCCACGCAATGTTGCAAAGTCTTGTCAACCAAGACAAACCCACAGCATCCAGAGCCTTAAAGGGGAATTGTGCGTTTTTGGAATTTTGGAATCATTATGAAAGACATGACGACAGGTGTATTTTTTTTGTATGCGTTCTAAATAAATACATTTGATCAAAGGTCCGCTTACTATGGAGTCAATGGGAGCAGCACAATTCCGCCTATAATGCTTAAAAAAAAACATCCAAACAATTTGATTAAGGTTTAATATACCTAAAGTAAGTAAATGATAAATGGGTTATACTTGTATAGCGCTTTTCTACCTTCAAGGTACTCAAAGCGCTTTGACAGTATTTCCACATTCACCCATTCACACAGAGATGGAGGGAGCTGCCATGCAAGGCGCTACCAGCACCCATCAGGAGCAAGGGTGAAGTGTCTTGCCCAAGGACACAACAGACGTGACTAGGATGGTAGAAGGTGGGGATTGAACCACAGTAACCAGCAACCTTCCGATTGCTGACACAGCCACTCTACCAACTTTGCCACGCCGTCCCTATATATAAATATATAATGTATGCACGGGCACATTTATAAAAACATTTCATATTTACATATTTTGCTCATTTTAAGCATACGAGGCACATTAATTTAAAAAATGCATCACGACATTAGTTTTTTTGAACAACACCACTTATTTTTTACTTGTTGCAGACTTAATGAGAGCCAACAAACATACTAAAAAGATCACTTACTGTGCAATGTCTGCTGTCATAAGGATGCCGACTGCTTGGATATTCATGCATTCCCATTTAAATGAAGAATGACTCATTATACTCGCAAAAGAAAGCGGGGGTGGAACCAAGCGTCTTTTCGTGTCGTTCTTGCCATTTCCAGGTCAAAATTGGCTATCAAAGTGTACCAACTTGTCAGAATACGACTTCGTTTTTCTACTGTCTAGGTGAGAGGCATGATTTATGATCTACAATAAAGTTTTTACGAGCAAGGAAGCAGCTCATCAGTCGATCATGTCAACATTGGCACTCAAGCTTGCGATCATGGCGTCGCTATAAATAGTTTGTCTGCGCTACCGCTTATAATAACAATATCACCAACACTTGGTTGATATTCAATTCATGAAATGTAAATGGAGTATTGGTGGCGGTTTTTGAATGTTTTTTATTGGCATTTATGGGCGGAATAGATGATCTCCCATTTGCTCCGCTGTAAGCGGACTTTTATTAACGTTTATTTACAAGTTAGAATGCATTAAAAAAAAAACTATTTTGTCATGTCTTTTATAATGAATGTAAACGATAGGCAAAATTCCTAAAAAAAGTGCAGTTCCCCTTTAAGGAACTCTGGTCGGATCTGCCACAGAGGAGCTTTTTAACTACCTTGGCAACTTCAGCCCAAGAAATAGGAGAGCCCACTACAGATTCCCCAAACACTGCTTCCTCGTAGGAAGACACGTAGGTGGGATTGAGGAGGTCTTCGAAGTATTTCATCCACCGATCCACAACATCCTGAGTCAAGGTCAGCAGCACACCATGCTCACCATACACCAGTGTTGACAGTGCACTGCTTCCCTCTCCTGAGGCGGCAGATGGTGGTCCAGAATTCCTTCGGAGCCGTCCAGAAGTCGTTTTCCATGGCTTCCCCAAACTCCTCCCATGTCCGAGTTTTTGCTTTTGTGACCGCCAAAGCTGCGTGCCGCTTGGCCTGTTGGTACATGTCCGCTGCCAGTGGACACCAGCGGGTTCCTGGGACCCCCAAGGCAGGAATTACCGCCACGACAGGCATCAACCATCTTGTGGCCACAGCTCCGATCGACCGCCTTGACAATAGAGGTACGGAACATTGTCTACTCGGACTCAATGTCCAGCGCCTCCCTCGTGACATGTTCAAAGTTCTTCCGGAGGGGGGAATTAAAACTCTCTCTGATGGAAGATTCTGCCAGACGTTCCCAGCTGTTATTTATTAATTTTTTTTTGGCATAAAAAAATACATGTGTTCTTACGGACTGTATCCCTGCAGACTGTATTGATATATATTGACATATAATGTAGGAACCAGAAATAATAATAACAGAAAGAAAAAACCCTTTTGTGCGAATGAGTGTGAATGAGTGTAAATGGGGGAGGAAGTTTTTTTGGGTTGGTGCACTAATTATAAGTGTATCTTGTGTTTTTTATGTTGATTTAATACAAATAAAAAATAAATAAAACAACTTTTTTTTTTTTTTAGTTTCTTGTGCGGCCCGGTGCCAATCGGTCCACAGACCTGTACCGGGCCACGGCCCGGTGGTTGGGGACCACTGCAGTAGAGCACTCCTGTAACTCTCACAAAATAAATAGACCAACATTTCTTCTGTAGAGAACGGGTTTTCCGGAATATACAAAATAAGACTAATAGAGAGGAGTCCGGTCCTCAAGTCCTTATCTTTCTGGAAATATCACCCTTAAAACAATTTAGTTGAATATCCAATAGAACAAGGTTTTCTTTTCAATTATGTGAATGCCATTTAATTAATGTACATGTACATTATTTCAAATGTACAGTAAATGCATGCTTGTGTGCAGGGATATTATTTTCATTTGATGATTGGTGTCTCTAATATACAAGAAGGCTATCCTTTTCTCTTTCCTTCCTTTATGCTGCTCTAAGTTGGTGAGAAACAAAAACTGACACATTACATAAAAGGCTGAGGGTAAAAAGTCATTATATAGGTGGTTGTTATGGACGTGTACATCTGCAGCTCTAACCTTGGGTTTCATCACCATTAGACGCTACCTGTTGGACTGTAACTGCAGATGTAAACTGCTGGTGCAGCTATTTGAGGACATCTGCAGGCAATAATCAGAGGTTTTTCATATCCGCAAGACTGGGCCATCTTGCTAAAAGGGTTATGAGCAAAAATTAGGCATGTTTTTAAACAGAGAAAGGACAGCGTTCATTGAATACAAATGTAATTATATATTTAAGAGTAGTGGTCCCCAACCTTTTTGTAACTGTGGACCGGTCAACGCTTGAAAATTTGTCCCACGGACCGGGGTGGGGGGGGTTGGTATTTTTTTATTATCATTATTTATTATTTTTGTCATAAAAAAATACAATCATGTGTGCTTACGGACTGTATCCCTGCAGACTGTATTGATCTATATTGATATATAATGTAGGAACCAGAAATATTAATAACAGAAAGAAACAACCCTTTTGTGCGATTGAGTGTGAATGACTGTAAATGGGGGAGGGAGTTTTTTGGGTTGGTGCACTAATTGTAAATGTATCTTGTGTTTTTTATGTTGATTTAATAAAAAAAATAAAATAGATATATATTTATTTATTTATTTTTTATTTCTTGTGCGGCCCGGTACCAATCGATCCACGGACCGATACCGGGCCGTGGCCCGGTGGTTGTGGACCACTGGTTAGGAGGACAAAAGACGTGCGTGAAATTAAAAAAAAAAAATGGTATTTTAGTTTTTTTAAATATCTGGATGTTATGAACTCCAGGTTTAATGCCAGTGTTATATTAAGCAGAACAATGTCGCCCAGGGTTCTGTGAAGTCTGCATGGATGTAGCTCAATTAATCAATGAATAGTTTGCCCTTTATTCGTTTTTAGCAAAGCTTTGTAAAATAATTGAAGCCAGCAAACCAAAAAAATTATTCTTTACAATTAATTCTACTGATGCACCACTCTTACAAACCCTGCTAATTTCTCTGGAAAAAAAGGGTTGCTAATGTTCTTAAATCATGCGTTGGAATCAAAACAGAAACAGAGCAAGCTATACTTCCACATTTTACGTGTATCATTCCCTCCAGAACTTGGTGGGCTTTTTTTGTGATTGTTGCGACCTAAAATACATGAATTTGGAGCAGATTTTTCAGAATGTTGCGGCAGAAAATGTGATTTCAATTTTTTTTTAACACCATTGAATCAGCATATCATTTTATGGATTTGTTATCACTGTTCGAAGTGTTACTTGTAACCTCAACCTCAAAAACCATATATTTTCAATAAAAATTGGAAAACAAACACTGTAACGATATTCTACTCATTTTATACAACATAGACTTAAAGTAAACACTAGATGGCAGTAAAAGAACTCAGATCTCATTGTCAAATGATTCTACTCTTTTAATTATTTATAACTAACAATAGTAATAATCAAATTTAATTACAGAAAAAAAAACACCAATGTTGCCTAAATGTTGTCTGCTTTGTCGTCGACAAGCTGCAAACATTCTCTGTGTATGTTGTTTATGCTGAATAAGTGTTGGTCCAACTTAAACTTTCATTGATGTTTTAACACATTTACCCCCGCACATTATGAGCATTTGTGAACTTTTGAAAGCGATCAAAAGCCTTAATTTTTGTTGGTAAATGACAGACAATGAGAACTTATCATCACACATCAACACCTCTAACATGTAAATGCTGCCTCTTTGCTATGTCAGCATTGCAAATTGAAATCTGTCCTTAATTGCCTTAATAACAACAAGTATATACTGTAGATACATGAGTCTTAAATGAGGATGCCGGTGTTGTTGCTAAATGTTTATACACGACAGTACCCAGAAGGCTTACCACTGGAACCGGAAGTACGTTTTAGCTACTCTCAGTACAATAATGGTGTTGTTTGAGGAATAAAGAGTCTACACAAGACACAAACACCAGTATTGATTAGACAGTTGACGAGTGTGTTGACTGCAAAAAAAATATAAGATAAAAAGACTAGATTTTATGAAAAAGTATTAAAAACTAATGAAATTAACTAGCTGCATGGACAGATAATTTTACCGGATAAGACACCATAAATTAAGATTTGTACATCTAGTAATTAGCAGGACTTTTAAGATATAAATAAATATTTTATTTGAAAACATGCATTATTCAACTTGCAATTCCTAAATCATTATTTCTTAAAATGTTGCAGAATCTTTCAACAAAATTTTCTATGTGAGGGAAAATCAAAATATCTTATTTGAATAGTTTTTCTTTTAAATTTTAAATAAAGAATACAAAAAATATAAATATTAATGCTAAATTTAAGATTAGTCAATGACTAAAAATAGTTAAATATCTCTTAAAACTAGGGAAATATTTGGATATACAATTCTAAATGTTGGCAAGTGGCAAATCATTTGCAGTGTTTAAGCAGAGCTCAGAGACTAATTTGATTGGCCAAAACGTGCAGGGAAGTTGAGGGCATTGGACAAAATCGATAGGCCGCCAATAATTCGCAAGGAATTGAGTGAAATCCTGGGTCTTATATCTTCTTTTGTTTGCCTCACCAGTACTCAAAGCCTTTTCCTGATCTCATGTCACAAATCAAAACTTCAGTCCACAAACAAGAGCAGCTGTGCTCAACATTGGAAAGGAAGAATTCTGAAGGTCCCTTACTATGGTTTGATAGAGAACAATGTTGCGTAGAATTCTAAGCAACTAAAACAAATATATTTCTTGTTTTTATTATTTTACAGTAGTTTTATAATAATTACCAAAGGGTTCAGATGTTGTATAATATGTCTTTGAACATTGATCATTTTTAATGTGTGTTGCAGTAGAAAGCAGTAACCCAAGCATGGATCGTGACAAATGGATCCATATGTTCTTATCAGCCAAAATGCCTGCAGGCATTAGGCACAGGTTAATCTCTAAAAAAGGCCCCTGAGATGCAGAGCACAGTCCATCTTGAATCTCTGGCCTTGACTCAGGAACACACGGCTCCACAACCCATTACATTTAATCTCAACAAACTGCGAGACATTTTCTTCCCCAAGACAAGATATTGCCAATCTCCTGCCCCAAGAGTACTGCTTATATTAAAACTGATACGAAAGAACTGACTTAATCAAAACCAACAAAGTATATGTAGCTTCCAGGTCTGACTTGGCACTATAGATGTACACCAATAGAAGCACACAGCCCCATTTTCTTACAAATTCTACTGCAACTCAAATCCTCAGATGCCACCTACTACCTTATCTTACGTACGATTCAGGAACTCGAGGGTGGCAGTGGGCTGATTCCCAACATCCCCTGCATATAGTCCATAATTACACATGCAAAATGTAATCCTGATCAGCTCCAGCAGCCTTTCCAATCTGTTTACATAATCACATTGCGACAAGGACTTCATCAATGACACAGCGGCCATTGGATTACTTGATGTACAGAGAAACTGTTTTCCAGCAATTCGTCACTGCGTGCTATAGACTTAAATAAACAAAATTGCTATGGAAAAAAGTGTAAAACATTACTTATTGCAGCAGATGGGCCATTTTCAACAAACTGATGTTTAGAATTGATGTTCCATATTTTGCTGTCTGCTTTTCAATATGCTAGAAACATGTTTTGCCTTCTCTTCTATTTCCCATCAAGTCCCTGCTGTGTGTGTTCTCCACGGACTGGAAAGGGAAAACGTTCAAAAAGTGATGCATCTTTTAAAAGTTCAAACATTTGCCGACAACATAGATATTACCGTGTCTGCACAGTGTCCTGCTGCCTCTAACAACAACTCAACAAGAAAAACGATCTCGATTTTTCCAGTTTGGAATAAAAAGAGGCAATGTCGTGCACTTCTGGGCTGCAACCAGTAGATGTGCTGTTGATTCAGTACGTAGTAAACACCAGGTTGGAAATTATTGTTGCCACTAACGGCAAATCTTTCGACCATTTTCTTTTTCACTCTGCCCGATAATGAATTGTGTTAAAAGCAGGCATAAGGCACATAGCTATGCTGCTATCAACTTCGCAGTCAAATCGTTGGACATTAAACCACCCACCGTTGGAAGGAGGTGAGTTAAGTACCTGCTTAGAGTATAAACCGATTGTATTCGTCATGTCTTCTTTAAATATTAGTGAAAGATTCCTGTGTGCAGACAAATAATTTTTAAAGGGTAAGAGATAACTAATTACGGATGTTACTTCAGCTGCTTCCTGGTGTGACGTGTCTATAAACAGCTGGCCGTGTTTTGGTCTCGCACATCGTCTGCACACAGTAGGGTTGTACGGTATACCGGTATTAGTGTAGTACCGCTATACTAAGGAATCATATTCGCTACTATACCGCCTCTGAAAATTACCGGTCCACCACCGGCCTCCCGTGCCCCCGTCGTCGTCACGTCGTAACATTGCTGGTTTACGAGCAGACGAGCATGTTCGGCAGCGCACAACCACGGAGTACTTACAAGCAGACACAGTGTGTAGACAGAAAAGGGAGAATTGATGCATTTTGGCTTAAAAACTAACGATAAAGGTGAAGTTATAACACTGAAACGCTCACCGGAAGGGGTGCCTTAAGACATGGCTAGCTAGCTAGCGGCTAGCAGTGTTGTTGCGACTTCTAAATCACTAATCCTCGCCTCCATGGTAACAAATAAAGTTAGTTTCTTACAAGTATCATCCCTGCAGGACGAGGAATAGCTAAACATGCTTCACTACACACCGTAGCTCACCGGCATCAAAATGTGAACAAACGCCATTGGTGGATCTACACCTAACATCCACTGTAATGATATCAAGTACAGTAGTGTATTTTGTCGATACTACTATGATCACGTCGATATTTTTTGGCATCACAACATCTTCTTTCGTTTTTTTATGTATTTATATTATGTTTATAAACTCAGGAAATATGTCCCTGGACACATGAGGACTTTGAATATGACCAATGTATGATCCTGTAACTACTTGGTATCGGATTGATACCCAATTTGTGGCGTCATCCAAAACTAATGTAAAGTATAAAACAACAGAAGAAGTGTAGATGGAACATGTTAAAAGAGAAAGTAAGCAGATATTAACAGTAAATGAACATGTAGATTATTAATACATTTTCTACCACTGGTCCTTAATAATTTTGACAAAATAATAGTATGATAAATGACACAATATGTTACTGCATATGTCAGCAGCTAAATTAGGAGCCTTTGTTTGTTTACTTACTAATAAAAGACAAGTTGTCTTGTATGTTCACTATTTTATTTAAGGACAAAATTGCAATAATAAACATATGTTTAATGTACCCTAAGATTTTTTGTTAAAATAAAGCCAATAATGCAATTTTTTGTGTTCCCCTTAGAAAAGTATCAAAATATTAAGTGTTGGGATGATGTTTTCGACATGGGCAACGTGAGGTTCATCAGAGGCCGCCATACTACTGCGCGTCTCTGGCAGGCCGAATCATGTCATCATTACAAGTGAGACTCTCCGGAAATTTGATACGCCGTGCGCCTGGCAGCATAACCTTAACCTGACAGTGTAGCTCTCCGCTTGCAAAGGTAACGATCCTTCAGCAGTTTCACATACAGAAGCCTTGTTACGACTTCTAGGTCCTCTGTTTAGTCAAGTTGGAAGTCTTCTTGGTGCTGCACCAGACCCCAAGACTTCACTAAATAATCCGATCTCTATCGTGTGTTTGTTTATCATGTATACTGTATTTAGACTTTTTTTGAAGTGGAAAAAGTCACAAATAAGATCTGTTTTGTTTACATCAATGAAAGACTGTATTCCTTCTCTAAGTATCTTTAACTTTGGAGGAATCCCCTTAAAGTGACTAGATCTACATCTAGTGACGTTACTGACATCCTGTGAGCAGTCAGTATTCAGTATTACATATAATCACGTATTGCGTCATTTCAGGTTTTTGAACATACTTTGTGTAGCTGCGTTGTGTAGCTAATGTATTATTCTTTCTCTAGACTATTATTAATCTACTCGATAAATTCATGTCCATATCTGGTAAATTTCTGCTCTAACGCTGTACACAGAAATTTAAAAAATATACGTTCTTCATTGTGGGGTATTGTGTGAAGAATTTTGAGGACAAAAATGGATTGTTCCATTTTGGTATAAGGCTGTAACATAAAAAGTGAAGCGCTGTGAATACTTTCCGGATGCACTGCATGTCAGGAAAGTTGCCCAATGAAATTATTTGCTTTATTTATATGTTTTTGTCGTACAGCTTGTGATCTATCCATCCATCCATCCATCTTCTTCCGCTTATCTGAGGTTAGGTCGCGGGGGCAGCAGCCTAAGCAGGGAAACCCTGACTTCCCTCTCCCCAGCCACTTCGTCCAGCTCTTCCCGGGGGATCCCGAGGCGTTCCCAGGCCAGCCGGGAGACATTGTCTTCCCAACGTGTCCTGGGTCTTCCCCGTGGCCTCCAACCGGTCGGACGTGCCCTAAACACCTCCCTAGGGAGGCGTTCGGGTGGCATCCTGACCAGATGCCCGAACCACCTCATCTGGCTCCTCTCGATGTGGAGGAGCAGCGGCTTTACTTTGAGCTCCCCCGGATGGCAGAGCTTCTCACCCTATCTCTAAGGGAGAGCCCCGCCACCCGGCGGAGGAAACTCATTACGGCCGCTTGTACCCGTGATCTTGTCCTTTCGGTCATAACCCACAGCTCACGACCATAGGTGAGGATGGGAACGTAGATCTACCGGTAAATTGAGAGTTTTGCCTTCCGGCTCAGCTCCTTCTTCACCACAACGGATCGATACAGCGTCCGCATTACTGAAGACGCCGCACCGATCCGCCTGTCGATCTCACGATCCACTCTTCCCTCACTCGTGAACAAGACTCCGAGGTACTTGAATTCCTCCACTTGGGGCAGGGTCTCCTCCGCAACCCGGAGATGGCACTCCACTCTTTTCCGGGCGAGAACCATGGACTCGGACTTGGAGGTGCTGATTCTCATCCCAGTCGCTTCACACTCAGCTGCGAACTGATCCAGCGAGAGCTGAAGATCCTGGCCAGATGAAGCCATCAGGACCACATCATCTGCAAAAAGCAGAGACCTAATCCTGCAGCCACCAAACCAGATCCCCTCAACGCCTTGACTGCGCCTAGAAATTCTGTCCATAAAAGTTATGAACAGAATCGGTGACAAAGGGAAGCCTTGGCGGAGTCCAACCCTCACTGGAAACTTGTCCGACTTACTGCCGGCAATGCGGACCAAACTCTGGCACTGATCATACAGGGAGCGGACTGCCACAATCAGACAGTCCGATACCCCATACTCTCTGAGCACTCCCCACAGGACTTCCCGGGGGACACGGTCGAATGCCTTCTCCAAGTCCATAAAACACATGTAGACTGGTTGGGCAAACTCCCATGCACCCCCAAGGACCCTGCCGAGAGTATAGAGCTAGTCCACAGTTCCACGACCAGGACGAAAACCACACTGTTCCTCCTGAATCCGAGGTTCGACTATCCGGCGTAGCCTCCTCTCCAGCACAACTGAATAGACCTTACCGGGAAGGCTGAGGAGTGTGATCCCACGATAGTTAGAACACACCCTCCGGTTCCCCTTCTTGAAGAGAGGAACCACCACCCCGGTCTGCCAATCCAGAGGTACCGCCCCCGATGTCCATGCGATGCTGCAGAGTCTTGTCAACCAAGACAGCCCCACAGCATCCAGAGCCTTAAGGAACTCCGGGCAGAACTCATCCACCCCCGGGGCCTTGCCACCGAGTAGCTTTTTAACTACCTCAGCAACCTCAGCCCCAGAAATAGGAGAGCCCACCACAGATTCCCCAGGCACTGCTTCCTCATAGGAAGACGTGTTGGTGGGATTGAGGAGGTCTTCGAAGTATTCCCTCCACCGATCCACAACATCCGCAGTCGAGGTCAGCAGAACACCATCCTCACCATACACGGTGTTGATAGTGAACTGCTTCCCCTTCCTGAGGTGGCGGATGGTGGTCCAGAATCGCTTCGAAGTCGTCGGGAAGTCGTTTTCCATGGCTTCCCCGAACTCCTCCCATGTCCGAGTTTTTGCCTCCGCGACCGCCGAAGCCGCACACCGCTTGGCCTGTCGGTACCTGTCCGCTGCCTCAAGAGTCCTATGAGCCAACAGAACCCGATAGGACTCCTTCTTTTCAGCTTGACGGCATCCCTCACCGCCGGTGTCCACCAACAGGTTCTAGGATTACCGCCACGACAGGCACCAACTACCTTGCGGCCACAGCTCCAATCAGCCGCCTCGACAATAGAGGCCATTCGGTTTCAATGTCCAGCACCTCCCTCGTGACATGTTCAAAGTTCTTCCGGAGGTGGGAATTGAAACTCTCTCTGACAGGAGACTCTGCCAGACGTTCCCAGCAAACCCTCACAATGCGTTCGGGCCTGCCAGGTCTGTCCGGCATCCTCCCCCACCATCGCAGCCAACTCACCACCAGGTGGTGATCGGTAGAAAGCTCCGCCCCTCTCTTCACCCGAGTGTCCAAAACATGAGGCCGCAAATCCGACGACACAACTACAAAGTCGATCATGGAACTGCGGCCTAGGGTGTCCTGGTGCCAAGTGCACATATGGACACCCTTATGTTTGAACATGGTGTTCGTTATGGACAATCTGTGACGGGCACAAAAGTCCAATAACAAAACACCGCTCGGGTTCAGATCCGGGCAGCCATTCTTCCCAATCACGCCTCTCCAGGTTTCACTGTCGCTGCCAACATGAGCGTTGAAGTCCCCCAGTAGAACGAGGGAATCACCCGGGGGAGCACTCTCAAGTACTCCCTCGAGTGAATCCAAAAAGGGTGGGTACTCTGAGCTGCGGTTTGGCGCGTAAGCGCAAACCACAGTCAGGACCCGTTCCCCCACCCGAAGGCGGAGGGAAGCTACCCTCTCGTCCACCGGGTTGAACTCCAACATGCAGGCTCTGAGCCGGGGGGCAACAAGAATTGCCACCCCAGCCCGTCGCCTCTCACTGCCCGCAACGCCAGAGTGGAAGAGAGTCCAGCCCCTCTCGAGAGAGCTGGTTCCAGAGCCCTTGCTGTGCGTCGAAGTGAGTCCGACTATGTCTAGCCGGAACTTCTCCACCTCGCGCACTAGCTCAGGCTCCTTCCCCCCCAGCGAGGTGACGTTCCACGTCCCAAGAGCTAGCTTCCCTAGCCGAGGATCGGACCGCCAAGTGTCCTGTCTTCGGCTGCCGCCCAGCTCACATCGCACCCGACCTCTATGCTTGTGATCTGATGACAAAAATACCAATGTGAACGCTATACCAAGCGTCTATTTTTATTTTTGCTTGGAACCAGAGCACTGAACCACAAGTGTGAATGCAGCCTAAGAATGGCCCGACTCTTCACAAAAATAAAAATATCTGTATTTTCAATAAGACAGACCTCGAAAAATATCCATAAAAAAATAGCAGTACATCAATTAATTTGTTATGACCTATTATCAATAAAGGATATCTATTCAAATGCCAAGCAGTCAGTTATAAACCAAAGTAGGTACATTTATTGTGGTAGAGTGGGATCAAAAATTTATTTAATTTATTTTGCTTGAAATTGTGTAACATGTCCCCTTTAGCCGGCATCCAAGTTGAGCTGATTCTCCATCCAGCCAATCATTTTCTATACCGCTTGTCCTCATTTTTTCACTGCAAAGTCACGCCACGATCAAGAAAGGTGCAAACGTTTCTCAGACAGGGTCCTACAGTATGTGGGCTGAATGGAGCTTCTTTGCCATTGAGTATGTTAAATGGCAGTTATACGTGGTGTCCCCATGACAACCAGTTACATTATGTCCGGTGGAAAATTACATTTAAAAAAAAGGTATAGTGTCAAAAAAGTCACTCTGGTTGTTTTTTTTCATCAGCATGACAATGAGTTGTATTTTGCTTAATGTATGTAATGTGCTTTTGTTGTCTGTTGTGGTGAAAAATACAACAGTCTACCTTTATCTTTAATTCTAAGGAACTCATTTTGACTGATTTGTTTCGGGAATGTATGAGGAGAAAGAACACTGCATCACTCGCAGTGTTTCTTTCCCAGAAAAAATGACACGGAGAAGAGAAATGAGTCATACTGTAGTATATAACCGAGTATACTGTATGTCCAACCGTGTGAACGGTGGTAACTAACACCTGTTCTTTGCTCCTGCCACCTGTCTGGCTCGACTTGGCCACACAATGTTTCTCTTCCTCTGCATCACCACTTGGCCTTTTCTGTACCGATTGTTGGCTGGCTGACTCCCTAATAAGTAAGAGAACGAGGACAATTGGCAGTGGCTCTCCCTGGGTTTGACATTGCCATGTGGGTGGCGATAAAACAGCACCGTGCCCCCCGACTCTGCTCCACTCTTGGCTTTTCCACTCGGTGGGCACTGCTACTCTGCATGCAGCACATTCCATCCACCCCCAATCGACAAGACATGAGAATTACTCAGAGGGGCCAACAATCTGCATGGAAATTGAAATCTGCGGCAAGCCATACTCAACAGTTCAACAGCACACATACACCCGCGGTGCAACAAGGCATCAACTTTGGCAGGAAAACATTCAAGTGGACTATGGAACGGCATTTGAATTGTAAATTGAGATTTCTGACAATGTGGCTGACATTAAAGGGGATAAATGCACTTTTGAAAGAAAGTGCTTCAGACTCCATAATGATTATTTTAACTGGGGGAAAAAAAGCATTCATGCAAGGCTTACCTCATCAGTCAGTGAATATTCCTAACTTGAATACTAACAAGTCCACCTTGCACCTGCCTGCAGTAAAAATTACGGTATTACTTTAGTATGGGGAACATATTCTAAGTAACAAAGACTTAATTTAGAGTTATTTGGACACTAGGAGAACATATAAGGGTTAGGGTTATGGTTACTAATAAGCAATAATTCTGAGGTTATTGAGGGAAGATTCTTAGTTAATGGCTTACTGGTTGTATAATAAGGCCATGCATAATAAGGCATTAATAAGTACTTAATAATGACTAATTAAGAGCCAATATGTTACTAATTTGCATGTTAATAAGCAACTAATTAATGGTGAATATGTGTTCCCCATACTAAAGTGTTACCAAAATTACTAAATGACACACAACTGATTCCTGGAGGTCCCCACATTAAAAGCTCAACCTAGAAAAAAACTGAAACCCATAGTCTTTAAGTTCCACAATTTAGTAGTCGGCCTACTAATCAAAGCAGCTCACGTCGGCTATTAAGAGAAGCTCCTCCAAGAATATTTATTGCCAGGCTCCCTCAAAGCCTGCATTGAGCGCCAAACTCCATCCAGTTGAGGCTATTTTGCGCACGCATGTACAATGCATTTTTTTGTTTGTTTGTTTTTTGTTTGTTTTTTTTTGCACACTGCAACGCGTCTTACCTTCCACACAGGTGAGCATGAGTGAAAAGAAGAGATTCCAAAAAAAAATCCCCGTCCTAATCCTCATCGTGGCGGTTTGAGCTCGGCCACACTCAACGCATTCCCGCACCTCCACGGATCCTTGGTAGCATCCTCGCCTGTAAATCCGCGTCATCGTCACAACTAGGTGGAAATAATCCCTAACCTATTTTCCCCTTTCTCGCGTTAAAAGGCAGGCGGAGGAGTGAGCGAGTGTGGAATTTAGCAGAGGACCGACGCGAGGGCTGGATCATGTCTGCTGAGAGGAGCGTCAAGTGCGCGCGTCTCGGGGCTCATGGCGCGCTCTGCACGGCCCCCGGTGCTCCACATGCTCCGGTTCCCCCTCCACAAAAAGCGGTGCAGCCTACACTATTTGAATGCTGCCTTTATCGATCTGCACTTGTCAGGCGAGCAGAGAGAGAGAGAGAGAGAGAGGGAGATAGAGAGAGAGAGAGAGGAAGGGATGAGAAGGAGGGAGGAGTAAACGTCCTGTGAAAGTATGATGTGCGCCCAACAAATCATGAAGTGGACGTGGGTGGTAAAGGAGGAGGGGGCGAGTCGTCATCCGGTGTCAATGAGGCATGCATGGGTGAGAGATACCAGAGTACTTTAAATGGAAAAAAAAAAAAAAAAAAAAAAAAAAAAAAACATTCATGCAAATACTCCAAACTTCCATTTTTTTTTTTACTTGATGGTGGTGTGGATGTAGTAAAGTTGGGACATTTGCAATGCAAAGATGGGACCATGACGGCGCAGAGCCCGGCCGGCCAGCGGTGGGCCTCTTCTGCCATCTAGCTTCCAAAAAGTCCCCGACCTCTACCGGGAGGCACCGGAGTGTAACGTTTGTTAAATAACTCATGCATATGTGGAAATCTGGTCATTCGATTGCCTATGACGGATGCAGCGGAGTATAATATATATATATATATATATAAGGACTTTTTTTTTATTTTTTTTTTTACTTTATGGCTCCCCTCAAGTTTGGCCCCAGAAAGGTGTCAGTGATAAAAAGGTTAAAAAAGTAAGTCATATGATGCTTTTATTTTACTTTTTTTTTACTTAATGCTTAAATCTCCAGACCAGTGGTTCTCAAACTGTTTTCACCAAGTACCACCGCAGAAAAAAAACGTATCTTTCCAAGTACCACAATAATGACCAACACTGAAATACAGTAGCGTAGAAGGCTTACGTATTCATTAAAAACGTGACTCACATATGTCAGTGATTAAAAACATAAAGTAAGTCATTTGATGCTTTTATTTTACTTTTTTTATCATTTAACGCTTAAATCTCCAGACCAGTGGTTCTCAAACTGTTTTCACCAAGTACCACTGCAGAAAAAAACGTGTCTTTCCAAGTACCACCATAATGACCAACACTAAAATACAGTAGCGCAGAAGGCTTACGTATTCATTAAAAACGTGCCTCAAAGATGTCAGTGATTAAAAACATAAAGTAAGTCAAATGATGCTTTCATTTTACTTTTTTAAAATGTAACCCTTAAATCTCCAGACCAGTGGTTCTCAAACTGTTTTCATCAAGTACCACCGCAGAAAAAAACGTGTCTTTCCAAGTACCACCATAATGACCAACACTAAAATACAGTAGCGTAGCAGGCCTACGTATTCATTAAAAACCTGCCCCGAAAGATGTCACTGATTAAAAACGTTAAAAAGTAAGTCAAGTTATGCTTTTATTTAAAAAATTTTATTTAATGCTTAAATCTCCAGACCAGTGGTTCTCAAACTGTTTTCACCAAGTACCACCGCAGAAAAAAACGTGTCTTTCCAAGTACCGCCATAATGACCCAACACTAAAATACAGTAGCGTAGAAGGCTTATGTATTCATTAAAAATGTGCCTCAAAGATGTCAGTGATTAAAAACATAAAGTAAGTCAAATGATGCTTTCATTTTACTTTTTTTAAATTTAACCCTTAAATCTCCAGACCAGTGGTTCTCAAACTGTTTTCACCAAGTACCACCGCAGAAAAAAATGTGTCTTTCCAAGTACCACCGTAATGACCAACACTGAAATACAGTAGCGTAGAAGGCTTACGTATTCATTAAAAATGTGCCTCGAAAGATGTCAGTGATTAAAAACTTTAAAAAGTAAGTCATATGATGCTTTTATTATATGTTTTTTTATTTAGCGCTTAAATCTCCAGACCAGTGGTTCTCAAACTGTTTTCACCAAGTACCACCGCAGAAAAAAATGTGTCTTTCCAAGTACCACAATAATGACCAACACTGAAATACAGTAGCGTAGAAGGCTTACGTATTCATTAAAAATGTGCCTCGAAAGATGTCAGTGATTAAAAACTTTAAAAAGTAAGTCATATGATGCTTTTATTATATGTTTTTTTATTTAGCGCTTAAATCTCCAGACCAGTGGTTCTCAAACTGTTTTCACCAAGTACCACCGCAGAAAAAAACGTGTCTTTCCAAGTACCGCCATAATGACCAACACTAAAATACAGTAGCGTAGAAGGCTTATGTATTCATTAAAAACGTGCCTCAAAGATGTCAGTGATTAAAAACATAAAGTAAGTCAAATGATGCTTTCATTTTCCTTTTTTAAAATGTAACCCTTAAATCTCCAGACCAGTGGTTCTCAAACTGTTTTCACCAAGTACCACCGCAGAAAAAAACGTATCTTTCCAAGTACCACAATAATGACCAACACTGAAATACAGTAGCGTAGAAGGCTTACGTATTCATTAAAAACGTGACTCACAGATGTCAGTGATTAAAAACATAAAGTAAGTCATTTGATGCTTTTATTTTACTTTTTTATCATTTAACGCTTAAATCTCCAGACCAGTGGTTCTCAAACTGTTTTCACCAAGTACCACCGCAGAAAAAAATGTGTCTTTCCAAGTACCACCATAATGACCAACACTGAAATACAGTAGCGTAGAAGGCTTACGTATTCATTAAAAATGTGCCTCGAAAGATGTCAGTGATTAAAAACGTTAAAAAGTAAGTCATATGATGCTTTTATTATATGTTTTTTTATTTAGCGCTTAAATCTCCAGACCAGTGGTTCTCAAACTGTTTTCACCAAGTACCACCGCAGAAAAAAACTTGTCTTTCCAAGTACCACCATAATGACCAACACTAAAATACAGTAGCGTAGCAGGCCTACGTATTCATTAAAAACCTGCCCCGAAAGATGTCACTGATTAAAAACGTTAAAAAGTAAGTCAAATGATGCTTTTATTTTACTTTTTATTTTTATTTAGCGCTTAAATATCTAGACCAGTCGTTCTCAAACTATTTGGTAAAAGGTAAATGAGTTATACTTGTATAGCGGTTTTCTACCTTTTTTAAAGGAACTCAAAGCGCTTTGACACCATTTCCACATTCACCCATTCAGACACACATTCACACACTGATGGCGGGAGCTGCCATGCAAGGCGCTAACCAGGACCCATCAGGAGCAGGGGTGAAGTGTCTTTGTTCAAGGACACAACGGACGGGACTAGGATGTCAGAAGGTGGGGATTGAACCAGGAACCCTCAGGTTGCCGGCACAGCCACTCTCCCAACTTTGCCACGCCGTCCCCGTATTTTCATCAAGTACCACCGCAGAAAAAAACGTGTCTTTCCAAGTACCACCATAATGACCAACACTGAAATACAGTAGCGTAGCAGGCCTACGTATTCATTAAAAACAAAGCCAATGTTTTATTTAACAAGTATATTTAATAATTTTGGCCACTCTAACATTACACACAGTTTGAACGACGCTGAGATCATTATTCATACATTCATTACGTCTCGTCTCGATTACTGTAACATGTTATTTTGGGGTCTCCCTATGTCTAGCATTAAAAGACTACAGTTGGTACAAAATGTGGCTGCTAGACTTTTGACAAGAACAAGAAAGTTTGATCATATTATGCCTATACTGGATCACCAGCACTGGCCTCCTGTGCACTTAAGATGTGATTTTAAGGTTTTACTACTTACGTATAAAATACTACACGGTCTAGCTCCAGCCTATCTTGCTGATTGTATTGTACCATATGTCCCGGCAAGAAATCTGCGTTCTAAGATCTCCGGCTTATTAGTGATTATGGAAGATTACTCTGGAATGCCCTACCGGTAACAGTTAGAGATGCTACCTCAGTAGAAGCATTTAAGTCCCATCTTAAAACTCATTTGTATACGCTAGCCTTTAAATAGACCCCCCCTTTTACACCAGTTGATCTGCTGTCTGTTTTCTGCTCTGCCCCCCTCTCCTGGGTGGAGACGTTATTAGGTGACCACAGATGAGCCACTAGCTGTTCAAAGTCGGGACCCGGGGTGGACCACTCATCTGTGCATCAGTTGGGGACGTCTCTGCGCTGCTGACCTGTCTCCACTCAAGATGATCCCCTGCTGGCCCCACTATGGACTGGACTCTCACACTATTAACTAAATCCACTCGACGTCCATTGCACCGGTCGTCTGCGGTCCCCTCCAAGGTTTCTCATTGTATCCCATTGGGTTGAGTTTTTACTTGCCCTGATGTGGGATCTGAGCCGGGGATGTCGTTGTGGCATGTGCAGCCCTTTGAGACAGTAGTGATTAAGGGCTATATAAATAAACTTTGATTGATTGATTGAACAGTAACACCGTGTTTGAATGTAGGAAAATAAAACACTGTTTTTTAATCAATTTTTTATTTGGGGTACCACTCCATGTAGCCTGCGTACTACTAGTGGCAGAGCCGTCTATAGAGAGAGTATGGACAACTCGGTTTCAGACGATGTCCTGAATGATTGGTCTAAAGCCCCTCACGTGACTACAGGGCGCCTTGTTAGACACCAATTTAGAGCCAAAATAATAATAATACTTTGAGTTGCAAGCAAACATTTGAGTTATAAGTATACCTGCCATTAGTTGGCGGAGCAAAGGTCACAGTGAACCCTGTAAGATCCGACCAAAACATCTGGTCTTACTGGGTAGCATTAGCTTATAGCTAAAAATTGAAATTTTTCCAACCATGGGAAAGACGAAAGTGAGTGTGCAGGTAAGTACTGAGAAGAAGAAATTTATTATATTCATTGAATTAAAGAAAGAAATCACCAAACCATGACTCAGCATGCAACCAACTTGGTGAAGCAGTTGGAGCATACAACTGCTAGTCTGCACCATACTAAAGCAGGATGAGTCGAACGCCTGCCGAGAATGGTAAAATGATAGCCAAACCACCGACATTTGGCCATAAAAATATGCTGATGGTGTGTTTGACGGAGGTGCATCTTCAATGAGATACCGTAGAAGTCCACTCTCCAAGGTACATGCTGTACATTATTATTACATTACTTCATTAAACGACTGTAGCTGTTAGTACAACTGTACATTCCATTGCATAGTTTTTGATACAATATTTTTCACGTAAAAGTGAGTTTTTCTTCTTAAAAGTCATGTTACATGGTAAAATGCTGCTGTTTTGGGGACCAAACAATTAAAGTGGATTTTAATTCATTGCAATGGGCGGCGTTGATTTTACATACAAATGTTTTGAGTTAAGAGCTAATACAGATAACCCATTAAGCCCGTACATTGAGGTACTACTTTATTGTTATGTTGTTTACAAACTCAGGAAATATGTTTTGGGACTCATGTTGGACTTTGGAGACAAAAAGCCGAAAACTATTTAATTGAGATCCAACATGAGTTTTTGCTGTTGTTCAGTTATTTTTGTTCTGTTGACTTTCTTTTGCTCCAACATATGAATGAAACAAAAGGAATAATTGTTTTGTCGATATTGTAGTATATTGGTTTTTTTAGAACAATTTTCATAGGACTCGGTTTTCATCCCCAAAATATTTTTAACCAAAAAGCTCACTTTCGTACGTCCATCCATCCATTTCCTACCGCTTGTCCCTTTTGAGGTCGCGGGGGGGTGCTGGAGCCTATCTCAGCTATTGTACGTGGTCTCAGTTATTATACAACTAAACGTTACGTTTGTTTGCCCTCCCACCATTCCATGGAATCAGGGCTGCCTCAGGCTAAATTGGGGCCAAAAGCAGAACTTAAATTTGAGGCCCCTTGCCCCATACAAAAAGAGAATGTACATGTTTAATAATGACTAAATATTTTTATAAAATGATTTTAATCAAACTTGTATTTGTTTGGATGCATGTTTAGGATTAAAACCAAATCAATGGGAAATTCATTGTTTAATGATTTATGTTTTAAGTCCAAAGTAACCAATTTATCATGATGAAAACATAAAGTTACACATGTCTCTTGCACAACCCAACTGGGATTTGATCACTGTATGTTAAATTACCAGCCCATCAACACTTTAAAATTAGCCATTATATTCTTATCACTGATGGAGCAGAAAGGGACTAGGAATACATTGTTGTGGTCAAATTTAAAATGAAGCACCCTGTCTTTTATTAATTGACATTTTACATGCGCTGCTTCACGCAAAAGGGGCCCCAACAATCTGTAGGGCCGGACGCACAGCGCGTTTGGCCTATAGGGAGGGGTGGCCCTGCACTGAATCGAGTGCCCCCCAAAGAAGAATCCCACACCTTGGTAACTCAGTTAAAATAGTGTTTAAGTGCCATCACTTCGATAAAGAAGAAACACTATTGAACTCCCTCCTTCCTCTTTGCACATCACAGTTTTGGCCAACAAGAGTCTTCGATAAAGGTAAAAATTATGTTATTTATATATTTAATTCGTTTTTATATTTATATTTGTATGTATTTCACATTGTTTTCTGCATGTAAAACTATAAGTATTCTCTATAAAATGTGTTTGTGTTCATGATTAAATTATTTGTTATTGGGAAAAAAAACACTTTGGTTTTTGTACGATTCGGTCTTCATCCCTCCTTTTGAAAAGGATTACAAACAAAAACTGATGTATGACAGCATTTTTTTTTTTTGGTAAATTGTTCACAAAAAGGTTAGTTTTTCCGAAATGCTGATTATAAATATGATCAACAAACTAACAGCATGGTCACAAAATAATTGAATGGTACTGAAATATGTCAAGTAAAAAGTATCAGTATTGGTATCATTATTGACAATACTGGTTCGGTATTTACTTAGTATTAGTTGGATACCAAAGTTTTCAGTATTGCCCACCCCTAATGAGCAGCAGTGGACTGGAGAGACCAGCTCAATAACCGCCAAGACTTCAATCAATGATGTGGATGGCTTCCTCTTTGAATATTTCACAATTAATAATCGCATGTGAAATTACCTCGACAGAAATCGATAACCCTTGGCGTGATATTAGTCAGATTTATTAGCGCAAAGTCAGCTGGGTTAGCTTTGTAAGAGGACACCTTTTTATGAAATGTCATAAAAGGAGGTTTGCAGAGATAGCAGACAACTATGAGAATATGAATACTGTCCATGGTGCTGAAGGCATGTGAATACATTTCAAATATTACAAAAATCTCATAGAGTAGTACATCTTCACTACATACATTGACTTACAGTTGCATAACACAAAAACAAGCAACAAGGACACAATATTTACACACCTGCTTATCCTGTTCAGGGTCAGAGGAGCGCTTGAGCTTATCCCAACTGACTATAGGCGAGAGGCAGTGTACACTAATTCAGCAGAGAACATACAACTATTCATATTCATATTTATATGATCAAACAGGAGTCTTCTAGTAACCTTAACATGATTCCACAGAGTAATCCCACATAAGAACTCGGAGGTCCGACCCCCCATTATAGAACATAAAGAACATAAAAAGTGGACCATATTGCACGGTGTAACAAAGTTAAATTAAACTTTTATTTTGTTCTGTGTGCATGTGGAAGTCCTGTTATCAATAACTGTGTAATGTTTATATGATTTAGTACATTTTGGACTCCCCTAACCCAGCAATCGTCAACATTTTCAAAACATGCATAAAATTAAATTCAGGTTTGAAAAATCTTTTCACATATATGCTGGTGCATTAACTACTAGCTGACAAGTACAGCGCTAATTGTTACTGTAGCTGGCAGCTTGGCTGTTCATTACTAGACGGCAACCAGCGCGTTAATTTACCAGCAGACAACTCGTGCGCTAATTGATCGCTGACAACTGGCACGCCAATCGCTAGTTGGTAACTGAAGCACTAATGGATACTTAAAATAAATGGTAACATGAAGATAGTAATATCATTTTTTAAATTGTTTAATTTTAAACCTGAAAAGTCCAGACCTGCTCAGTGGCCTTGTGGTTAGAGTGTCCACCCTGAGACTGGAACTCCAGCCGAGTCATACCAAAGACTATAAAAATTGCCTCCCTGCTTGGCACTCAGCATCAAGGGTTGGAATTGGGGGTTAAATCACCAAAATGATTCCCGAGCGCGGCCACCGCTGCTGCTCACTGCTCCCCTCACCTCCCAGGGGGTGAACAAGAGGATGGGTCAAATGCAGAGGATCATTTCACCACACCTAGTGTGTGTGTGACTATCAGTGGTACTTTAACTTTACAGTGAATAGGGTGCAATGCATCTATATTGCTAGACTACACTGCAGTGTGTTGGATCAATGTTGTTTCTATATCAACAAGGGCTGTCAACGGTAACGTGTTAACGCATGTGATTGATAAAAAAAAGTTATCGTGTTACCATAAACGACTGAAGATTAATCACAGTGTTTCTTCTGACTGCTGGAAGGGGGCGCGCATTCCACAAGCAGCGATGACGTCACACACCAAACTCCGATGGAAACTTTAAATATAACTGAGGTAATTAGTCAGTACTGCAGAGACAAACTTTTGTCACAAGGTGTTGGTGACGAACCCCAAGATGCAGAGATGGCAGGCTTTGTGCAGGAAAACATGATTTAATGTCCAAAATAAGGCAAAACACAAACCAGGAACCAGGAACAGGCAAACTGGAGACAGGGAACAGGAAAACTGGAAACAGCAAACAGTCCACAGCATACAGCTTACAGCTACAGGTAGTAACTTACAGCTACATCGACAATACTCCAGCACTGACTGGAGGGCCAACCATGTCTAAATAGCAGCTGGCTGATTGACACCAGGTGTGGCCAGGTGCCAATCAGCCGCAGCTGAAGGGAAACAGCACTCAGGGAGACTGGCAGGAAACTGAACCAAAATAAGAGCGCTGACAGGAATTAAACAAAGAGAGGAAAAACCAAAACATAACTAAACTGTCAGTGACAAACCTGACAACTTTCTCATCATTGGCTCTTAAAATATCATCTTAAAGCGAAACATGAACGAGAGGATTGCGTCGCTAGCATGAACGCAGCATGGACAGCAAACAGACGCCAAAAAACTATGCTGGCTAAAATCACCTGCGTCTGCCAAAGATAAGTTAAACAAGTTAAAGGTTAAAGTCCCAACGGTAGTCACACACACACTAGGTGTGGTGAAATTATCCTCTGCATTTGACCCATCCCCTTGTTCACCCCCTAGGAGGTGAAGGGAGCAGTGAGCGGTGGCCACGCTCGGGAATCATTTGGTGATTCAACCCCCAATTCCAACCCTTGAGTGCCAAGCAGGGAGGTAATGGGTCCCATTTTTTATAGTCTTTGGTATGACTTGGCCGGGGTTTAAACTCACGGCCTTTCAGACTCAGGGCGGGCACTGAGCAGGTCTGGACCTTTCAGGTTTAAAATTAAACAATAAAAAAAAAAAATATTACTATCCTCATGTTACCATTTATTTTAAGTATCCTTTAGTGCTTTAGTTACCAACTAGCGATTGGCGTGCCAGTTGTCAGCGATCAATTAGCGCACGAGTTGTCTGCTGGCAATTAACGCGCTGGTTGCCGTCTAGTAATGAACGGCCAAGCTGCCAGCTACAGTAACAATTAGCGCTGTACTTGTCAGCTAGTAGTTAACGCACCAGCACCAGCTTTTTTAAACGGACATCCACTGCATGTAGGACACCTAACATCTGTGAAGACATAGTGCTGCAAAATGTCGTTCATGTCGTCAACTACCGTCGCACAAACAAGAGGTAGTTTGTACAAAAAAAGAGATTTGCGCTGTCATCTGGAAAGGTAAATTAGCTTGTTTGTTAAAACAACTGGTTAAACTAAGGAAAAGTAAAGGCGGATGTAATTGGCGCACTATATAAAGTTGTCTTTAATACATTATTTATTAATATACAGTACCTCTGTACCTAGCTTGCTGTATTATTACAAAAGGTTGATTAGCGAACACTAAATTGACCCTAGTGTGTGAATGTGAGTGTGAATGTGTTGGGCCTGGGATGAGGTGGTGACTTGTCCAGGGTGTAACCCTCCTTCCGCCCGTGTGCAGCTGGGATAGGCTCCAGCACCCCCATGACCCCGAGAGGGACAAGCGGTAGAAAATGGATGGATGGATGAATGAATGGACCTTCAAAATGTGCACTTAATTATTACCATACTTACTGTCAAATCAATGACTTGCAGTTCAGTAAAACATTTAAAAAATGTTCCTGTTGTCACGACTGGGTCTATGGCGTGGTTTGTTCTCCCAGAAGGCAAAGGAAAATTGGTGCGGGCAAGGCGTGAATTTAAATACATTATTTATTTTTTAACACTAATAAACTACAAAAAAAGGAAGCAAACAAAAGGCGCACACAAAGGCGGAAATACAAACTTGACTATGAAACAAAAGACATGCACGTGGGCACAAAAACTATGAACAATAAAACAAAAACACTAACTGTGGCATAAATGAACAAAACTTACTTGGTAAAGAACTGTGACATGGAGCAGAGTGATGAAATTGTGTGAGGACGCCAGGACGAACAACAGAAACAGACAGATTTAAATAGTGACGTGATCAGTGAAAACAGGTGCGTGACTCGAAACAGGTGCGTGACAAGACAGGTGAAAACTAATGGGTGACCATGGAAACCAAACCAAACAAGGAAGTGCAACCAGGAACTAAAAAAAGAGCCCAAAACCCAAGCAAAACAAAAACATGATTAACACAGACATGACACCTGTATGACATTATGACTACCAAATTGCATTTGTATTCAAATAGTTGTGTATTTTCTTGAATACATTGTATTCAAGCAAACAAATAACCTTTGCTTAATCTTAATTTGTCACAGTTCAAGAAAATAATTTGATTTAAAAAATGTATCACTTGAAAGTCTAATATAAAGACATTTAAATTGCATGAGGAATAAACTGTTTTTTTAAGTCTGCAGTACCTTTGCCGACGCTCTGCGTTGTCATGGACCCCCTGTTGAAGACCTCTGACCTCAATTTATGACAGACTTCCTGATGGTGTTATTTTTTTTATAAAAAGCTACTAAATGACTCCTACTACCCAACTTCTAAAAGCTGTAAGTGTTCTTATTGCATGTAAATGCTTTGTCATGTCCTATTCAATATGTTTTCATGTATAATAAACCCACATTGTTGTTGCAGTGTTTGTTTATGTCCAGTTTATGCTTAAATTTAAGATGTAAACGACATCACTGTCAGATTGTTGAAGTTGCTGCAAAAGGGATCCTGATATACAAAACTGAAGTATTTATTTTCTGTCTTGCATATTTATAATGGACTCACTGAAATAAAAAAAATAAAAAAATTGTACTGCAACAGTATCCCCAAACAGCTGTTGGGATGAGTATTGTGACCTTTCAATCTTTCATGTAAAATGTGTATTTACTGTAACAAACATCATTAATTTGCCTATCATTCACTCATTAACATTTTGTCTGCATAAATTGTATTGGCCAGGCTCTATAACCTCTCGCCTTGCTTCTCCTGCAGGAGAAAATGGTGGAAAGTAGGGTAATTTTGTCTAATAAACAAATATCGAGGCCAAAGGAATTCTAATTGCTCATCGGAAGAGAAATTATAATCAAACTCTGCGGGTAAAATATTGCTAAATATTGCTAAATATTGCGGTCATAATTGGAAAGGTATTATTTATTTGACCATGTCTAATGCAAATACAGTAACTGCAGCACTTTCTCATCTTTGTGTTTTGGGAGCCATTTTCCTTATCCATTAACTAACTTTATATTGCATAAATATGACATGCCCCTACCCTGCTTTAACAGTATGTTAGTTAAGTTATAGTGTGTTTCTGAAAAAAATTAGAGTCATTGTTACGGTTGCGTGTAGTAATGATGTGCGGAACAATACTGAAATATCAATACCCCCAATATTATAACCTA
The DNA here is from genome assembly GCF_033978785.1 of Entelurus aequoreus. Lineage (NCBI taxonomy): Eukaryota > Metazoa > Chordata > Actinopteri > Syngnathiformes > Syngnathidae > Entelurus > Entelurus aequoreus. The sequence goes on from NC_084741.1 coordinate 50,823,472, forward strand.
ATCCTAGATTATGGCAGACTATATGTAATATGTAAAATTGTAAAGTGTTCTTTGAGTGCAACAATAAAAGCCTGGTGTGTATTTTTAATCTTCTAAAATTGTTCTTTGATTGCAATAATAAACATATGTTTATTGTATGATAAAATTTTCTGTTAAATTGAAGCCAGTAAATGACGTCTGTTTGTTGTCCCCTTTCTTTTGAAAAGTATCGAAAAGTATCGGAATATATTTTGATTCCGGTACCGATACCAAAATTATTGCTATTGGGACAACCTAAATATATATATATATATATATATATATATATATATATATATATATATATATATATATATATATATATATATATATATATATATATATATATATATATATATATATATATATATATACATACATACATATATATATATATATATATATATATATATATATATATATATATATATATATATATATATATATATATATATATATATATATATATATATATATATATATATATATATATATATATATATATATATACATATACACATGTACACACATACAGTATATGCTTATACACATATATCCATACATACACACACACATATATATATATACAGTATACATATATAAAAATAAACATATACTGTATGTTTAAAAAAAAGCCTAGACTTATACAGGTAAAGTTTCCTAAATAGCTAATGATAATAATCTAGATATCATCAAATTATACATAGCAATTGCATTGTCATTGCAAACAGTTTATTTATGAAAATTACTGGCAATTAAAATGAGCAAGTTTATTTATCCTTTTATCAAAGGCTATTTGGAGACACTACATACAGAGTTGAATATAAATACGATAACGCAGTCAGTGCAATCGTTTGTTTCGCCCTGTGATTTTATATTGTTTGAAGATAATTATTCAAGAACGGCAACATTTGAAATAGACTACTTTTTTAATTTTACCAGACACATTAAGTATATTTACACAAAGTATCGGTGTTGGATCGGAATCACCGTTATTAGTCTGAATTTTCCTTGGAATCGGATCGAGGGGGAAAAAATCAGTGGTATCGCACATCACTCGTGTGTAGGTTTGTAGGTGTTGTTGGTCTGGACCCCAGTATGCAGAGACAGCAGGTGAATTGCAGATACAAATGTATTTAATGATAATTCTGAAATAATGCAGCAGGGAATTGCACGGGAAGCAAAGTGAAAGAAATGCAGCATGGAGGTACAAATCAAAAGGCAAAAATGATCCAACTCAGCCCACAGGGCAGGGGTGACGTAAGAAGCAGCCTGGTTGACAACCAGGGTCAGATGTGTCCTGCTGGCCAAACAGGGACAGGTGATGGAGCCAGCGCTTATACTAACAGGAAGTGGAAACAAAAATAGGAACGCTGGACAGGAACTAAGACTAAACTAAGAAAACTAATAACAAAGTCTAACAATAATATTTGTATACTGTATCTGTATTATAGGTGTCAGTGTGTTGATATCAACTCATGCAGAGGCATTGCCACTCATATTCCTGGATGAATGCTCCTGTTTTGTCTTGTGTTGCATAGATCTTGTTTTGTTTGTTTTTTTTATCCTTGAAGAGATAGTAAACACAATTGACTCTGCAGGTAAAATATTGCTAAATATCACAGTTACAATTAAATTCTTTGAGATTTATTGGAGAATTTGTGATGCAAATAGCAGCGGCACTTTATGGGCTTTGTGTTTTGTGAGCTATTTCTTTATTCTGATTGATTGTGCTTTTTCCCACTCAGTGTTATGTATTATGCTTTGTGCACAATCTCATTTGAAATGTTTGCCAGGACAGCTTGATATTAATCTATCAAATGCAGCTCTTTCTAACTGAATTGCGAGTACATGAGTGATAGATGTGTGTTCTCTCCGTGGAGCTGTTTATCTCAATGGTTTATGCAGCAGAGGAAAACTATTGTGTATCTGCAGTGTGAAGTGGAAGGTCCCTTATTCCCTCCTGGCATCAGGATTCTTGGTGTGTCTGTGAGCCCAGGGAAGGTTGCTCAGAATGTATTGAGACAGCGGGCAGCTTGTCTTCGCCACTGTAATCGACAGGTGGGCCCAAGAGAGTGGGCTTGGGTCGTATCGATGCCTCCCAGCAGTCTTCACTTGCTGCTTGATGAGCAATCACACTGCCTCCTGTTCATTTGTGTGTGTGTGTATGTGTCTGTGTGTGTTTGTCAATATGCGATTTGAACATATGTACTCACAGTTGCATGCGAGATAAATATGGGGTTGGACTGTGAGATAAAGACTCGCTCCTGCAAATGGAAAATACAGCATCATTTAATGAACTCATTTGAAGGGAATTTAATAAAGTAAATGACAGCAATATTTTTTTTCAATTCTGTGATAACATTTACTCATAGGATGGTGCTTAGTGCAAGATAGTGCAGGACTAATAGACTAAAAAACTATTTTGTCCCACACGCCATCAGACTGTACAACTCTTCTCTGGAGGGGAGGGGGTTACTAGGATGACAGGGATGCAAAACAATAACAATACTGAAATAAACTGCAACAAAAAAAACAGTGGAATAAACAGTGCAATAACAGTGCAATACATTTTCATAACATGGTCACTACTGCCTAGTTTCTCTTGTTATATTCTTATTTGTACTGTTATATTTGTATTCTTATTGTTGCTTTTAATTTTTTATTCTTATTGTAATAGTTTCTATTTTATTTCCATTATTTACTTTTTATTTTTTAAATTCGATCTCAATTCTGTTCACTGCTGCTGGAATTTTAAATTTCCTGAGGGAACTCTCCTGAAGGAATCAATAAAGTACTATCTACCGAGCTATTTTAATTTTTAACGACAATAAATTGGGTAACAGTTGCTAAGCCTTTACGGGGAACTGCATTTTTTAAAATAAAAGTAAATACAAGTCCGCTTACAAACGAGCCTATGTGAGCCATGATGTCATTGCGTCTTTTCCGCCCATAAAACCCAATAAAGAACCATCCAAAAAGTCCCAACAATACTCCATGTTGTGACCTGAATATTAACCAAATATTAGTTACATGGTTATTACGTTAAGGAACTTTTTTTAGCGGCGCATTAATCGGAGAGAAGCAACTTCTTTATGATGCTGTTTTGACGTCATCAGCTGGTGAGCTGCTTTCTTGCCTCGGAGCTCATGAAAGTTTATTCGAGATCATAATGCCTCTCACCTTGATGGTAAAATAATGCAGACATAAACTGAGAAGTTGGTACATCTTGACAGCCAACTTTGACTCGGAAATGGCAAAAATAACCCAAAATGACGCATCGTTCCACCCACCTTTTTACTTCGCGAGGATTATGATTAATTCTTCATCTAAACGGGAATATATCAACAACCTTTCTGTTGGCATCCCAGTGGGAGCAGAAAGTGTACAGTAAGTAATGTATTATTATTTTTGTTGCCGTTAATGAAGTCTGCAGTGAGCAGTAATCAGTGGTGTTGTTGAAGGAAAAAGCAAAGGTGACATGTTTGTGAAATTAACGTGCTGCCGTTTGCTCAAAATGAGCAAAATACATAAATATTACAAGTCTTTTGTTGTTTTTTTAAGCACTGTATAGGCAGAACAAAGCAACTCCCATAAAGGCTCCATTGTAAGCAGACTTTAGATCGCATTTATTTACTAACAAGAAAACATAAAACATGTGTGATTGTCTTACATAGGGATTGTGAATGATGGGCAACATTTAAAAAAAAAAGTGAATTTCCCTTTTAAAGGTAAACTGCCTTTTTTGGGGGGTATTTTGCCCATCATCCACAATCTTTGTCCAGTCACAATATTTATTTATGTGTGTTCTAAATAAGGAAAAACTGTTAGCACGAGGCAGCCAACAATGCAGACAAAAAAAACATTCAAACAAACACCTCCAACAACATATACTGTACATGCCGTGACCTGCTTATTAAACAGTCCCTCCGGGGTTTTGCAAACTTTTTTTTGGAGGGGGGGGGGGGTGTTTTGCAATCGCGGCAGCTTTTTCTGAAAGGTGCGGCAAAAGTTGCAATGTTTGGAGGCTCATTTTCTGTCAATAACTTGAGATTGTTTGAATTTATATTCAATGTTTTAAGTGTTCTTTGTATTGGACAAGAAATACTGTATTGATGTTTTACTCATTTTAAACAGACTAAAAAGTAGTTGCTAGATGGCAGTAGAAGCACATAGCTTGTTTTGAATGTACTTTAGTGCAAGTTGCAGATGTTCTCTGTGTAGGTTTTAAGCTTGAAAAGTGTCCTGGATAAATAAATGATCAGTAAATGCATGAATATGAATATATGTCAACTAGGAAGTAAATGTTCGTATACCCACCTGTGTAGCAGAAGCCGACATGTTTGTCAACTTTGCAATTCCACACGTTACACTAAAATTCCAGACCAAGTGGATACTTACGTCAATTGAGCATTGCTAGGAAGACTCAGCAAGACGCTCATATGAGGACAATTCTGAATATACCAGCTAAAGAGGAGTGCAAAGACTGAAAGATACAACCATCCCATCAGTCGGCATCCCAGTGAGAGCAGACACTGTAAGTCATTCTTTTACTATGTTCCTATTTTGTTGTTAGCAACATGATGACACTCCAAGGCTCTTTCAAAGTATGCCATGATTTGTGGTAGCAAACACAAAACAAGCTCTCTATGCTTTTGTTGATGGACGTAGCGTTTGTTGTTATGGACTTTGTGAAATCATGCGCCCAGGAAAAAAGTTACAGTAATGCTTAAAATGACCATAAAATGACCGTAATATCGCTAAAATGTGTTCCATTTTGTCCACTAGCGACGCTGAGATCATTATTCATGCGTTCGTTACGTCTCGTCTCGATTACTGTAACGTAATATTTTTGGGTCTCCCTATGTCTAGCATTAAAAGATTACAGTTGGTACAAAATGCGGCTGCTAGACTTTTGACAAGAACAAGAAAGTTTGATCATTTTACGCCTATACTGGCTCACCTGCACTGGCTTTGTGCACTTAAGATGTGACTTTAAGTAATTTAAGAAATCTGCGTTCAAAGAACTCCGGCTTATTAGCGATTCCCAGAGCCCAAAAAAAAGTCTGCGGGCTATGGAGCGTTTTGTATTCAGGCTCCAGTACTCAGTTAGAGATGCTACCTCAGTAGAAGCATTTAAGTCCCATCTTAAAACTCATTTGTATACTCTAGCCTTTAAATAGACCCCCTTTTAGACCAGTTGATCTGTCGTTGCTTTTCTGCTCTGCCCCCCTCTCCTTCGTGGAGGGAGGGGCACAGATTCGGTGACCACAGATGATGCGGTAGTCCAAAGTCGGGACCCAGGGCGGACCACTCAGTTGGGGAAGTCTCTGCGCTGCTGACCTGTCTCCGCTCAAGATGATCTCCTGCTGGCCCCACTATGGACTGGACTCTCACTATTATGTTAGATCCACTACGGACTGGACTCTCACAATATTATGCTAGATCCACTCGACGTCCATTGCACCGGTCGCCCAGGGGGGGGTCCCCACATCTGCGGTCCCCTCCAAAGTTTCTCATTGTTATCCCATTGGGTTGAGTTTTTTTCTTGCCCTGATGTGGGACCTGAGCCGAGGATGTTGTTGTGGCTTGTGCAGCCCTTTGAGACACTTGTGATTTAGGGCTATATAAGTAAACATTGATTGATTGATTTATTGATTGACCAAAGTACTGTACATATTACATGTTATCATGAATGTGTTTGTTATTACATTACAAACGTACTAACAGCATGTATATAAAACGCTGTTGACTGTGTTTTAGAATGCTTTATGGGTGGAATATGTGAATCCCCATGGTTAGCCACCTCGTGCTAGAAGTTTTTTACTATCGAGAACGCACAGAAAAGGAAAAAACGTGTGTTCTTGTCTCACAAAAGGATTGTGGATAAGAGGTAAACTTCCCCCCAAAAAGTGCAGTTTTCTTTTAAACCTTGTAACTTGTAAAATAAAGAATGCATTTTTTTATGATATTGTAAGATTGTAAGATTCAAGGATTCAATTCACAATGAGGCTACGCGCTCATCAAATGAGTACTGAGATAATGTTTCCAGAGACTACATAAAAATTTGGTCAGGAGAACTATATAACTTTTATTATTGAATTAATAAATAAAACAAAGTTTACATTTGGGAATTCAGCTGGATGATGCCTGAAAAAGCTGAATCATTTTAATAAAAAAAAAAAAGTTTTTTGTAATAATAAAGTTTTTATTGTCATTGTACAACAGCAAAATATGCTGAAAGCACAGCAGAGTTTCAAAGACAGTGTGCATGTCTAATAGTATGAAATATAAACAGTGAGGCATCTGGCAAGGTGTTTGCATAGCAAATAAAAAAAAGCACCAAATGCTGCATGTATCATAATGAGGTCCAGATAAAAGCGCATAAAATCACTGTATTTTTATTTTTTACCAATGAAATATCTGGGTAGGGCTATCAGTGAACTATAGTAAATTTTTAAGGATATAGTAAATAAGTAAAGTTTGTATCAACATGAATGTATTCCAAGTAAAATAATAACATTTGGAGTTCCTTGGAGCAGTCCAGGTGGTCTTCGTTTTACGTTACGACGTTTTGTTGTTATGAAATACTAATACTGTACCAAAAGAAAAAGAGAACTTGTTAATTACAGCCGAAGAATACATAGGCAGGTAATACAGATGGCTACACTGTGCAAGAAAAACTAAAACATTTTATTTGCTTTTTAACTATACATTTATGTCAGTGATGTGTGATACCAGTGATTTTCTTTATGATCTGATACTGAGTAAAATTCAAGCTGATATCGGCGATACCGATCCGATACCAATACTTTTTACAAATACATACTGTAATGTGTCTAGTAAAATGTAAAAAGTAGCCTGTTTTCATTTGTTGCTGGTCTTGGGGAATCGTCTTCAAACAATATAAAATCACAGGTCGAAGCAAATGATGGTGTTATTTTGCACTGAATGCGTTAACTTATTTATATTCAACTCTGTAGGTCGTGTCTCCATATAGCTTTCAATAAAAGGAAACATAGACATAGTGTTTTGTGATATTGAGTGACTACTTTTAATTGGTAGTAATTTCCTTAAATAGACAAAGTTTGCAATGGCTGTTTTATTGCAATTGCTATGTACAGTATACATGAATGACACCTAGATTATGAATTATTTAGGAAACTTTACATGAATAAATGTAGGCTTTTTTTCTCAGTAATTTAGTTATTTTTACACTGTGTTGCTGGTAATGATATACATTATCTCGAATTACTAAAGTATCAAAAGTATCAATATTTGGATTTGGGTATCGATATTAAAGCAAACGGATTTGGTATCGGTAGTATTGATATTTCGGTATCGATCCGCAACTCACTAATTCATGTTACAGACTGAATACAGGAAGCAAATGAAAGTGTTATTAGCTGTGACCTGGAGAATAAGTAAGATGAAGTAAACTCTGCTTCTTCCTAATCCTTTTTGAACATGTTGAACTTTGGGTTTAAAGGAAGTATGGGCTCTATTATTGTGTAATCTTGTTTCTATGTTCAAAATAAACATAAACAACTTTAACTTCAAAGCATGTCTCCCAAATGTGAGGCAGACTCCAATGGTGGCAGTGCGCAAAAGAAAAGGCAAGTAAAAGTAATCATTACAGTTTTTTCCATTTGCTTACACACAATTGTACTAACTGTGTGTCTTTTTTCAAAAGGAGTTACACACTTTTTCAAACACAACATTCAATGTTCTTAATTCCTAAATTATTTGCAAAATGACACACTTCGGTCAAAACATATGCCCATTCATCAAAATGAAGCAAGCATTTGTAAAAATGCAATTTTATTGTCATCTCACTCACACAGACTTCAAATGATAAGACACTATTGGAGTGAGTTACCCACAACAGTGATAAATACAAAACACATTTGTAAAAAACCCTATTTTACTATAAGAAATCACATGTTTGGGGCATTTTGCCCGACCTTTTTAGCATATGTTGAGCAGGTTATAGTTTGCTTTGTGCATAATTTTAGCTGTTTGCAAATTCACTATGTCATGGAATTTCAGTATTTTTGATTCAATAAATAAAGGGTTTGTATGTTCTCTATATCCAACATTATGTATTATTCTAACTGATCTTTTTTGTAACATCGTTAGTGAATGTGATGAATGATTACTGTAACTTGACAAAATATATTGACAAATTCATAGCAATCGTCATTGATTACTTTGAAGTGGGCCTATACTTAAGGCCCTAAAGAGAAAGTACAAATATCCTGTAATCTTTTCAAGAAGTGCTCAACAATGATGCTGCAAACTGCAAATATTTATTTTTACCACAGTTGGGTAAAGTAACATATCACAGTAGTCAACAATGACATGCAGTACAAATTAAAATCTGAGACAAATAAAAAGGTTTGGAAAAAAATCTGGAGATAAAGATGTGTGTATCACAATCCTAGTGTGTGTGCAAGATGGGAAGGTGTGTGTAAAGCATTGTGTCGATTTGTGTGTAATATTTCGCAAAAACTGCGAAGCAGAGTCTATGCCTAATATGTAGGCAAATCTGCACAGTGGTTTTGTTTACTGTGTGTAGACTTTGTTAACTGTGTGAACATTTAAAATTTAGTGTGTAAGCAATTGGAAAAAACTGTAAGTATAGTCTCATTATTGAGACTTCCTCACAACCAAAAAGCCTCTCTCTCTCTCTCCCCTCCAATGTTGTTGATTTTTTGTAACCCGAGGACCACCTGTATTGCTTATTGACATGAGTGAGCATGTAAAAAAAACTAGACCTGTAAAAGTAATATTATATAAATCAACGTAAATATAATTTCCAACTCAATTCTTCTAAGAACACAAATATTCAAGTCACTCAGAAGATCTCTACTATGCTTTTATCTGTTCAGAAAGTAGTGATCTGTGTGTATTAAGAGGTGTTTGTGCAAACATCAGTGAACTTTATTCCATTGCAGAGGGGAATTGATGTTGCTGGATGCACTTTTGCAAACAGAACAAGACTAAAGCAGGCAACAAACTGAGCTGCTCCAATGACTGCATTGACGGACCCCCACCCCCTCCTGGGAATGATGCTGTTGTGCTTGTGAGTCCTGCCACAGCGCGTTGTTATTAGTAGTAGTCACCTGTGAGTGCTGATGCCTGGGAAGGTTTCCATGTCACACAGAGACCAAAGTCCTCCTGCTTTCCTCGAGGGGGTCTTGAGACGTGCAGACGGCTGATATTTTTTGTGGATGGTGTGCATGCATGAGTAAATAACAATGTCAGGGTGTTTTTGTGTACATTACACGTGTTCCCCGTGGGGGGCTAGCGTACACTAAAAAGGGTCTACACGCCTGTTTGCATAAATGTTGCACACACATGACTGGAAGTGTTCACAGCTGAGTAATATTTTATTCGTGGATATGTCTGTTTATGTGCTGAGGCAAAGTGCAACTGGTATGGGGTTGATAGAGTAAGTGCTGAGATCAGATTAGCTGACTTAACTTTGCCGGAGGAATGTGTCTGCTTCTGGATCCTCACACACTCGTGCTAATCAACTGATGCCTTGTGTTGCACCAATGCTTCAGGTCTGTTACCTGCAGCATCGCAGGTTGCTGGGAGAGCGTGTGCAGGTGAGATTTGAACGTTGTATGTGAGTAAGATAGTAAATAGGTGGTGGTGGTGAATAAGCTGCTGCATGTATGAGGAACGATGTTCAGAGAATTGGTCCGTAAAGTGTGAATAGCATTTTACAAACTATTATTTATCTTCAAATATTTCACTATCCAGTAGGTGGAAAAGGCTACAGATTAGTGTTGACCCCATACTAATACCAAAATTATTTTGATGCTTTTCAGTACTTTTCTAAATAAAGGGGTACCACAAAAAAATGTCATTATTGGCTTTATTTTAACAAAAAATGTTACGGTACATGAAACATATGTTTCTTATTGCAACATATGGGGGGGCGGTGGGCGGTGGGTTAGTGGACCAGTACTTTTCAGAGGCGGTATAGTACCGAATATGATTCATTAGTATCACGGTACTATACTAATACCAGTATACCATACAACCCTACTAGAGATTATAAGAATTTATGGTTGCCGATATGACTCAGTGACGATATTATATTTTGAGAACGATAAAATCCGAAACGATTCCGTGAGTTGAAATCGATTCAGTACATTTTAAACAAAACAAATCAACCAGGTTGACTGTGAAATTCTGGATACTGGACACTGCAGGTAAAGTTTCCTATTTTCCTGTTATTTCTTGCAAGGGAATTATGTATAACTGAATTATGGATACAAACAAGCAAGTAAACATCAATTAATGCATTCACATCATGTTTGAATCAAATGCAACCAACACTTTAGGTTGAATTAACAATAAGAAAGACTTTCTGCTAACATTTTTTTCTGTCAATGACTGACAGAGTCCCAGGTGTGTGGAAGCATGTATGCCCCCTCATCCTGTTGATGGTGTTGGCCCCTCGCTTTCTCATTTCCATAGCCTCCTTCACCCATCTCTCGTATTTATTTGCTTCTAAAAAAAATAGACTTTTCCTTGGCTGCCAGTTGTTTTGTCGGTGTGTCGCAATATATTGCTCTGCTGTTATTTCTGTTGTGTCGGTTTTGTCTTTTGTAGCTTAAAGTTGTGTTGCAGCTTCAGTTCAGTTCAGTTCAGTTCAGTTTATTTCGAACATGCATACAATACATTGTAATTCACCACACAATTCCAGTTGTTTCATTTCAGCACGTCCGAAAAGGAGTAGGAAGAAGCACAGCTTATTTAATCCTACCCCTTTTCATACCATAGCAATTTTATCCAATTTCCTTGTTCTCTTTAACAGAACAGTGAACAAATAAATAATAAATAAATAATATTCCATAGTAAGCTTACAAATATTAAATACATAAATAATCTTTGTCGCAAAAAAATAAAAATAAAATAAAATAAAAAAAGGATTCACGATGTTCATCATAATTCTTGTTCTGTGTACTTTGTGAACACTTGTAGTTTGAACAGTCTCTTAAACTGAATCATATTGGTGCTTTGTTTGATTTCTTTGGTTAATCCATTCCATAATTTAATTCCACATACTGATATGCTAAAGGTTTTAAGTGTTGTATGCGCATACAAATGTTTTAAATTAGATGTTCCTCTGAGGTTATACAAACGTATTTCTCCTCAGCTTTACATTATTTTGTTGTGTCGCTTTTTTTTGGTGTGGCTTTTTCAATCATGTTGTAACTGAAAGTTTTTGTGTTGTTTTTATGATATTGTCTTGTGGAGTTTGTGTTTTTTATGACCTTTCTTGACCACAGCCGGGCAAACAGACTCAACGTTTAACGTCCTTATCATTAAAAGTACTAAAATGTACATAAAGTCTGCCAATCATCAATCTCATCTTTTTCTTTATCCAGTATTGATAAAATTGATCGATTCCCTTTTAAAGCGATCTTGCATCGAAACATATGTTTCGGAAGGCAAACTTGCCGAGCACAGATCGATATATATTCGAAATTTAGGAACATTCATCTATCTATCTATATATCGATCAATCGTTACAGCCAAGTGATTTATAATGTTGTATATTCAGTCACCAGTTGAAATGACAACAGTTTATATCTTCAAATAGGGTATTAAAAAAATTACTTCTATTCGAGAGGGACAAGCGGTAGAAAATGGATGGATGGATGGGCTTGTATTCAATCAATCAATCAATCAATGTTTATTTATATAGCCCTAAATCACAAGTGTTAAGACCAAGAAGTTAATAACCTCTTACTATATATTATTTAATAATGTCCCAAATGATCATCAACAATGGTTAACATCTTTTTACACTTGTGTGACAATAAAGAGTTAAAAAATAAGATGCGTGAGACAAGGATCCTCATTAGCTATTAAAGGGGAACTACACTTTTTTTTGGAATTTTTGCCTGTCGTTCACAATCATTATGGAAGACATGACAACTGATGTATTTATTTCTTAAATGGATTCTAAATTTTAAATAAATGTGATCAAAATTCCGCTGACAATGCAGCTTATGGGAGTCGCTTTATTCTGCCTATAAAAGCCCTTAAAAATATACACGATGTAAGTATATATGTAATGTACGGGCACATTAACAATAAATAATAAATAAAGTAAAAGGCGTGTTGTTGGCGCTTTTTGGATGTTTTTTATTGGGTTCTGTGGGCGAAATAAAGAACCTCCCAATGGCTCCGCTGTAAGCAGACTTTTATTTACGAGTCAGAATGCATTAAAAAAAATGCATCTGTCGTCAAGTCTTTCATAATGATTGTGAACGATAGGCAAAATTCCCCAAAAAGTGAAGTTCCCCTTTGAAGTTGAGTGCAGGGATGGGTACATTTGATACGATACCAATTCTTGATAAGTGGGAATCAGTACAGGTACTAAATTTTCGGTACTTAAGTGTGTGTTCATGTGTCAATAAATGTTAATTGTTTAATAATAAATATTTTTTTTATTCAACATTTAACAATGAGCTGTGCAGTTGTTACATATTGTTTTTCTACACTTCTGAGTCTCATTTGCAAGTATAATAGACTTTGCATGCAGTTGCAATTTCAAGTCGTTAAATGGCAGAGGACTATGCCGTGTTGCCTAGCTAGAAAGTAGCCTTTGCCGTGAAGCAGAAGGTGCCAGTCTAGTCTCATGTTGCGTCCTACAAAGTGTTTATACTGTCAAAATAAGCGACAGTGAAACCTGGAGAGGCGTGATTGGGAAGAATGGCTGCCCGGATCTGAACCCGAGCGGTGTTTTGTTATTGGACTTTTGTGCCCGTCACAGATTGTCCATAACGAACACCATGTTCAAACATAAGGGTGTCCATATGTGCACTTGGCACCAGGACACCCTATAGGCCGCAGTTCCATGATCGACTTTGTAGTTGTGTCGTCGGATTTGCGGCCTCATGTTTTGGACACTCGGGTGAAGAGAGGGGCGGAGCTTTCTACCGATCACCACCTGGTGGTGAGTTGGCTGCGATGGTGGGGGAGGATGCCGGACAGACCTGGCAGGCCCGAACGCTTTGTGAGGGTTTGCTGGGAACGTCTGGCAGAGTCTCCTGTCAGAGAGAGTTTCAATTCCCACCTCCGGAAGAACTTTGAACATGTCACGAGGGAGGTGCTGGACATTGAAACCGAATGGCCTCTATTGTCAAGGCGGCTGATTGGAGCTGTGGCCGCAAGGTAGTTGGTGCCTGTCGTGGCGGTAATCCTAGAACCCGTTGGTGGACACCGGCGGTGAGGGATGCCGTCAAGCTGAAAAGAAGGAGTCCTATCGGGTTCTGTTGACTCATAGGACTCTTGAGGCAGCGGACAGGTACCGACAGGCCAAGCGGTGTGCGGCTTCGGCGGTCGCGGAGGCAAAAACTCGGACATGGGAGGAGTTCGGGGAAGCCATGGAAAACGACTTCCCGACGGCTTCGAAGCGATTCTGGACCACCATCCGCTGCCTCAGGAAGGGGAAGCAGTGCACTATCAACACCGTGTACGCTGAGGATGGTGTTCTGCTGACCTCGACTGCGGATGTTGTGGATCGGTGGAGGGAATACTTCGAAGACCTCCTCAATCCCACCAACACGTCTTCCTATGAGGAAGCAGTGCCTGGGGAATCTGTGGTGGGCTCTCCTATTTCTTGGGCTGAAGTTGCCAAGGTAGTTAAAAAGCTACTCGGTGGCAAGGCCCCGGGGGTGGATGAGTTCTGCCCGGAGTTCCTTAAGGCTCTGGATGCTGTGGGGATGTCTTGGTTGACAAGACTCTGCAGCATCGCATGGACATCGGGGGCGGTACCTCTGGATTGGCAGACCGGGGTGGTGGTTCCTCTCTTTAAGAAGGGGAACCGGAGGGTGTGTTCTAACTATCGTGGGATCACACTCCTCAGCCTTCCCGGTAAGGTCTATTCAGGTGTGCTGGAGAGGAGGCTACGCCGGATAGTCGAACCTCGGATTCAGGAGGAACATTGTGGTTTTCGTCCTGGTCGTGGAACTGTGGACCAGCTCTATACTCTCGGCAGGGTCCTTGAGGGTGCATGGGAGTTTGCCCAACCAGTCTACATGTGTTTTGTGGACTTGGAGAAGGCATTCGACCGTGTCCCTCGGGAAGTCCTGTGGGGAGTGCTCAGAGAGTATGGGGTATCGGACTGTCTGATTGTGGCGGTCCGCTCCCTGTATGATCAGTGCCAGAGTTTGGTCCGCATTGCCGGCAGTAAGTCGGACAAGTTTCCAGTGAGGGTTGGACTCCGCCAAGGCTGCTCTTTGTCACCGATTCTGTTCATAACTTTTATGGACAGAATTTCTAGGCGCAGTCAAGGCGTTGAGGGGATCTGGTTTGGTGGCTGCAGGATTAGGTCTCTGCTTTTTGCAGATGATGTGGTCCTGATGGCGTCATCTGGCCAGGATCTTCAGCTCTCGCTGGATCGGTTCGCAGCCGAGTGTGAAGCGACTGGGATGAGAATCAGCACGTCCAAGTCCGAATCCATGGTTCTCGCCCGGAAAAGGGTGGAGTGCCATCTCCGGGTTGCGGAGGAGACCCTGCCCCAAGTGGAGGAGTTCAAGTACCTCGGAGTCTTGTGCACAAGTGAGGGAAGAGTGGATCGTGAGATCGACAGGCGGATCGGTGCGGCGTCTTCAGTAATGCGGACGCTGTATCGATCCGTTGTGGTGAAGAAGGAGCTGAGCCAGAAGGCAAAGCTCTCAATTTACCGGTCGATCTACGTTCCCATCCTCACCTATGGTCATGAGCTTTGGGTTATGACCGAAAGGACAAGATCACGGGTACAAGCGGCCGAAATGAGTTTCCTCCGCCGAGTGGCGGGGCTCTCCCTTAGAGATAGGGTGAGAAGCTCTGCCATCCGGGGGAGCTCAAAGTAAAGCCGCTGCTCCTCCACATCGAGAGGAGCCAGATGAGGTGGTTCGGGCATCTGGTCAGGATGCCACCCGAACGCCTCCCTAGGGAGGTGTTTAGGGCACGTCCGACCGGTAGGAGGCCACGGGGAAGACCCAGGACACGTTGGGAAGACTATGTCTCCCGGCTGGCCTGGGAACGCCTCGGGATCCCCCGGGAGGAGCTGGACGAAGTGGCTGGGGAGAGGGAAGTCTGGGCTTCCCTGCTTAAGCTGCTGCCCCCGCGACCCAACCTCGGATAAGCGGAAGAAGATGGATGGATGGATGGACACGCTAGATGTTTGATTGTAATGTGCATCTTAGTTGAAGTTTTCATAACCAAATTTGAAGATGTCAAAATATAAAATAAAATAAAATAATGCTAATCAGTAGCATGTATATGGCAAATCCAATGTAAATTAGCATTGAGCTAGTGCATTTGGGAAAAGTGTAGCCTTACTTTATGTTTGAGGCTCTTGCTTAGTTGGCATTGAAAATTGTAACATTACCTCAAGGGAGTTTGGCTGAGTCTGTGCAAAGTACTGTTTGAGTGCCTGTTTCCCACCCAAGTGTTTAAGCCGTAGCATAGTTTGCAACCGGACGTGACATCATGTGCAACAAAGGTTTTAAAATATGGCACTGTTTGATTTTATGTGAATCGGTACAGAATTTGGTCAAGACCTTTCTGCCATCACTTTTTCTCCTATTAAACCGCCCACAAGCTCATTGATTGGCTCTGTGAGGCTGCCATTTCTTACCAACGTGACACCGCACCACAATGGTTCACTGCACACAGTGTCTGACCAATCAGTAGTCAGATGCTCCAATGAGCGATTGCATGTATGTGGAATGAAGAGATGGCCTCTAAATGACAATATGACTCATTACCAGGTGAAAGAAAGACAACTCTAAACAAGAGTTAAAGGTGGCTTTGTTGTTGAAGTAAATAAAGAACAACGTAATGGCATAATCACCCCAGTTGTCACCGCTAAAGGAAAAAAAAGCACAAATTACGCTTTTGTTGATGTAAGTCCTTGGTGATGCAATGGCACATGAATATTCCTTTTCCTGCATAAAACGCATGTTCAAACCTCAGATGGGGTACAGGAGGTAAACATGCAATTTTGAAAAACTAATCATAGTTATTTTATTGCACTCTCTTAATTTTGTTATTTTGTACAAAAATGTATTATTAAACCAGTACCTATTGATTTTGTTTCTTTAAGATGTGTTCATGCCAGTTCTGTCCACCCCCAGCAGGAGACCCCTCCCTATGGAAGTATTATTGCAGCAAAATTATTTGCAACATGGTGGCCAAAACACGCCTTATGTTGTTTCTGATTGGTTTAAATTGCGTGGTGCCTTCCGTGGTTGGTTAAATGTAGGCACACCTCGGTTACGCACAATCAAATTGTATTTTACGCGCGCACATCTGAATGCGCACGCATACATATTACACGCTCACAGATGTGGATGCGCCCACTCAAATCTTAGATGGCAGAATTGTCGCAAAAAGTCACGTGTAAAAACGACAGCCAATAAAGCACATGTGTCAAACTCAAGGCCGGGGGGCCAAATCTGGTCCACCACATTATTTTATTTGGCCCACGAGAGCCTGGAAATAATATGCGTTAATAAAATGCTTAGTCTTTTCTTACTAAATACATTTGTTCTTTGCTTTTTGACATTAAAAATCATGTACTGCATGCAATAGCATATCTTTTGAATTTCAATATTATCAAAATCTAAATATTATATTATCATGTATTCCCAAAATAGTTTTTATTAAAATAAAGATAAATACTGTACTTAAATATCTGCTTGACTTATGATTTCAAAAGAAATGATCAATCAAATTGTAGACTGTAAAATTGACAATGGATTTTATGGTTAAATTCCGCCGACTGAGTTTTTTACTGTAAAATCAACGTTGGTACTGTTTTTATTCCATATACAGTAAAACCCTAAAACATTTTAAAAAAAAACAGAAGAAAACATTAAAACAATAAGATTTTACGGTAAAAAAAAAAAAAAAAACCTGGCAGCTCTGTTGCTTGAATTTTACCACTAAAAACAGTGCCATTGTTTTTCCATTCCATTCCATTTACTCATTTTGTTTTATATGGTGTAAAAACCCACTGATTTTACTGTCAAATTCTGATGACTGAGCTGACAGTTTTTAAAGTAATATTTTAATATTTTTTTTGCAGCTTATGTAAAAAAAAATATTGTTAATGTATTTTATATATATATATATATATATATATATATATATATATATATACATATATATATATATATATATATATACACATGATATATATATATATATATATATATATATATATATATATATATATATATATACATATATATATATATATATGTATATATATATATATATATATATATATATATATATATATATATATATATATACACATGATATATATATATATATATATATATATATATATATATATATATATATATATATATATATATATATATATATATATATATATATATATATATATATATATATATATATATATATGTATATATATGTCTTAATTAGATTATTCAAAAAAACTCAGTCCTCAGGAGATTTTCTCCTGAGGATGGAGGAAACCCCTCATGAAACAGGCCTGTAGAGATGAAATAGTCTTGTGATTTTTTTCCCCCACACATACATATATATGTATATATATATATATATATATATATATATATATATATATATATATATATATATATATATATATATATATATATATATATATATATATATATATATATATATATATATATATATATATATATATATATATATATATATATATATATATATACACACACATGTATCTTCATATATATTTCCTTGTTAAAAGCGGCCCTCTGAAGGCAACCATAAATCAAATCAAATCAAATCAACTTTATTTATAAAGCACATATAAAATTTACCACAGGGGTAGCCAAAGTGCTGTACAATGGGCAGGTTAAAGGATAATACGAGTACCGAGCAAACACAACACAACACAAACAGAACACGATAAAATATAACTGCGATGTGGCCCTTAATGAAAACGAGTTTGACATCCCTGCATTGACACCCCTGCAATAAAGGGTTCCTGCTTCTTGCAGATAATAGATACGCACGCGCAGATTGTATTACACGCATACGCTTCTGAATGCGCTCACTCAAATCCTACACGGCAGAAGTGTCGCGGAAGTCACGTGTAAGTCGACAGCCTATCGAGGGTTCTTTCTGATTAGGGACAGACAGACAACGTAAAACACGTTCGCGGATCTGATCTGATTTACACACACTCTGCAATACATCCATAATGCTGCTGCTCGAGTACTGACTAGAACCAGGAAATATGACCATATTAGTCCAGGTCACTGCATTGACTTCCTGTTGCTCAGAGAATAGACTTTAGAGAGCCCAATTTGAAGGCCATTACAGTAGTCTAACCTGCTGGAGACAAGGTCATGGATTAGTGTTTCCAAGTCTGCTTTAGACATTATTCCTCTGATTTTGGCAATGTTTTTCATGCGGTAAAAAAACAGCTGATGTTAGACTTAATGCGGTTGCTAAAGTTTAAGTCTGAGTCCATAATACCCATCCATTTCTAACCTGATTATTAGGTTTCAGGGAGAGGGTCTCGAGGTCGCTAATAGTTTTTATTTGCTTCTGTGGACAAAAGCCAATAATCTCAGTTTTGTTTGAGTTTAGCTGAAGAAAATTGTTTGCATCCACACATTGATCTGTACATATCCTACCAAGTCAGACCTACACTGTTTCAATGTCCATTTCTCTGTTCTCAATTGTTGATGACTGAAGTGATGATAACAACCAAACCTAACCCCCCCCCCCCCCACATCCCGGATAGTAAATAATGGAAATGATTCAATGTATATACTCTGATGATTATCTTGTGTGATGACTGTATTATGATGAATGTATATATCTGATAGTATATATCTGTCTCATGAATCAATTTAAGTGGACCCCGACTTAAACAAGTTGAAAAACTTATTCGGGTGTTACCATTTAGTGGTCAATTGTATGGAATATGTACTTCACTATGCAATCTACTAATAAAAGTTTTAATCAATCAATCAATCAATCATCTGTTTGATGCAGGGACAAAGTGAATGAACAGACCGACGTTCAGCTGCCGCCAGTGACACTTAGATCTGAGTGTCAGCTGCATAGTTGTGGTAGGACACAATGAAGCTGCGTATTAGCTGACCTAGTGGCAGCATGTACAAGTTGAACTATAGGGGTCCCAGCATCGAGCCCTTAAATGCCACTGGAAAATACAAAAGTTTATTTCCTAGGGATTAGTAGGTTAGACAAATTTCAAAAGGTTGACAAAAAAACATTGCTTTTCATAATAACTTCTAGGATAAACAAAATTCCTGTATTAAATTCTCATGAGCTTTGGCGCCATGGTGGCTCACTGACAGAAATATGCATGGACAATTCCACTGGTGTGCCGACCAAGATCATCATCACCATGATTGTATCACTTTGATTCAGGGCAGTTGTAAAACAAAAAAAAATGGTAAAATGGGTTGTACTTGTATAGTGCTTTTCTACCTTTTTAAGGAACTCAAAGCGCTTTGACACTATTTTCCACATTCACCCATTCACACACACACATTCACACATTCACACACTGATGGCGGGAGCTGCCATGCACGGCGCTAACCAGTCCCATCAGGAGCAAGGGTGAAGTGTCTTGCTCAAGGACACAACGGACGTGACTAGGATGGTTGAAGGTGGGGATTGAACCAGCAACCCTCAGATTGCTGGCACGGCCACTCTCCCAACTTCGCCACGCCGTCCCCCTGAGTCATGGTTCAGGGGGAATATATAAGAATAACATCAAAACTGCTTCTGATCCATTTTAAGTCGAAGAAATGCTTCATTAAATATAGATTTTTAAAAAAGAGTGTTTCATCTTTCTGTTTTTAAATTAAATGACTCGAATCGTGATGCCCAGTGAAGTATTTTCCTCATCAGTTTATAACTTCAGTCACATCTGTGCTGACTAGGCCTCCAGATATCTGACATTTAACTCTTATGTCACTTTGACTCTAATGTCCTTCGATTGTTTTGCTGCTTTGGCGCGGAGTCAGATTTAAAGAACGGCGGCAAAAAAACTAGTTGCTTGTCACACAAAAGGATGGAAGGCATTTGACATGTCATGGCGACAAACACAAAGGTGAGCAATAGTTGAAGCAGGATGCTGGAGATCAACATATCGCGTTTTCCGGACCATAGGGCGCACCGGATTATAAGGCGCACTGCCGATGAATGGTCTATTTTCCATCTTTTTTCATATATAAGGCACACCGCATTAAAGGAGTCATATTATTATTTTTTTTTTTCAAAATTGAAAACACTTCCTTGTGGTCTACATAACATGTAATGGTGGTTCTTTGGTCAGAATGTTGCATAGATGATGTTTTACAGATCATCTTCAAGCCGCTTTCTGACAGTCGCTTCCGGATGCGCCGTTTTGTGGGCGGTCTTATTTACATGGCTCACCTTCGGCAGCGTCTTCTCCCCGTCATCCGTATGCTTTAGCACTTTCATGACAAGTTTGCTGACATCTATAAGTAAGAACTTTACACTTCTTTGTATTAGAAATGGCAACAGCGGATGATGAATGTCCCAAAACAAGAAGATAGAGAAAACGACCATGTTGGCACGGACTACAAAGGCGGACACGAGCAATTTTTAAGGATTTATGCAGATCCCAAATACAGATGAGCAGGTACCAGAAAGTAAGAAAAGTTGCTTTTGCATAATATTGGGAAACAAAACGCCAGATAACATGTCTTACCTTATACACACACACCATAATAATACTGTTATGTTTAATGCGCCGACAATCCATCAAGCGGTGCGGCTTCTTAGCTTACCAAAGTCGTACTAAAACATTTTGAGCGCCATGTGTAATGTTCTATATTTTCAATGGAACATATAAAATGTTGGTGTTGTTTACTTGAGTCATATTGCTATCATATTGTAGTCTACAGTCAGTGGCCTTGTGGTCAGAGTGTCCGCCCTGAGATCGGTAAATTGTGAGTTCAAACCCCGGCCGAGTCATACCAAAGACTATAAAAATGGGACCCGTTACCTCCCTGCTTGGCACTCAGAATCAAGGGTTAGAATTCGGGGTTGAATCACCAAAAACGGATTCCCGGGCGCGCCCACCGCTGCTGCTCACTGCTCACCTCACCTCCCAGGGGGTGTTCAAGGGTGATGGGTCAAATGCAAAGAATAATTTTGCCACATCTAATGTGTGTGTGACAATCATTGGTACTTTAACTTTAACTTAACACGTAGCTCTTATGTTTGACTGCAATCTACTGGTCACACTCATCATTACACCATGTACCAAAAAAAAAATTGCTTCGAGGTCGGTAAGCAAAAACAGAATTATTCCGTACATTAGGCGCACTGGGTTAAAAGGCGCACTGTCGAGTTTTGAGGGAAAAAAATAATTTTAAGTGCACCTGTTGCAATTGGCTAAAAATTTAATGATTGAAGAAAATGGAAAGTAACTATAAACAAATAAAACAGTTTATGTTTGAACTGTCTAAACTTGCGCGCTCTTTTCAGAGCTTTATTGTCAAAATGGGCATCCCTGCTGAAAAGAAAATTGCTTTCCAATTTCCTTAAAACAATTCATGTGTTTCTTTGGCATATCAAATATAATGCTTTCCTCGACATGACAGGAATACTAGAATTATTGTTGTTTGTGTAACTGTGGGTTTTAATACAGTGGTAAATGCGCAGGGACTGTTGCCGTTAGCTACTGTGCCCATTGCTACTTTGTGGGCTTTTCAAGTGTTTATTTTTGTTTTTTAGCTTTTTTTACAAGAGTTTTCTAATTTTCTAGCTCAATATGAGTCCAAAGAAAGCAATGGATTTGCGACGTGTGACGTTTGATACATTCAGAAAGTATCCACAGAGATGTCGACACTACCTTTCCCCTTCCCCCTTCTTCAACTGCACATTAAAAAGATTAACCGACAAGGTGAAGTCCATTTTATTTTTTATTCCTAATCATTGTATTGACCTGGCTGTTAAAATTTAAAAGTTTTGTGATTTCAAACTGTGAGTGCACCACAGGGCTAGTGACAGTGTGTGTGTCCAAGACGGGGGGAGAGAGCGAGACAGAGAGAGAGAGAGAGAGAGAGAGAGAGAGAGAGAGAGAGAGAGTGTGTGTGTGTGTGTGTGTGTGTGCGTGTGTGTGTGTGTGTGTGTGTGTGTGTGTGTGTGTGTGTGTGTGTGTGTGTGTGTGCGTGTGCGTGTACATGTGTGTGTGTGTGGTGTGGTGTGTGCGTGTGTGTGTGTGTGTGTGTGTGTGAGTGTGTGTGTGTGTGTGTGTGTGTGTGTGTGTGTGCGGGCGTGCGGGCGTGCGTGCCAGTGTGTGTGTTGTTATTTTGACAATGTTATTAAATAGAAAGTTGATCTAAAACCCCTTTGTTTGTTTGTTTGTTTGTTTTTTGTTTTTTTTTATGTCCTGCCCAGCTTCTCAGGCAAATCATATAGTTGATGTAGATGCCCATATCGGCTGTTCAGATTTACTTTACAAAAGAGAAGTGTAGGATACTTCTCTTGTTGCCTTATTTGTATTTTGACTTTATTAAAGGTATTTATATTATCATTTGGTGCAGCCGGGCTGGAGCAGGAGGGGATAGAAAGAGAAAAAAAAAGGAAGACAGAGGGGGGAATTGTGGGGACAAGAGGGGGATTAGACAGAGAGACAAAAACAACAACAGCAAACACAACAACAACAACAACAGAGCAACATCAGCAAATACAACATGTAAAAATATGATGGTAAAAGTAATAGCAAATAAGCAGTTAGCGAAAATAAAAAATAATACAGAAATGACAATGAGCATTATTACACTAAAAATGGGGCAATATGAATACCAATAGAAATAGTGCTATTGATAATAAACAATACCAATACTTTACCTTTATTATCAACAATACAATTGTTCAAATGCAACAATACATATACGTAATGATAACTTGAGATATGAAAGAATGCAGAAAAATGGAGGGGAAGAAAGAGAAGCAACCTACATTAACCTTGTAGATTGTTATAGTAACAATAGGTTAAGTTTTGTCAGTGTGCCATGTGTTATACCCAGTTTACCCTAGGGCAACAACGTTAATAAATGTTTGATGAAACGTGATTATGTGCATGAGTGTATGTGTGCATATGTACTTGTATATGTACAGTATGTGTATATGTGTGCTTGTACAGTGAGTGTATATGTACAGTATGTGTATATGTGTGCTTGTACAGTGAATGTATGTGTATATGTGTGTTTGTACAGTCCCACCCGCAGGGACCCCAACGATGGAGATGGAACAACCAGCAACCGCCCCGCCTTTGTTTGTTTGTTAATACAGTACGGTATAGCACTTTATATTGTGTTTATAGTAAAAATCATTTTTCTAAATATGGAATTATGGACTTGTATCGCGACTGGAACCCATTATTGCCTAGTGATTAGAGTGTCCACCCTGAGATCGGTAGGTTGTGAGTTCAAACCCCGGCCGAGTCATACCAAAGACTATAAAAATGGGACCCATTACCTCCCCGCTTGGCACTCAGCATCAAGGGTTGGAATTGGGGGTTAAATCACCAAAAAATGATTCCTGGGCGCGGCCACCGCTGCTGCTCACTGCTCCCCTCACCTCCCAGGGGGTGATCAAGGGTGATGGGTCAAATGCAGAGGATAATCTCACCACACCTAGTGTGTGTGTGACAATCATTGGTACTTTAACTTTATCTTTATTATTCATGTTTACATTGTTTCTTATGGAGAAATTTGCTTTAATGTACAAACTTTTTCTATATACAAACCCTGTTCACAAAGCAACTAAGTTCGTAAATCCACTGTATTTGGGAGAAATATATTTTGAATGGAAATGGAAACAATAACTTTTTTTGAAAAATGTTTTATTTTGGTAAACAAGATGTACTTTATTGTGAAGGGCACTCAACAGGATGTTTAAGTGTGTGTCATTACTACTGACAAGAAATGTGTGCTAAGGGGGAAACTGTTGGTGTAGTGGTGTGACATGTTACATATTCTGAGTCTAAAACATAAATATCCCCATTTATGTTTACGTCAACATTTACAAAGCAGGGAATATATAGAATGCCACTAAATGTAGCTGCAATAAAAACATTTTATTTATGCAACACACATAGGGTCATAAAAAAAAAATATTCGTAAGCTTTTTTGGTGACACTGTTTTAAAAGATGGTTCAGCCTCAACAATGGTTTTCAAGAAGTTAGCTGGGGCTTTTTAATGTCACAATACCCATTTTCACCATCACTTTAAATAATTATAGTGTTTTACTAACACTAAAAAGCACATAGTGTAAAATATAAACAGCATGAAACACAGGAAAAAAGTAATAATGACTCACTAATTTGAATTTCAGAGCGGAGATAACAGCGGAGTTTGATGTGCGTGAGTGACAGGCACAGCATGTTTTTTATCACCCAGTTCTTACAATCCAGTCTCAACGTCTTTAATACCATTGTGGAACATTCGGGATAGATGTTTTTAACTTTCATCCAAAATGACTGAACAACCAACTTCTCCCCGCACATAACGGGAACATTAGCTTACCTTGAAGCAACAAAACTGTATTTTAAGTAGTTGCTATCATATTTTGGATTGCATTTTACTTCTTGTCTCCTGATTATTCCCATTTACCAGGGAAGTTTTCTAGCAACCCCAAACAAGAAAACTTGTTCACCTAGTTATTTTCTTCAACTTTGACCCCAAGGTGACATCAGAATGAAATTATTATATTCTATATTATTATGAAAAATGTTTAATAATAATAATAATAAATATTAGTTATGTTTTATTAATAATTTATAATAATTGTTATTCATTAACCATTCATATGTGTATGGTCAGAGAGTGTTTGGGCCTGTGTGTGTGTGTGTGTATGTGTGTGTGTGTGTGTGTGTGTGTGTGTGTGTGTGTTTTGTCTCATCTTGTCTTGTCTCATAGTAACAGTGGTACTATTGTATTGTTAGTGTACAGGAGCTTTTCTTGTTTTTGTTTGTATAGTATCGTTCTTGTATTATATTGTTTATGTTAAATGTGGAATGAGTGAGAGGGGTTGGGATATTATAAGCATCTGCTTCATCCAACCCCTTTTCCAGCCTTGCATAAATGTCTCTGCCAAAATGTAAAATAAAATGTGTGTTGTTGTATTGTGCAGGTTTGAAATAAATACTTCAATTCAATTCAATATTAATATTAAAGGAATCATGTTATGTTCAGAATGGATATGCAAATACATTTAATAGAAAGTTAATATTAGAATTTAAGATTCCATTTTTTTAAAAGGTGTGTCTATGAGGGATGAGTACCTCTCACATTTAAATAAACACAGTACCTGGGAATCGATTACGATACTAATAGGATTAGTACCAAGAAAATGTTTTTTTTAGATTTAACATTTAACAATGAGCTGATAATGACACCTGTGCTGCCCAGTTGTTTTATCTTGTTTTCTTACACTTTTGAGTAGGGATGTACAGTACATCATTAAGATTTTATCAATACAATACCCTTAACAATATTCCTTATCGATACCGATATAAGAATTTTACAACTGCATTTTTATTACAATTTTTATTGGTACAAGAGGTTAACATTTCACAGCAGGGAAGTCTTTTATCAACAGCTGTTCTGTAATTCTTAAACACATCAATTATGTTTGCAGTGTAATGCAGTTATGTCATCATCTTGTAAAGACTGGATTTTCTATTAATTACAATTACACTCAGATCTAAATCATATTTATGTAGGCAGAGCACATACCTTTTACATGGTACTGTACACCAAATCATAATTGATATCATATCAAATATATCATACCAATTAATACAATCAATTAGCATACCAGGTGGGTGTGCAGTTACGCAAGATGTGTTTTGATGCCACGCAAGAGCGGCACGATGGAGTGACGTTAGACGGCGAGGAGAGACCTGTCCGCGGATGCTATCTATTGCTTCTGAGCAATTTAATGGATTATTAAAGTACTTCAATGTTTCCCTTTTCTCAGTGGATTGATATTGGCCTGTGGATTACTGGATCACTAAACACTGGAATTTGAGGGTCTTGTTTTGTTCTGTTAGTTTCACTACTTCAGTTCTGTTTTCAGCACTCCTGGGTTTGTGTTTTAGTTTCCATGGGTGCTGATTAGTTTCACCTGTCTCTGATTAGTGTTCAAGACGCTCACCTGCTCCTGGGCACTAATCAGAGAGCAACATATTCCTGTCTTTCCCCACACACTGGCTGGCTGTCTTATTTGCTTCTATGCAACAAGTTACGTCGTCTACTTATTTAATTCCTTATGCTAAGCTTTTGCTCTAGCTTCCTTAGCTTTGCTTCCCGTGCGATCGGCACGCTATTTATTTTGTATCCTGTGTGATTTATGCGAATAAATCATTGTCTTACCTGCACCTTGCCTCCGGAGTTCCTGCTGCATCTTGGGAGAACGACCCGCGCATAACCATGCGACCACCGCATTACAGTTACAAACTTTTGTGTGGTGTTGCTTCCTTACTTGTGATTACCCCAAGATGATTATCGCCTTACAGGGCTAGGCGATATGGAAACAAAAAATCTGATCTCCGTTAATATCAACATTTTTTATATTGTTTTTAATCTGCCAGTTTTATAGCATTTGCCACTTGCAACAAAGGTATCGAAATAGGGCTCCATTTGGTTCTACGTGAATCAATACCCAGTAATACTGACGGAATTCGGTTAGTGCCTGTATAAGTACAGAACTCTCTAGCCATATAAAACATCAGTGGAACGCAGGATTTAAGTCTCATTTGTAAATACACGATGCAAGAACAATGGAGAAATATGTCTGTGGTATGTGTATATCAATGCATTGATGGATATATTTGTAAGTATCTTCCCTCGCTAAAACCATCCATCCATCCATCCATTTTCTACCGCTTATTCCCTTCGGGGTCGGGGCGCTGGAGCATATCTCAGCTACAATTTGCACATATTTTTTAATAATAAGAAATCTTGTAGACAAGGGGTCCCCAACATTTTTTGCACCAGAGACCAGTTTAATTTAGGCATTATTTTCACGTGTGGCCGATGAATACAGCAAAAATAAATGCATTAAAAAATACAACTCACCGTAGCGCTGAATTAGTAGGAGCTCTGGCATGATTTTTTCCCCTTTTCTAAAAAACTCTCCAAAGGCTTCTGTTTTTTACTCATTTTCAGAAGCTTGTGGGTTTATTTTTTCTGGCTAACGTGAGGTAGGTACCGCAGTAATTTTGCCACATTCCTGGAAGAATCGCGCATGTGACTTCAGCATTAAGAAGTGTGACTATCCAGGACTAGCTGCAGTGTGGTCAAACCACCAACAGGTAGCATCTGTGAGCAGATAACACTGTATCATCTCTTTTTCTTTTGGACTTATTAGGTCTTATCAGGTTGATAGTCCATTCTTCACTCACGCTAAAAATTGAGGCAACATTAAACTGGTAACATGTACCTGATGCATTATACATGATATGTCATCGTCGAGGACAAGAGCATTGATATATAATAAAAATATATATATACTTGCCATTTATTACAAAGGATTGTCATGGCTTTCAATGGAATCATATTTATATGGATTTCTATTTATTTTCTACAAAATATGTAGTCACATTTTGTGAAAAATTTCATACATATATACACTCATATATGTTTGTTGGTGTAATTTTCCATGCGTAAACACATCTACTAATGCTAACTACTTATGCTTTAGGGCTATGTGAAATAATACCAGCACTTTAACTTACTAGGCCAAGTTTCTTTTCGTGTCGTTCTCGCCAGTTCCAGGTCCTAAATGGCTGCCAAAGTGTACCGACTTGTCGAATAACATTCTCAGCCATCTACTTTCCAGGTAAGAGGGAGGATTTACTATATATACAATAAACTTCCAGGGAGCAAGGAAGCGAGTGATCTCGATGATGTAGTGATCACGGCGCTGCTATAAATACTTTGTCTGCGTTAGCGCTTATAAAAACAATATCAATAACACTTGGTTAATATTCAAGTCACAAAATGTAAATGGATTATAGTTGGTGCTTTAGTTGTTGGTTATTTATTGGACTTAATGGGCAGAATAGGGACCTCTCATTGGCTCCGCTGTAAGCAGACTTTTATTTACATTTATGTAATATTTAAAATGTAATAAAAAAAAAATCATCCATCGACATGTCTTTCATAATAATTGTAAACTAAAAAACAAAAAAAGTGAAGTTCCCCTTTGTGCATATGACAACTGAACCTATTTTGTATCTACACTCTTTGATTTTATTATATCCTGTTCATTCTCTTTAAATAAAAAAATGAACAAAATGTGATGCAATCTTTTCAGCGACACTTTGAATATGCAACTAAATATTTGTGTTTGTATTTTCCAACAGGAAGTGTTTCAAGATGCTATTTAGAACATGTGCAGGTTCTGTCCATGGTGCTGAAGTAGCACGAGTCTATATTTTCCCCACCCTCCCATGCCCTCTTTAACTGCTTTTGGCTCTGTAATTTTCTTCAACTATATCCTATTATTATCAAATTGTATGGGTATGGACTACAATCTTCAGAGAGTGGTTCCTATTTCATAACACAAGAAAAATATTTTCATCACCTCAGAAGACAACAGTCCACACACTGCCGTCTTGAGTTTTTGGAAAGCATAATAAAGACCTTATATAATATTTGGAGAATTACTCATCGAGTATAATGCAAAAAAGGTAACAAAATTCCACTGATGTTATACATTTATAATGCAAAGCAGAAATATGCTTTAGTATAAGAGAGTCCTACCGTGAAGATATTGAGTTGAACAGATTTTCCATCCTTTACAGCTTTAAAGTGGAGCTCTGCACTGGCAGAACTGTGGACGTGTACATTGGGTTACCAGTGATGAGTCAACATTCTAAAAATATGTGCCCACTGTTATTATACAATCTATTCATTTCACACACTACACAAAGTTGGAGTTGGGGGAAAAAAAAACATGCTCAGTAAAAACATTTTGACGCAATTACATTACATTTGGGATGTTGTATTGAATGCAGCTTGAATTAATTAGCAAAATAAAAAGTTGAGTTGCTGTGTGAAGCACTTTCATTAATCTAAATTTGAATGAAATGTAATCTACTGTACATTCTATAATCAAATGTTTACTCTAACAGAATTTTAAGTGGCTGAACAGATGTATTATTTGATCAGGGATAAACGCTTGCTGATGCAGCGTCTTACGTATCAATGGGGATGTAAGGAGATGAAACTATCATCTCACGGTCATCATTAGTATCACTATAATGTATGTATGTGCTCAAAATGTACTCATACACACGTATAACCAGGTTTTATTTCAAAAATAAACATTACAATTAAATAGCCACACAATATACTTTTCTTGGCATAATCAATATGTTATTGTTATGTACGTGAGGGTTGGAAGGAGACGACACCACAAAGAGCTTAAGGTTACCAGGTTTATTGTAACCTTTGATGATTGTGTGGGATGTGTATGCTACTCTAAGTGTTGGTTGCAGGATTAAGTGTAGAATTAACCATGTAAATAAGTCAAGAGGATGTTGTACATGCGTGATGGATGAAAAGTTTGTCTGACCAAGAGGGTAGGCACAAGGGAGATCCGGGGACAGGCAGGTGGTCGAAGGCAGGCGGCAAGCAACAATGTCCAAGTCCAAAACGAGTGATCGAGGATTGAGAGAGGCAACTGCAAGGAGAACAAGGGACAAAAGTCAACAAGACAAAAAGGGGCAAAGGACAAAAGCAAGGCGAGGACAACGAGAGGGAAGCCAGAAACATAATGCTTACTACAAGAGTTAACGACGTTCCGGCGTAGGTCCCAAGGAGTGACTGGTTCTTATGCTGTCCTCCTGATTACTGCCAGGTGTGCTGATGACTAACCGCCTGCAGCTGCAGCGAAGAGAGGGCGTGACGCAATCGGCGGGGGCGTGTCCTGACATGCTGCCAGACAGGGAGTGTGATCTTGCTGAGGGAAAATCTTGGGTTCGAATCCGCGCTGCAACAGTTATATAATCATAGTGTTCTGGCTAATTAAAATACATATTTTTATTTGAGTGTTTAAATACTTTTGTTTTGATCGTAAAAGTTGTTTTTATTTTTAAATGATAAAGAAAAAAATGTGTGTCTAGCGCGTCACATCCGGTTTATGTGACGCCACAAAACTTCACTTGCTATTATTAAAGTTAAAGTTAAAGTACCAATGGTTGTCACACACACACTAGGTGTGGTGAAATGTATATTGAATATTTTATCGAACGCAATTTATATTGATTTTGAGTATGTGTCTATCACGATATCTATTGATATCATATTCCCGGCCCAACCCTAGTTAGTACTACAATCTATTGTATTGTTTTTATACAATATTTATTTTCTCAAAGTTTGGTTTTCTTTTTAAAAGATGTGTTTCATATTAAAAGTGTGCTGTTTTGGACAGGACTAGAATCAAATTTAATTGATTTCAATTACATTATACCGTTTATCTCTGCATTTGACCCATCCCATTGATTCAACCCCTGGGAGGTGAGGGGAGTAGTGAGCAGCAGCGGTGGCCGTGCTCAGGAATCATTTTTGGTGATATAACCCCCAATTCCAACCCTTGATGCTGAGTGCCAATCAGGGAGGTAATGGGTCCCATTTTTATAGTCTTTGGTATGACTCGGCCGGGGTTTGAACTCACAACCTTCCAGTCTCGGGGCGGACACTCTAACCACAAGGCCACTGAGCAGTATGTTCTGTCAAGTATCGACCAATCTCTCTGTCTAAGAGAGCACACCTTGTAGGTTCAACGTGCACAATTAAATATCTTAGTTGTTCAGACAGCAATGTGTGTAGACAAGTTTAGATTGGGGAATGTCGTTTTACAATGGAGAAATACGTGAATGTCTCTTCGATTCATGTTAAAATTCAGGCTGGCTAGCGTTAGTTTGGTTCTCCAGTACACGAGCAGTGTCACTGGTCTAAGAGTTTAGTGTTATCACGTTTTTACAACAATTTTGATATAAAACGGTAGTTCTAACCGTGAGAAGTTTTACCGCGGTTAATCATTATACCGTTTATCATTGCATCCCTACATATAAATATGTATACTTTAATTGGAACACAATACTTTTGAGATAAGTGCAGTTGTGTTACGGCTGAAGCACCCGCCGCTGCTCAGTCTGCAATGTGCTCATCTGAGCGCACCTCTGGACACACCCACGGGCGTTCCTCTCATGCCTCCCTTAAGAATGGCAGTGTGTAATGTCTGGTAAGTGACGTCAGTGAGGGAGCGAAAAAGTGACGAAAGCAAGCGGTCGCATTCAAGTGCAGCAGTAGTGGCGACTGGCCAATGTATCAGGTTTTGTCCTGCAGAAAGAAGAATACAGTGACCAAATTCTCACGAGTTGGCGAGCTGAAAGCGAAGCTTAGCAGACCCAGTCTCGGGTAAAGTAAAGGGTGATACCCCAGACAAACACACCGGTCCTGGAGGGAACGTCTCTCCTGTGCTCCTCGACTACGGTCTGGGACTGGGAGCCGAACAGCAGGAAAGGTGTAGCACTCAGTAGTTGATACTGTTACAGACAGGAAGAGTCGGTGACGAATTACAAGACGCAGAGATGGCCGGCTTGTCGCAGGAAAACATGATTTTAATATCAAAAATAAAATTCAGGAAAACAGGAATCAGGAACAAGGAACCAGGAAACAGGCAAACTGGAAACAGCTAACAGCATACAGCAAACAGGAACCAGGACACAGCTAACAATACTCCAGCACTGACTGTAGGGCGAGGCAGGTATAAATAGTAGCCGGCTAATTGACACCAGGTGTGGCCAGACTGCCAATCAGCCGCAGGTGAGGGGAAACAGCGCTCAGGGAGAGAAGCAGGAAACTGAACCAAAATAAAAGCGCTGACAGGAAATAAAACACAAACAAAGAGGAAAAACTAAAACATAACCAACCTGTCAGTGACCAACCTGACAGTTACGTGATTGGCTGTTAGAGTGTCCCTCCCATTGCTCAGTGAAACTTCCTGTTTCCTGTTCGCTGGGTTCCCAAAGCGGGAGTGACTTCATGAAACGAATCTTGCTTCATCATTTCTGGTCTCTTGCGACCAAAAAATATAAATGTATATTGAATATTTTATCGAACGCAATTTATATTGATTTTGAGTATGTGTCTATCACGATATCTATTGATATCATATTCCCGGCCCAACCCTAGTTAGTACTACAATCTATTGTATTGTTTTTATACAATATTTATTTTCTCAAAGTTTGGTTTTCTTTTTAAAAGATGTGTTTCATATTAAAAGTGTGCTGTTTTGGACAGGACTAGAATCAAATTTAATTGATTTCAATTACAATGGGATGTGTTGATTTGAGATAAAAGTGTTTTGAGTTAAGAGCTTTGTCACAGAACCAATGAAGTTCATAAATTGAGGTACTATTGTATTTACCATAGATGATGATGTTGGACAGCCAACAGTAGAACATTTTGAATCTATCAAGGATATGTTGTGATGATGTACAGTAGATTATCTGTGCCTGAAAATCAACAGGTGGTAGATAAACATGTTCTTGGGAGGGAGTCAATGGGGGGATGAGGCGGGTTTGCATTCTGTGTATATTTTGTATCTTTTTTTTTTTTTACATTAAAAAAAATATATACGGGGGAAATGTAGGTCTCCGCAGAATTAACAATATCTGATGCCTATTTTTACACTGGAACAAAATTACATTTAGGTCAACTGTATTATTAATAATTTGCTGTGTGTCTTAGTTTGGCATCAACTATTTTACTATGAACTCCAATGTGGCACTACAGTATAGACAAGGATCGTTACTTTAGACACAGACCCTCACGTGTGCGTGCAAGTGCGTGTGCATGTGTGAGTGTGAGTGTGTGTGTGTGTGTGTGTGTGTGTGTGTGTGTGTGTGTGTGTGTGTGCAGTCATTCTTAAGGTGTGTTGACAGACTGCAGTGAGACATTCTTTATTAGTCCTCTCTCCTCTGATGGGGTAGACATATATGTATCTTCTGTTTTAACACATTATTCTTCCTGAATCTAGCATTAAACTACAGGGGGGGGGGGGGGGGGGGGGAAACTATTATGCAACAGGAATATAACCGTGTGAAAAAAAATCCATGATAATGCCGTTTTGAAATGAGTGCTCTGGAGGGAAGAGGGTTTTAATTTTGCTTAATTCATCAAAAGGTTAGCAATCAAGGCTTTCTATCACCATTCCCACTGTGAATACCCTTTAAGAGACCATATGAGGCTTGTCGGGGTTGATGGTGAAGATTCTTTGATACTAACTTTCACACACCATCTGTGTCTGTCAAAGGCAAAACGCTAAAATTCAAAGCATCAAATGTATGTGGCAACGCAACCACTGGACTACGCCGGTGAGGCAGAGGAGCTAATTTATTTTAGTTTACTGGACTTTCCTTACCCGGCAGGTGTTGGGGACGCACAATTGCATCCTGTTCCAGTGCCACAGCAGTCCAAAGGCTGGAACTGGAGGCCTTCAGTTCCTGTTCTGGCTGAGCGGGAAGCCCAAAGCCTCTTCAACGTCTCCTGCAGTTCCTGTTCCAGCTGGGCAGATAGTGTCCTCCCATGGGCCTAGCCCAACTCCAGTCCATCCTTGGTCAAATACCCTGTGAAGTTTCTACTCCATTGGCCTTACTGACTCCGGAGGCCTTGCGTCAATTCCTGTGGATGGCCGGTTCCCGTCGTTTTCACAGACCTTGCCGTCCTGGCCGGTCCCCTGACTTCTCTCAAGGTTCCCCCCGTTTGTGGTTGGTCAAGTGACTGTTTATGTTGGACTTAGGCCTCCCTCCACCCACCTTGTTCTGAAATGTTGGACATGTCTAGGGTTTGGGCTTTGGGACATCTGGAATCTGTCTCTTGCGGGGAGGGTACTGTCATAATCTGTGTCTGGTTGTCGTGTGTTCGGTTCCCTATGTACTCGTTTGTGTCATTAGTTGCACTTGTGTCTTGCCCTGGTCCTAGTTTCCTCCCATATGCTGTCTCTTTTCTTTTGTGTCAAGTCCAGGTATATTCAGTTGTCCAATTAGCCTGTGTATTTACTGTAGTTCTCTGTTCGTCTTTGTCCTATCGTCATGTTTCCTTGCCAACAGAGGCATCCAAAACTGCTTGCATGCTTACACTAAAATGCATGAACCTTATGATTTGATTTTTTTGTCATTGTTTACCACGAGTATCCAACATTGTAATAACATTTAGAGGTCAGAAAAGTTATCATAGGTCCCCTTTATTGAACAAACATTTGCATAAATCACACAAATTGTCGAGCCCCATGTTAGGTGTACATTTTAATAAGGTACACTTATTAAAGTGAAGTGAAGTGAATTATGTTGTTATAGCCATTATTCTCTCGTGACTCAAAGCACTTTTACATTGTGAAACCCATTGTCTACACTTAAACAAGTGGAATGTGGGTGGAACTAGGAGCAAGGTCAATCAATCAATCAAGGTGGGTGAAGTATCTTGCCCAAGGACACAACAGCCGTGGCTAGGATGGCAGAACCTGGATTCAAAGTTACTGGCCGCCTCATTAAAGACAAAAAACGTATATTGATTTATTTTAATCAAACGTTAGTTATTAAACATTTTTGTAATTTTTTTTTGCATCAAATGAAAAACTAATTTGTATATATATATATATATATATATACTATATATATATATATATATATATATATATATATATATATATATATATATATATATATATATATATATATATATATATATACATATATACGGTATATATATATATATATATATATATATATATATATATATATATATATATATATATATATATATATATATATATATATACGGTATATATATATATATATATATATATATATATACGGTATATATATATATATATATATATATATATATATATATATATATATATATATATATATATATATATATATATATATATATATATATATATATATATATATATATATATACATACACACATATACCTGTATATGTATGTATATATATATATATATATATATATATATATATATATATATATATATATATATATATATATATATATATATATATATATATATATATATATATATATATATATATATATATATATAAACACACACACACACACACACACACACACACATACACACATATATGTATATATATATATATATATATATATATATTATACCAGAGGTGGGACCAAGTCATTGCTTTGCAAGTCACACGTAAGTCTCAAGTCTTTGCCCTCAAGTCTCGAGTCAAGTCCCGAGTCAAGACAGGCAAGTCCCGAGTCAAGTCCAAAGTCAAGACTAGAAAGTCTCAAGTCAAGTCCCAAGTCCTGCATTTTGAGTTTCGAGTCCTTTCAAGTCCTTTTAACCACAGACTAATATTTTTACACAGATTGTGTATGCTTTTAAAACGCTGTATTTATTTATTAAAACAAGTGCATTTGAAATTGCAGGAAAAAAAATAGTGCTGACATTGCAATTCATAATAGCACTATTAACCAGTCATTTTAATAGTTTAAACAATTTTAAACATTTAACTCATTCCTTTACAGAATAAACACATTTGCAAAAACAAACATTAACATACTATTGGTTGTATTTTATGAAAATAACATTACCACAAAGTTGAGAAGGAGCAAAGATCTTCAATATTTGTACGTGAGAATCACAAAGAAATCTTCCAGGGGAGGATGACGCCCCTACAGGGGTTTGGTTTACAAACTTTCAGCCCCACCTAAAACAAAATTCACCAGCCGCCATTGATTATGATGCATTCTCATTTTAGGCAAAGTATAAGACAATACTTTCTTAACAGTATAATTGTAACCAGGAATAAGTCTTCAAGTAACAATATTCAAATGCTAACATTGTTGGGTAAAACAGCATTTGGTTTTATTCTGAATCCAGTGAAACAGATTGGTGGTTTTAGCTGATATAAAGACTTTCAGGTGTTTATATATGTTTAAGTATTTGGCAGACGCTTTTATCCAAAGTGACATACATAAAAAATAGATATAAAACAATCACTGTAAACATGATCATTTAAGGGAAGAATGTAATACAAAATATCAATACAAAGTGTCTAGACAGAATAAACTCTCTGCTGCTGCAGCAACAGAGATACAGTCTATAGGTCCCTAAGATATATAGATATCTAATGTATTCATACATTGTTTATGTAGGATATACGCATGTATATATAATCTAATCATATTGTTCCTTCAACTTAAAAATAGCTGACCGTTTTTTTCCCCCTTCTCTGGGATTATATTCCCAGTTTTGATCTCGGACGTCTGGTCACTTATAGCGTATAAGAATATTATATTACTGTTAAGCAAACTATGAATAATAAAAACGCCAAAACATGTGTCCGTTATCATAGCTACACGTATGACAAAAAAACGCGTGAAAATCAGTGGTATTCAGTGAGGTAAAATGAATTAAATTTGCTGACAGTTCATTGCTCCTGCCAAATGAATTGCACTGAGTGGAGTGGATCACCACTCCAAGATGGCGGCTCCGCGTCTCGTCTGCGCCAGTAGGCAGTAGCGCTCAATGCTGCGTACCCTTATAAGATGTCTATGGTTATAACGTTAGCAGTGAGTTTGCAGCCTCACTGATTTAACTACACAGCAAATAAAAGTCATGTTACTTAGCCAATAAACATTATCTTACATTCAAAACTTACCCTTCTTTGTGCAACTTCAAATGTCGAACGAAGTTGGAAGTTGTTGCGTCTCCGTCTGTAATATTCGAACTGCGTGATTTGCATACGGCAATTTGTTTTTTGTTGACCAAGTCGTAGTTTTTATACCCGAACGAAACCAACTTTGGCATAATTGTTTCTCACTGCCGCATTGTTTGACAACTCATGTTCGGTGGTTGTCCTGCAATTGGATTGGATGAGAGCTGTGTGATGAAAACAATGTAGATTTAATTTGATTGGCTGTTGTACTGACAGCACACACGCTGACACGCAGCACACACGCTTATAGACACAGACGTATAAAATGAAAGATACGGAGCGCTCCCAAATAACTTTTTAAGGTTTGGGTTTTGGGGAAAGTAGCAAGTCATGTCAAGTCAAAAGCCTCAAGTCCAAGTGAAGTCACAAGTCATTGATGTTAAAGTCTAAGTCGAGTTGCAAGTCTCTTTACATTTTGTCAAGTCGAGTCTAAAGTCATCAAATTCATGACTCGAGTCTGACTCGAGTCCAAGTCATGTGACTCGAGTCCACACCTCTGATATATACATATATATATATATATATATATATAACACACATATATATGTATGTATATATGTGTGTGTGTCTGTGTGTATATATATATATATATATATATATATATATATATTATATATATATATATATATATATATATATATATATATACATATATATATATATATATATATATATATATATATATATATATGTATATATATATATATATATATATATATATATATATATATATATATATATATATATATATATATATATATATATATATAAACACACACACACACATACTCCATACTACAATGGTATGTGGGCTTGTATTAAGCCTCAGGGAGTTGAACGCCCCTGCCTTACATAGTTCCGGGTCACCCTTGGGCAAGGTGTAGCACCCGAATGCCCCCCCCCCCCCCCCCCCATCAGGGTTACGATACCCCCCCTGAACTACACTAAAAGAGGATGCGTTACCCGGCCCGGAGGAAGCCCGGGGCTCTCCTCCGGAGCTAGGCCCGGAGGTAGGGCTCGTCAGCGAGCGCCTGGTGGCCGGGGTTGCCACGGAGCCGGCCGGGCACAGCCCGAAGAAGCTACGTGGACACACCATCTTCTCTGCCACGTGGGCCCACCACCCGCGGTCGGAACCAGTGGGGTCGGGTACGCTGCCAAGTGGATGGCAGTGATAGTGGAGGCTCCAGACGGACCAATTCGGGGCAGCAGAGGCTGACTTTCGGGACGTGGAACGTCTCTACGCTGGTGGGGAAGGAGCCTGAGCTGGTGCGAGAGGTGGAGCGCTACCGGTTGGATCTGGTGGGGCTTACCTCTACGCATAGCAAGGACTCTGAAACCACACTCCTGGACAAGGGATGGACCTTGTTCACTTCTGGAGTTGCTCAGGGTGTGAGGGCACAGGCGGGTGTGGGGATTCTCACGAGTCCCCGGCTGAGTGCCTGTACGTTGGAGTTCACCCCAGTGGACAAGAGGGTCGCCTCCCTTCGCCTTGGGGTTGGAGGGGGGAAAACTCTGACTGTTGTTTGTGCATACGCACCAAAAAGGAGTTCAGAGTATTCAGCCTTCTTGGATACCTTGCATGGGGTCCTGTATGGGGCGCCGGCAGGGGATTCCATAGTCTTGCTGGGGGACTTCAACGCGCACGTGGGCAATGACAGTGATACTTGGACTGGCGTGATTGGGAGGAACGGTCTCCCTGATCTGAACCTGAGTGGTGGATTGTTATTGGACTTATGTGCTAGTCACGGACTTGCGATAACAAACACCATGTTCAAGCATAAGGATGCTCATAGGTGTACCTGGTAAGATCAATGATCGATTTTGTAATCGTATCAGCTGATCTGAGGCCGTATGTTTTGGACACTCGGGTGAAGAGAGGGGATGAACTGTCAACTGATCACCATCTGGTGGTGAGTTGGGTTGGATGGCGGGGGAACCTCTGGACAGACCTGGCAAACCCAAGCGTGTAGTGCGGGTGAACTGGGAACGTTTGGAGGAGTCCTCTGTCCGGAAGGACTTCAACTCCCACCTCCGGCGGGACTTCTCTGCCATCCCTGTGGAGGTTGGGGACATTGAACAGGAATGGGCAATGTTCAAAGCCTCTATTGCTAAAGCTGCAGCTGCGAGCTGTGGCCAGAAGGTCTTAGGTGCCTCAAGGGGCGGTAACCCTCGAACACCCTGGTGGACAGTGGTGGTCAGGGAAGCCGTCCGACTGAAGAAGGAGTCCTACCGGGGTATGTTATCCCAGGGGACTCCGGAGGCAGTTGCAAGGTACCGACGGGCCCGAAGGGCAGCGGCCGTGGCTGTGGACGAGGCTAAGCAGAGGGTGTGGGAGCAGTTCGGGGAATCCATGGAGAAGGACTATCGGGCGGCACCAAAGCTGTTCTGGAAGACCATACGGCACCTCAGGAGGGGGAAGCAGGGAACCATCCAAGCTGTGTACGGCAAGGATGGGACTTTGCTGACTTCAAGTGAGGAAGTCGTAGGGCGTTGGAAAGAGCACTTTGAGGAACTCCTGAACCCAAATACATCAGTCACACCCTCCCTGATAAGAGCAGGGCCTGAGGATGATGGGGGATCGACGTCGATCTCTTGGAGTGAAGTCACTGAGGTAGTTAGACAACTCCACAGTGGCAAAGCTCCGGGGGTTGACGAGATCCGTCCAGAAATGCTGAAGGCTCTGGGTGTCGATGGGCTGTCTTGGTTGATACGCCTTTTCAACATTGCGTGGAAGTCTGGGACAGTGCCGAGGGAGTGGCAGACTGGGGTGGTGGTTCCCCTTTTCAAAAAGGGGGACCAGAGGGTGTGTGCTAATTACAGGGGTATCACACTACTCAGCCTCCCTGGGAAAGTTTACGCCAAGGTACTGGAAAGGAGGGTCCGGCCGATAGTCGAACCTCAGATTCAAGAGGAGCAATGTGGATTCCGTCCTGGTCGTGGAACAACTGACCAACTCTTTACGCTTGCGGGAATTCTGGAGAGGGCCTGGGAGTATGCCTATCCAGTCTACATGTGTTTTGTGGATTTGGAGAAGGCGTATGACCGCGTCCCTCGGGAGACCTTGTGGGAGGTGCTGAGGGAGTACGGAGTGAGGGGAACCCTGCTGAGGGCCATCCAATCTCTGTACAACCAAAGCGAGAGTTGTGTCCGGGTGCTTGGATGTAAGTCGGATCCGTTTCCAGTGGGGGTTGGTCTCCGCCAGGGCTGCGCTCTG
Source organism: Entelurus aequoreus (assembly GCF_033978785.1). Lineage (NCBI taxonomy): Eukaryota > Metazoa > Chordata > Actinopteri > Syngnathiformes > Syngnathidae > Entelurus > Entelurus aequoreus. The sequence goes on from NC_084741.1 coordinate 50,863,556, forward strand.
TCACCTATCCTGTTTGTGATTTTCATGGACAGGATTTCTAGGTGGAGTCGTGGCCATGGCGGAGAGGGTATACGTCTCGGGGGGCTAAAGGTTGCGTCACTGCTGTTTGCAGATGATGTGGTCCTGATGGCACCTTCGGTTCGTGACCTTCAGCTCTCACTGGATCGGTTCACAGCCGAGTGTTCAGCGGCTGGAATGAGGATCAGCATCTCCAAATCTGAGGCCATGGTTCTCAGCATGAAACCGATGGTTTGTACAGTCCGGGTAGGGGACAGGACTCTGTCCCAGGTGGAGGAGTTTAAGTATCTCGGGGTCTTGTTCACGAGTGAGGGAAAGACGGAGAAGGAAATCAGCCGGAGAATCGGAGCAGCTGGGGCAGTATTGCAGTCTCTCTGCCGCACTGTTGTGACGAAACGGGAGCTGAGCCAGAAGGCAAAGCTCTCGGTATACCGAGCTATCTACATTCCTACTCTCACCTATGGTCATGAAGTGTGGGTAATGACCGAAAGAATAAGATCGCGGATACAAGCGGCCGAAATGAGTTTCCTCAGAAGGGTGGCTGGCATCTCCCTTAGAGATAGGGTGAGAAGTGCAGTCACCCGAGAGAGACTCGGAGTAGAGCCGCTGCTCCTTCGCTTGGAAAGGAGCCAGCTTAGGTGGTTCGGGCATCTCGTGCGGATGCCTCACGAGCGTCTCCCTAGGGAGGTCCTCGTTGCACGTCCCACTGGGAGGAGGCCCCGCGGCAGGCCAAGGACCAGATGGGGGGATTACATCTCCTCTCTGGCCTGGGAACGCTTCGGGATTCCCCAGGAGGAAGTCGCAAATGGAGAGGGAAGTCTGGGGGTCTTTGCTGGAGCTGCTGTCCCCGCAACCCGATTCCGGATAAGCGGTTGAAGATGGATGGATGGACACACACATACACACACACACACATATATATATATATATATATATATATATATATATATATATATATATATATATATATATATATATATATATATATATATATATATATATATATATATATATATATATATATGTGAAAGGGACAAGCGGTAGAAAATGGATGGATATATACATACATAATTATGGGTTAATTATGGATGAAACATTATTAACTGGGGTTAGATTTTTAAATTGTTTGACAGGCTTTTTTAACTTTTGTAAAAACTTTAAATTTGCCATCAGACAAATTACAGAGCTACTATAATAATATATGTTGGTTATTATGATAGAGTAATATTTATGTTGGGTTTGTTGAAGCTCGATATGGCTCTACGTGCAAATGTAAGACTGTGAGTGGTTGTCTGTCTCCACAGTATGTCAGTCCTGTGATTGAGTATTGATCAGTCTTGGTTGTTCCCCACTTCTAACCCTATGTCAATGGGGATGGTCTCCAGCTTCCCTGTGGCCCTGAACAGGATAAGTGGTACGAAAAAGGATGGATGGTTGGAAGGGAGGCAGAGCAAATCATGTTGCTTCAGGGTTTGTGTATCTACATTGGACTCTCCATTACAGCGCTCGAATGAAGACGACAACAGGGCGAGATTTTAAGGCTGCCATATCCCTCACATAAACTGGGATGAATGCAGGGGTCATAATGAACATGATCCCATAAATGTAAAATAGTAAATAGTAATTAGATGTGTGATGAAAACATAAAGTGACCCTGATGGAAATGTTTCATCTAACATATTTTGAGATGTTGTGAGCCAAGAAACAGCCAGTAAAGCCAAATGTTTGATCAAATCTACTTTGTGGACTGCTGTGCCTGGCACCAGTAATGTTGGTGCTGGCTGAGGAAGGGATGGATGAGTTTGAACAAGACGGAGATTATGTTTAGCCAGGTTGTGCTCCTATGTAAAGCAAAATTGCACCTCAGTTCTTCTTATCTAAAGGATTCAGTTCTATCAGTATTTTGAACAATCAGGAGTTTTGGATTCAAATCTCCATCTTTGCTTTTCTATGTGGAGTCTGTATGATATTCCTGTGCCTGGGTGGGTTTTCTGCAGGTACTCCAGCTTCCTCCCACATTCCAAAACCATGGATGTTAGATTCATTGGAGACTAATCCAAATTGTCCATAGTTGTATGAATGGTTGATTGTATATACAGTATGTGACTTGTGAGTGACTGGTGAGTGGTGACCAATCTAAGGCCATGTCCACACGAACACAGAGAGTTTCAAAAACACATATTTGGGGTTAAAACAATCTCCATCCACACAAGTGTAGTTTCAAAATTGTCTATGTCTACACACAAACACATACACCTGTTGTCATGCACATTTTGTCCAATCAGAAGTCTGAAAAAAGCAGCAATAGCTGACTTGGTGGAATTACACCTTCTATTATGTTTATTTTGATATACTTTAGACGTACAATGACATGTACATTATCTTTAAAACCAGCCTGCATGTACACAAAATCCTGGGAACATTATTAAAGAGCGAATGCATGCCTGTGCTGCTGAAACCCAACACTCATAGAATTATAACATGTTTAAACAGCAACATGGTGATGTATTACATGTGCAGTGAAGTGTACATTATTCCTCAAATCAGCATGCATTAATGAGCCAAGGAAACCATGCAAGGAAATGCATTTAATCATCGATTTTGTGATATGGTACATGTGTAATGAAGTGTATATTGTCTTTAAAATCAGTACACACTACAAGGAGGACGCTACGTTATGTTTTTTTTTTGTTTCTTGGTCGCTTTTTATGCGCGTGCACGGTTGCGCTAGGCTCCATCTACAAAAATGGAAGCAAGATACGTAAGTTAACTTTGACTAAAAACATAAGATAATGTTGCATCTTTCTTATGACATGGAGCAAAAAGTCTTGCTTGTCAAAGTTGTCCCATCAGGTGGAGGTTCAACAGCGATCATATCCAAAACAGCTGACTGTCATTAGCGCCGGCGGGAGTCTCGCAAAACCCATTTTGACGTGTCTTTTTTATTAATGTTGAGTGAAAAGAGCAGCATGTTTACGTTCAATAATACAGTAAGTCATCTTATAGTGTGTTTAAAGCCAGCAGGGCAGTGTTGTTGAGCTTGGAAATGACAAGTCTACGTTTGTGCCGTGTACAAGCATACACTACGAGGAGAGTTTTGGAACTCTACACTTTGGCCAGCGTTTGCAAAAGTCTGCGTTTTTAAAAACAAAAGCATGCGTCTGTGTGTGGACAAGAGGCCGAAATGCAGAGGTAAGTATGCGTTTATTAAGTATCTGTGTTCGTGTGGACATAGCCTAAGATGTACCCTGCCTCTCACCCTAAGTCAGGTAGCATAGACTCCAGCTTACCCGTGACCAGGGCCGGTGTTCTGAGAAAATGTTCAACCCGTAAAAAATTGCTACCTAAGATGTACCCTGCCTCGAACAAAATAAGCATATTAATTAGGCAAAAAACATTGCTATTATGTGGTTATTTTTAGCATTATTTTACATACCAGGAAACAAACCAAAACAAAAACAATATAAATATTGTTTAACGTAAAATGCATGGCTGGTTGTTTGTGTAAACTTTGTGACAGAATGAACTTCAACAATAAGTATTTTGACAAGCTCATGCAGTATATGAATGATAATAAAAACAACAAAAAAACACTTGTTCCAGAACCCATTTCGGACCTGTTCTGAAAGTATCATTAAAATCCATCCATTACTTAAGTTGCTGACTATGAAGCAGCACTTTTTTTTCAGAACATCACCACTGACACAAACATTCTATGCTGTAAATTATATTCCACATCTTCAGTGTTTGGCCTGGTTAAGCCAGAAAAACCAAGAAGAGATCCTGGCTAACTTTAACTCAAATCGCAGTACAGATAAATCTATGGCATTACAGTCTTCCTTTGTCTTCTTCAACATGTGTTTACCTGCAAGCGCAAGTCCACGTACAACTGCCTCCAGGTAAAGTCGGCATATCAAACGGATTTGCAAAAATTTGGTTTAGACGCTTGTTATTCATACACTTCATCCATCCATCCATGCATCCATTTTCTACCCCTTGTCCCGTTCGGGGTTGTGAGGGTGCTGGAGCCTATCTCAGCTGCATTCGGGCGGAAGGCGGGGTACACCCTGGACAAGTTGCCACCTCATCACAGGGCCAACACAGATAGACAGACAACATTCACACTCACATTCACACACTAGGGCCAATTTAGTGTTGCCAATCAACCTATCCCCAGGTGCATGTCTTTGGAGGTGGGAGGAAGCCGGAGTACCCAGAGGGAGTCACGGGGAGAACATGCAATCTCCACACAGAAAGATCCCGAGCGTAGGATCGAACCCAGGACCTTCGTATTGTGAGGCAAACGCACTAACCCTTCTCTCACCGTGCTGCCCCACTTCATACATGATTAAATTTGTATTTTTGTAATTTAAAATTTGTGTATAGGTGAAACAAAAACATTTATAATATTTTTCTTATTAATTGAATCACTTCATACAGGATTAAATTAATAAGAAACATATTCTTCATTTTTTGTTTCACTTTAAAAAACAAATATAAAACAAAAACAGTTTTTTTTTGGATCAAATGAAAAGGAAATGAACAGATGTTGAATTGATACCAAAATTCCCAGTATTGCCCATCACTAAGGAAAATATTTGATTGATTGACAGATTATTATCATTGTCATATTTTTCTACGTAGATGGTTCTTCCAAGATAATCGGTCATATCATTGAATGAGTGGAAGGCATGGAAGGCTGTAGTGTGTATCGACTAATGTTGCTTTAAAATAGCAGGTTGGACACACACACACACACACACACACACACACACACACACACACACACACACACACACACACACACACACACACACACACACACACACACACACACACACACACACGCTTCCCATCTCCTCCAACAACAGAAGGTGGTTTATTGAACGGAGCTCTGGGGTAGGAACATATTCCATCATTTCAAAATGAAACCAGTCTCATTGTTTTCTTTCCGTCTCTCGTCGCAGTTGCCAGCCTCTGTTGCACTTCACTTCTTTAGTCTCACTTAGTTTTGTTTTTTTTATTCATCCTCTTTTATTTCTCTCCCTCCATATTTGATTTCCTCTCTCATTTTTTCCTCCCTTTGTAATGGACCAGGTAATTCTCTTCGCATCCTCCTCTGGGGAAACAGGATGACCCACTGTTTCTTAATTACCTCTGCACTCCTCTATTCTTCTGCCATTATTCTATTAGAACATACAATATAATAATCATCAGGGTGGAAATTGGATGTAATAGCTTGGGGCAGAATGCAGTATGAACAAGGAAGAAGAGGGCAATTAAATGACTTTGGTCCCCCTTAGCAATTCTGTCATATGATGTTAAAGGCGTCCAGAAACGATATACTTATTAATGCAATTCAAAGAAAGCGTAGGAAATATTGCTATTCAATACGTAGGAGTTGCTGTGTGAGAGGTTAGCACATAAAGGGCAATGAGACTTGCTGGATAAACATTTCATGTTCCTTTCACCCACATTGTGTGCAGTCTGCAAGCTAATTGGGTTGAGACGTTCTCTATTTTGTGAAGATAAAAGTCATTTTCTGCTCAAACTAGAGTTAGTGTATTTTTCTTATAATTAAAAAGGGACTAATGCTGATTTGGAAAGTCAAATTGGACCTGAATCAAAACATTTTGAAAACAGCATTACTACACGTGCACTGTGTTTTCCAGACTATAGCGCGCACCGTTATTTAAGCCACACCCACCAAATTTGAGAAGAAATAAATCCATTTACATACATTATCCGCACCGGACTATAAGCCGCAGATATATACAACAATACAAAAGATTTTGGCAATGTTTATTTACAAACCTTAATTTCCAAGCAGTGCCTGTCACACGGCAGTAAAACGGTTGACCAAACAAAAGAGAAGTCATCGTCATGGACCCACTCGCTGCGAAATTCAGCTCTCCAGTCAGCGAATCAGACTCAATAACTCCCCGATGACGTCTAGCTGAATTAACGAAACTGAAACAATACAAAAATAATGCCATTGTAAGTTAATAATACTAACACAAACACTTGTAAATGTGTTAGCATATTCGCTAATGCTAACAAATTTCAATCATTGGTACTTTAACTTAACTTAACTTAACAGTTTCAGTTCTTCAATCTTGGCCCCATTGTGATTCTCTAGGACAACACATCTGAGGTCATTTATCTGCCAGAATATTAAGGTGGAGGAATCCTTACTTGCTGACCCAGGCTGATCAGCTTGTTGGTGCTCTGTCATGGTCTCAGATGCACTTTCTTATTGGTAACTAGTTTAGTTTGGATCTTCCCTGTTTTGTTAAAATCCTGTAACACAGCAAAGAAATACATTTTCAACAAAAACAACAAAAAAACAAAAACAAAAAACTGGCAAGAGGGCCACATTTACACATATTTAATTGAATTAATTCTCTTTCTATGCCACATCAATGTGGAATGTGCTCCCAACAGATATAAAAGAAAGGGCATCTCTATCCTCCTTCAAAACCGCAATAAAAGTTCACCTCCAGGCAGCTACAACCCTAAACTAATACCCTCCCCGGATTGCTAATAATCAAATGTAAACAATCAAATGCAGATACTTTTTCTTTTTCTTATGCCTTCTGATCTCTCTCTCTCTCTCTCTCTCTCTCTCTCTCTCTCTCTCTCTCTCTCTCTCTCTCTCTCTCTCTCTCTCTCTCTCTCTCTCTATGTCCACTACTTGATGTCCATATCCTCCCCCCCCCCCTCCACACCCCTGATTGTAAATAATGTAAATAATTCAATGTGATTATCTTATGTGATGACTGTATTATGATGATAGTATATATGATAGTATATATCTGTATCATGAATCAATTTAAGTGGACCCCGACTTAAACAAGTTGAAAAAAGTATTCGGGTGTTACCATTTAGTGGTCAATTGTACGGAATATGTACTTCACTGTGCAACCTACTAATAAAAGTCTCAATCAATCAATCAAAAAAACATTCAATATATATGATAATTGTGGCTTTCTATGTGGGATCACTGCACTCTGTTGCTCTTTCTCTGGAGTGTAAACCAGGCCTTTATTCAATTGGCAGCCCGACATCATTCCGGCCCACCGAGTTCATGTAAAAAATGTTACCTAAAATTTCTAAAAAGACAAGAGTGCTCCTGTTATATAGAGGAACTTGGACCACTGTAAACACATTGGCAGATCCTTGCATTGACATGTTAACCTTGCTAAAACAACATAGAACACTGGCACCATTTTAAGTCTTCTCCTTCCTGGCAGTTACTTTTTTGTTTTGTTTTTTGTAATGGGATTTGGTGTTGTTGTAGCTTGTTTACTTCAGATGAAGTCAGTATTTATCTGTTTGACTTCTTTAGTTATACTAGTAGTGTTACTCAAGGTTCCATTTTAGGTCCTTTCGTTTTCATCATTTGGGCAATTTAACTGGTGGCCCAAGAGTTCAGTACAAACAGCTTGTGAAAGACTCTATTGCAGCAGATTCTTAAACGAATGAGAGGTCTGTTATGGAGATGATCTTTGACTAGCTTTTTGTGGAAGGTCCTTGAAAACAGCAGAGCGCTCCTGTAGGTCTGACCAAATAAACAGACACAAATCAAATGTCTATTGTAGAGGACAATGGTTCTCTGAAATATACAAAATAAGAATAATTCTGAAGGACCCTCAGTCCTTAGCTTTCTGGAAAAATTGCCCTCAAAACAATTTAGTTGAATATCGCTGCTGTTACCTCTAAAATTGACCTCCAAGATGTTGGTAGATGTCGAATATGTTTTAGCAGTGCTCCAAAGGTAGTTTGGTACCTCTACAAATACTACTAGAGGTACTAGTAATTACGTATATATTTTTGGTGACAGGATATCCATCTAAAGTAGCATTCAGATTGGCAAAAAATTGCTGGAATGTAGATTTAATGGCGTGACCCCAAGGTGCAGGAAACAAGAAGAATGGGAGATGATGAGTCAAAATAATATGATTTAATAATCATAAGAAAACGCACTGGGAAACAGAACAGAATTGACTAGAAGTAATAGAAGAAGGAGAGAAAAGAAGGCAACTGCAACTAAAAAGGGCACATACACGAGAATAATTTTGTTAATATCAGGCTTAGCAATCTGAAACAACAGAGGATGTAGCATTGATGTACGACAACATAAACAACAATGAACCGACCGCTGGACTAAACAGACGCGATTGACAACCTGGCTCAGGTGTGCACCGGTTGCCAGTCAAGTAGCAGGTGTGGATGCCTGTGCACGGAAGGAAGAAGTGGAAATAACAAAGTAATGGCACAGGACAGGAACTAAAATACCACACCCCGGGAAAAAGTAAACATGAGTCCAAAACAGTCAAGAGGGCATGACAGTTGTATCATCGTATTATTATCTACATATTTTAATAATTTTGAAAAACAAGTCAGATAATCAGAAAAATAATGTTCTGTTTAATTGCATTATTAGACAGCCCTACTGTCAATTGTTATAACAGCTCCATGACCGTGACAACTCTTGGTGCATGTATAATATATAATATCATACCATGTCACTCAAGTGTTTGTAGTCATTTTGTGTTGTGTTGTTGTCCATTTTATTCTATTTATTGCACATAAGTTAGATTTTAGGCAATGCTGTTTGAAAATGTACTTCCATGCATGCGAGCTGCTGAGGTTTGCTTGTTTAGATCTTTATCAGGGGTCAGGTGAGGACTGCAGGCAGGCCAATTTATTTGCAGTCTTGTAAAATAATGCCATGCTACAGTAACACATGCAGAATGTAAGTTGGCAACAGAATGCTAGGACAAGCAGAGACGCCCCTGAGAAATATGTCATCTGGATGGCAGCATATGTTGCGGTAAAACCTTTCAGCATTAATGGAGCCATCACAGATGTGCAAGTAACATACGACGCCACGGGCACTAACAGCCACCCGCATCCGACCCTACCAAATACCATCGCAGATGCTTCTTTTTCAACTTCACACTAGTAACAAACTGGATTGTGCTTTTCTGCCTTGCTTTGCCGCCGGAGGACACCACCTCACCAAACAATGCCGACTCATCAAAACAACTTTTCATTTGTTGTTTTCACGCATCACTGATTGGCTCAAGTCAGAGAAGTTGTTGATGCAAGACTTTGACTTTAAATAAGGGAGCTCTTATGTCATGTCTACATGATTACGCTTGTGTTTATTTTAACACGTTTTTCCGTGCATTTTGTCCTCTCGTTGACCCTCAAAGAAAGTCTAAGGGCCTGATTTACAAAAGGCATGTGCAAACCTTTAGTTTGCACATGCTGTCTAGCGTGTGGTAGTTTGATCTTAGTAGATCAGGCCCTAAATGTAAGACTTTTGAAAAATTAAGAGCTTTAGCATTTGTGTGTCGATGTGTAAAACTGAGCTTTTTGATCCGTGTGATAAGAAATGGGCAACGTTATCTCATGTTTTTAAAACTTATTTAACAGAATATAATGGAGAGGAATGCATTTTTTATGCAACCAAACCAAAAAAGATTGGCAAACAAACAATAAAATTGCAACCATAAAGATGAATTTGATATTTGAAGAAATATTTTCAAACAAAAATAAATTACAGTTGCAAATATATTTGTGGGTTACAAATAGATATTTTTGTTTGCAAATCATTTTTGCAACATATGTTAGATAAATATGTTTTATTGTTAAGTATATAGGTCTTTGCTCAGATTTTACTTACGTCCCACACGGCTCACGTCCCGTCACATTAAATATGCGAGGTGAAAAAAACAAGGAAACCAAGGAAACAATTTGTTAAAATAAAAAACGATTGGTAACCATAAAAAGTAATTTCAACCACAAAATGTTTTGATGACAAACTGTTTTTATATGAAAATATTTTAGAAAATGTAATATCCACTTTTACTGCAGAAAAAGACAAAATATTTCTCTCCATATGGACATGGCTTGATCGTTTCTTCACTAGCAAAGATGAACGTGTAGCAATGCACTTTTTTCCTTCATAATTAGGCAAGTGAGTTTGTAGCTAACGTATTTTCCAAAATAATCTTTAGTGTTTACTGTATTTGGCCATCCTCAGGTGACATATTGTAATGAAAAAGGACGTGGCTAAAGGGTTTAATACCTCTTGTTAGGCTGCAATCATTGTCAAAAAAAATGGGACAAATAAAGATTTAACTGAAAATGAGAAGTCAAGAATTATAAAATCACTTTTAAATTTTTGTTGAAACCAAATTCTGCAAATGGACTAGTAAAGACGTATAGACGAATCAAACATGAAGCGACTAGGAACACATTATCCTCCTGTGCCAGCATTTTATTCTACTCACAAGCAGCATCCAGTAGTACAGAAGATATAAAGTGCTTAGAATTATGTCCGACTTAAAGATGGCTAAAACTTCACTGAATAGATTCACAAGTTTAAGTGTCAAGATTTTAAAACGCTTTTAGTGGCTGATAGAAAGATTTACTCCTGCTGGACCAGATGGATGTGTCTGTGATCGGATAACTAAAAAGGAACCACATCGACGCCACCAATGTTTGGGAGTATTATACTCATATGTGTCCTTTTCTCCTCCAAATATATTGCTGGGTATTGTGGCCAAAACAGCTATTTTTTTGTTTCATCTGACATCACATGGACAAAGATAAGACCTTCTGGAGGAAAGTTCTGCGGTAAGATGAAACAAAAATTGAGCTGTTTGGCCACAATACCCAGCAATATGTTTGGAGGAGAAAAGGTGAGGCCTTTAATCCAAGGAACACCCCCTACCGTCAAGCATGGTGGTGGTAGTATTATGCTCTGGGTCTGTTTTGCTGCCAATGGAACTGGTGATTTATAGAGAGTAAATGGGACAATGAAAAAGGAGGATTATCTCCAAATTCTTCAGGACAACCTAAAATCATCCGCCCGAAGGTTGGGTCTTGGGCGCAGTTGGATGTCCCAATAGGACAATGACCCCAAACACATGTCAAAAGTGGTAAAGGAATGGCTAAATCAGGCTAGAATTAAGGTTTTAGAATGGCCTTCCCAAAGTCCTGACTTAAACCCCATTGAGAACATGTGGACAATGCTGAAGAAACAAGTCCATGTCAGAAAACCAACAAACTTAGTTGAACTGCACCAATTTTGTCAAGAGGAGTGGTCAAAAAATCAACCAGAAGCTTGCCAGAAGCTTGTGGATTGCTACCAAAAGCACCTTATTGCAGTGAAATTTGCCAATGGACATGTAACCAAATATTAACATTGCTGTATGTATACTTTTGACCCAGCAGATTTGGTCACATTTTCAGTAGACCCATAATAAATTCATAAAAGAACCAAACTTCATGAATGTTTTTTGTGACCAACAAGTATGTGCTCCAATCACTCTATCACAAAATAATATAAGTTGTAGAAATTATTGGAAACTTAAGACAGCCATGACATTATGTTCTTTACAAGTATATGTAAACTTTTGACCACGACTGTATAAACTGTATATATAAACATATCTACTTGTCATATTTAATTATCGATTTGTGTTTGAAATTTTTGTGACTTCGCTTTTGGTGTAAAGAACTAAAACAGCTGAAGTGATACATTTGTAAAAAAGTGGTGGAGACCAAGCGGGCGTGACGCACAGGAAATATAAATTGTTCTGATCACAGAAGGGAGGCATCTGGCTGCTTAAAAAAGGTGTGAAGAAGACAAAGAAGAAGAGAATGTTCACAGTCAAAACAATGACCAAGGCACTGCAGCCAGTTCTGACAAGAATGTGCTCACAATAGGCATAGATTTAGAAGATTTTTTGGGTCAATTTAAAAAAAGAATAAGTATTTTCGTGAAGTAATAATAAATATCTTAACAATACGAATAATAATGTTCTCGCGCACCACAATCGACCAATGCTTGTGAATGGTTTGACGAAGGACTCATCAGCTTTAGCTGGATTTACCCCACATGGTTTTTAACCATTTGCCCCATTTAGGACATGTATCATGTCAAGGTCAAGAAGGCAGAAACTCATCATTATTGACAAGTCCTGCATACAAATGTGTATGCTAAAAAATACAAAGTAAATCCAAATTGCAGCAGAAACGTGAATGTGAAGAAGTAATTTAAAACAACGATGGCTAATTCAAGTCAGTGTAGCAACGACGAGGGTATCTGCCTTTTAAAACCTCCAAAACCTCAAAGTACAAGCTTAATTGGTATGACCGAGCTTGTAACACAGAACACTTGTATCTCCAATCAACAATGCCTATTGCAATGGTTTGAAATCAATCTAACTGTAAAATCACAATTTTAATATTTAAGATGCCTATTAGAAAGAAAAACAAACTTTCAGATAAGAAATATTGTATTCAAAAACCAATACAATAGAATAAAGTACAGTAAGTTAATCACCACCTCCACTTTGGTAAATAAACTGCATTGCTTAGTATCTTAATTATCATAATCAAGTTACATTATCACTGGAAAACCAGGATAGAAAGCTAAACATGTTACACCCAGTAAGAGCAACCAGGAGCAGGCATGCTAATCACTAAGATAGTTTGAAAAAACAAAGGAAATAAGTAACGTTTGAGACGTGTAGATGGAACCACATTGCAGCAAAAGTAAGCAAATATCAGTATATGACTGATACTAGAGTGATTCAATTGATCATTTTATTTTCAGCAAATATTTTTTTGTCCTTGTTGTTAATATTTACAAACTGATGGAATAATTACTTGGACAAAGGAGGACTTTGAGGCCTAAAAGCCAAATGAATGCAATGAGTAATAGATAATAGTTTTTGCTTTTGTTTAGTTAAAGTGTGCTATTGACTTTATTTTGCCTAAACAAGTCTATGTAATAAAACTTTTAGCATATCAGTATGTGGAATTAAATTATGGAACGGATTAACCAAAGAAATCAAACAAAGCACCAATATGATTCAGTTTAAGAGACTGTTCAAAAAAAGTGTTCACAAAGTACACAGAAAAATAATTATGATGAACATCTTGAACACTTTTTTAATTTATTTTTCTTTTGAGACAAAGATTATTTATGTATTTAATATATGTTTATTTACTATAGTATATTATTTATTTATTATTTATTTATTCACTGTTCTGCTACACAGAACAAGGAAATGGGATAAAATTGCTATGGTATGAAAAGGGGTAGGATTAAATCAGCTCTGCTTCTTCCTACTCCTTTTCGGACGTGCTGTAATGAAACAACTGGAAATATGTGATGCATTACATTGTATCGTATGCATGTTCGAAATAAACTGAAACTGAACTGAACTAATAAAAGAAAAGAAGGAACTACTTTGAATATAGCTTGTATTCCGACAGGTGACTTCTTCTCTGAAGTAAAAAAAAACAAAACAGTGGTGGTCAACCAAGCTAAGATGGCTGTTTTACAGCAAGCAGGGCACAAACTATCTGAGTTTGAAAGAGACTTAAATCTTCCTGCAAATCGCAGATACAAGCAAAATAATCAAACTATGCAATGAAATAGATCCCTATACTTGATATTAAAGATTATACGTGAGGCATGTTCCCAGACATATCGAACGATTGAGCTCCAGACGTCATTCCACACAACAAAACAGATGGAAACTTGAAAAAGCATGGAGGTCTACAACTTGTTTTCTGTGGCTGGGTCAAGAAAATTGGTATCAAGACTCTCCCGAATAAATAAGCATTGATTTTGCTCCGGTTGCATTTCATGATTTAACTTCAAGTACTTGTTGCTGTTGCACGTGCCGTTTACAAGTAGCATGATTTTCCCCGTCTTTATCAAAATATAACTATAGATGTCAACTTTGTGTATGTGTTGAAAGATTCATTTATGATTGTTGCCTTTTAGGTTTTGCTCGCATTTGCTTTCTTTTACTTAGACTCGCAGAGTTGGTGCTTTTCAAAACACTCGTAGCAAACACGTTTAAGAAATACAAACAATATCAAGATATTACTTAAATGGGAAATAACAAACGTTAAACGTATATCAAACAAACGTTTAACGATGTGATCACTGCAAACTCTGCTCCTTTGGACTGGAGTGTGAGCTGCATGCTTTTCTCGTTGTGGTTTTGTAAAATCTTGCACTCTTTCGCTCTTTTCGATTACCTCTCGAGGAATACTGAACACTCTTCCTCCCTTTTTAATCACCTCTCTGGGAACTCTGAAGAAGCGTTTATTTTTTTCGCGATTTGAACGATTCCTTCTTCCGAAAACAACACAATCTTAGGGCATTTTTTCCAAGTATCCATTGAGAACAGAGGTTGCCTGACCACCACGCTTATTTAATGGGCGGGACGTGAGCCGGACGTGACCTCAGTAAAATCCAAGCAATTTTGTTGATATTGTTTCACTGTCAATGACACTCACAGTAAATTTGAAAAAAAAAGAAAATAATAATTATATATATATATATATATATATATATATATATATATATATATATATATATATATATATATATATATATATATATATATATATATATATATATATATATATATATGGGACGGCGTGGCGAAGTTGGTAGAGTGGCTGTGCCAGCAATCGGAGTGTTGCTGGTTACTGGGGTTCAATCCCCACCTTCTATCTTCCTAGTCACATCCGTTGTGTCCTTGGGCAAGACACTTCACCCTTTGTCTCTGATGGCTGCTGGTTAGCGCCTTGCATGGCAGCTCCCGCCATCAGTGTGTGAATGTGTGTGTGAATAGGTAAATGTGGAAATACTGTCAAAGCGCTTTGAGTACCTTGAAGGTAGAAAAGCGCTATACAAGTACAACCCATTTATCATTTATCATATATATATATATATATATATATATATATATATATATATATATATATATATATATATATATATATATATATATATATATATATATATATATATATATATATATATATATATGTATATATATATATATATATATATATATATATATATATATATATATATATATATATATATATATATATATATATATACAGTTAAGACGGTTTCGGTTGATCTCCCTCATGATGGATTTAGTATTGTGAAACCGTGTTGTTTAAAGTGGTACACCGTTTTTTGTTAGAAAGCCATTCCATAAGGTCAGACAAAGTACGAAAAAACGGAATAAATATTTTCCATATGAAATTATGTAAGTCCAAATTATCCGTTACAGACACCCAAAAATAATAACTCAAAACACATGTTATAGAGAATATGAAATGGATAAATGAATACTTAACATCACTTTCACCTTTATTGAATACTTTTGTCGGTGAAGACTGCAATGATCAGACAAGGAGGAAGGACGCCATGTTTGGGCTTCGCTTTGAGTTCTTCTTTAAATTTAATAGGGTAACAGCATACTGTGGAGAATGCATATATTTTAAAGAGTTATTTCTTTATTCATAGTCATGTTTAAAGAAAGAACTCTTAAAAATATATTAATTCTCCACAATACCTGTCAACATTTGCATTTCAAAATATGGGAAAACTCCCAGTAAAATGGACAAAAGTAGGGTATTTTCTTTTTCATCATAAATCAAAGAAAAATAGTTAATGCATGGCCTGGACTTGAACACATGTACTTTCCTTAACAAGAGCATGACACATTTGCGCTCAACACACTTTTGCAGCAGTTTGTGGATTAATTAGGTTTTTTTGTGACGAACCCTGAAATATCACATAAATATGAAATAAAAGCAATTATGGGCTCCTCTACAGCACTTAGAGTTGAGATAGTTTTCATGTCATTTATCTTTTAATGTTACAGAAAGCCCTTTTAAAGGGCAAAGTCCTCCCAGGTTCTTTGTTCTAATGGCCTTTCTGAATAAGGTGAGGGTACTAAAATTGAAGATTGACAATTTATTCTACAAATGGATAAATAAATAAACAGTAGCGATTCCAGCCCAACAACATCTGTCACATTCTCTCTAAATGGTCCCTCAACACATATGCTTTTTCCACCTTGATGCATCTCCTTGCAATGGAACTGAAAGTTAACCTAAGAGTGTGTTTTGGACACGCATACACATTCGTCCACTCTCGCTTCATTTCGTTCCTGGCACCTCTTCTCATCATCGAAACCAAATAACGTACAATAGATGTGTATTTGCAAAGATAAAAACACAGAGTGTACTCATTGGGTTTTGTCCTTGAACATAACAATGTGAACAGGCATTGAGACTCCCTGTGCATTCCATTCTGCTTTAAGGTGGAAAATATCCCCCTAACAATGAGAATATTTGAGCAGCTGCCTTCTTTCTTGAGGTAAAAACTAACAGAAATGACGGATAAACTGAACTGTATTTTCTGTCGTCTTCATGTCCATCTATTTCTCTTGCATTGTTAATTTGACTGAATCACGTAACAGACAACACGTCATGCTCTTTTGATAAACCCATCATGGGCTTGTTGGTGGACCGGATTTTATTCAACATTTAAAACACTTCTTTGGGGTCTAGATCAGTGGTTCTTAACCTGGGTTCGATCGAATCCTAGAGGTTCGGTGAGTCGGCCTCAGGGGTTCGGCGGAGCCTTCGCCACGGATGTAAAGACACATCCGACTTATCGTGTAAATAAAAACGTATCCCTATCGGCGTATTATGGATACCCCCAAACAATGTTCCTTCTGATTTTCCATCTGATTTGCAGGTTGTTTGATTGATCGATTGAAACTTTTACTAGCAGATTGCAAATGAAGAGAATACATTAAATGAAACAGTACAGTTCACACAGTACAGTACATATTCCGTACAATTGACCACTAAATGGTAACACCCGAAAACGTTTTTCAACTTGTTTAAGTCGGGGTTCACGTTAATGAATTCATGGTAATGTGTGTAAGGTGTGTAATTTGTTGTGAGTTCATGCACTGTGTTGGTTTTGTTCTTTGAACAAAAGCAACATGCACAGTTCATTTTGTGCACCAGTAAAATAACATATGACTTTTTCTTGAATTTGAAAAAAAAAAACATTTTATTTTTCACTAAAGAAGGGTTCGGTGAATGCGCATATGAAACTAGTGGGGTTCGGTACCTCCGACAAGAACCACTGGTCTAGATAATAAGTATTGGACACACTTTGGTGTAAATTTTGCTCCACAGTCACTTTTATAGAGTCGTGTCTGCAAGATATTCTGGAGGCGTTCCCAGATTGCAAATGAAACCACACCGCACCCTCTTCTTTCTTTTTTTCCTTTTTTTTTTTGTCCTGTCCAGCTTCTCAGGCAAATCATATAGTTGATGTAGATGCCCCTATCGGCTGTACTAAATTACTTTACAAAAGAGAAGTGTGGGATACTTCTCTTGTTGCCTTATTTGTATTTGGGCCTGAGCAGTAGGGGATAGAAATAGAAAAAAAGAAAGACAGAGGGGGAAATTGTGGGGACAAGAGGAGGATATGAAAGAGAGACTACTACAACAACAAAAACAACAGCAAACACAACAATAACAATAACAACAACAACAACAATAGAACAACATCAGCAAATAGGATATGTACAAATATGATGGTTAAATTGATATCAAAGAAGCAGTTAGTGAAATAAATAATAATACAGAAATGACAATGAACATTATTACACTACAAATGGATCAATACAAATACCAATAGAAATAGCACTATTGATAATGAATAATACCAATAATTACCTCTATTATCAACAATACAATTGTTCAAATGCAACAATACATATATGTAATGATAACCTGAAATACAAAAGAAAGCAGTTAAATGCAGGGGGAAGAAAGTGAAACAGACTAAATTAACCTTGTAGATTGTTATAGTAACAATAGGTTAAGCTTTGTCAGTGTGCCATGTGTTACCCAGTTTACCCTAGGGCAGGGGTCAGCAACCCAAAACGTTGAAAGAGCCATATTGGACCAACAATACAAAAAAATAATCTCTCTGGAGCCGCAAAAAATTTATAGTCTTATATAAGTGTAATAATGAACCCAACACATAATGTGTTTATATTAGCCTACTATCAAAGGCTGCCGCAAATCTTTATTGACAAAAATGTTGTATTTGAATTCTTATTTTACACATTTTTGCAACCATGGAAATCATTAGTAAAATGAAGGCTTCTCACAGGATGAGATAACTTCTGGAAATTACTGGCTCAGAATGGCCAAAAGGTATAGATTTGTGTCATGCAAGTTTAAGGAAACGGCAGGCTTTGCAAGCTGCGTAACATTTGCTGTGGTCTGGAACAACATGACACACAAACAACTATTAGAAATGCAGTCAATATTACATACAGATAATGTGTCATGATACATGCAAATATAAATTAAATACACAGAGGACATAAGTAAAGGAAATTAAATGAGCTCAAATATACCTACAAACGAGGCATAATGATGCAATATGTACATACAGCGAGCCTAAATAGCATGTTAGCATCAATTAGCTTGCAGTCATGGATTGACCAAATATGCTTGATAAGCACTCCAGCAAATAAATAAAATCAACAAAGCTCACCTTTGTGCATTAACGCACAACATAAAACGTTTGGTGGACAAAATGAGACAAAGAAGGATTGGCATAAAACATGTCTTTATGTGGCAGCATGAGAAAGTTGTACATGTAAACAAACTACAATGAGTTCAAAGATCCCTGAAAATAGTAGGACAAAACGGTGCTTGCCAAATACTCTCATCAGTGAAGCATGTTTAATATAAACAGTGGGATTTCTAACCATTAGGAAGGTTTGTGTCATGTTTGTTCTCCTACAGAAAATATATTAAAACAAAACATTTTTTTTTTCTTCATCTTTTTCAATTTTCACACATCTCTGAAAGAGGTCCAGGGAGCCACTAGGGCTGCGTAAAGAGCCGCATGCGGCTCTAGAGCCACGGGTTGCTGACCCCCGCCCTAGGGCAACAATGTTAATATATGTTTGATGAAACGTGATTATATGCATGAGTGTATGGATGTATATGTACTTGTATATGTATAGTATGTGCATATGTATGTTTGTACAGTGAATATGTGTGTGGATGTACGAACTTTGAGTATGTAGGTATGTACTGTATTTGTGTATGTATGTGGGAGCGTAGGTACCTATGTATGTATGAATAACGGTGTATATGTGAGTATATATGTGTGTTTATATATACAATATATTTGACTCCCAGTGTGTGCGGGGGTCAGAGTACGGCCCCAGTCACCCAGGGAGCCCAACCCAAAACAGCAGGTGTGGCGCCCAGGGAACAAGGGGACCACCATCCCCACGCAGCCAGGCCGGCAAGCGACAGGGACCCCAGAGCCAGAAGCAGGCCGTAGACAGACGCGCCCGGCAGAGGACAAGGCACGGGAGAAGCAGGGGACAGCCAGCCCCCAAGCCAGCGAGAGACCACACCCCACACAGGCAGAAAGGTGGGACGCCCCGCCCGAGGGGCCCAGAGACTCCCCGCAACCGGACGGGAACACCCCCCTCCCACCCCCCACCAGCAACCAGGCCCCCACCCCCCGGAGACCAAGTACATCCAGATAAGTGTGACGTCATGACGCAGCCAGAATGCAAAACCCAGTGAGCAGAGGTATCCAAAACTGAGCGCAAGTTTACATCAAAATGCATGAACCTAATGATTTGATGTTTTGGCATTGTTTAACACAATTATCCAACATTTTAACAACACATATAAGTCAGAAAAGACAAAATTTATCATCGGTCTCCTTTAAACACAATCTTATGACTGAGATGAAAAGGAAAAAAATGATCGAGTATGAAGCACTACTTAAATGAAAGATGGCTGCACACTCCCCGCACATAATATGCACAGGTGGCGAAGGGAGTAAGAAGACACACAGCAACAAAAAACAACAGAAGATTACATCCCAAGCCAAGCATGATTAATTTGAGTAAATATGAATATACAGTACATGTCATTGGCTGACGTTTTGAGACCTTGACACAACAGACCGCCAATCTGCCCTCTGTAAATGTCGGGTCACGGATGAGTATCTGTGCTAATGCATATCTTCCCACATATTGGCAATGAATTTCAACGTATGTTTGGGCTCATCTTACAGAAATGTTTGTCAGATTGGCTCGTCAACTGTAGCAAACAAAACAAAGAAGGAACATTTTCAACAATTTTATTATTTTAAATTATTATTACAAAAGACATTTGGTGCCTCTCAAGTCTGGTATTCACATCAGTCCTCGATGCTTCCACACTTACACAAAGTTGGTCCCCGACCATCGGTGCGGGGACCGGTACTGGTCCGTGACGCGTTTGCTACCAGGCCGCACAGAAGCATTAATTTATTTATAAACCGCATTTTCTCCGACTTAATTTTCGCCTGTCCCACTAAACACACCACTAGGCTTGTTAATAGATGTATATTACAACTCCTTTGTTATAGTACATGGGACAATGCCCATTAATGGACATATAAAATGTTAATGTGCCAGATTGTAGCCAAAGGCAAATTTTTCATGCTCACTTTGTTGCTGTTTTTATTTGCCACACGTAGAAAGCCAGTCCTTGAAAATAATGCATACATTAAACCAGTCCCTGGTGGAAAATAGGTTGGGGAACCCTGGTGTAGAGGATCTCAAATGCCTTAAACGCTGCTCGAGGAGCAAAGAGGCTCAATTTAACTGCTATAATTTAAGGAAACAGTTGTGTATCTGCAGAAGTCTATTCCATCCTGGCCTGCAGGCGTGTAACAGCTGTGTTTGAAGTGGAGTAGGCCTTCACAAATGAAAAACAATAGAAAACAAACCGTTATTTTTTGTGACGGCGGTTGACTTCCAAGTTGTGCTAATTTATGTGAATTAAATTGTTTTATGCTTCTTTTATCAACAGGAAATATTTTAAAAAAGAACTTTAAGTAATGCTGAGTCATCTTTTCCGCCTGTTAAGCACTCTAAAAAAAATAATACTCCATTTACATGCCGTGACCTGCATAATAACAAGCTATGGCGACATTGTTATTGTAAGAACTAACACCGAGGAAATACTTTTAGTAACACAGCGCCTTGCTTTTGAGCTGCTGCTGCCTCTGAGCTTTTAAAAGTTATTACCAAATTATGAATCATGCCTCCTACTTGTATATTAGAAGGTTGACGCCATAAGAAGGTACATTTTGAAATTCAACTTAGAGCCCAAGACATGGCTAGAATGTGCTAGGACGCGACAAGATGCTTGTAAGGAGTGAGAATTAAGATGAATTCCTCATTCAAACAGGAAGCACAAGTCTTGTGCTGAAAGATATAACCATCTCATCAATCTGCATCCCAATTAGAGCAGGCATTGTACAGTAATTATATTTTTATTTTGTATTTCTTGTTTAGCACTTAGCAATACTACTAAATGATGCTTAGTGTTTCACTAGAGCTGGATCTGCTTATCACTCAGCTTCTAAAACTTGTAGCTTATCCTCCTTATATCCAGGCTCAAAAGTATAAGATTCTGGATTGTCATTTGTCCCAAAGTAGTCGTCATTGGCTCTCATGAAGTCTGCCATAATTAGTAGTCGTTGTTGAAAGAAAAATGCGAACGTTTCTTTTTTTTTTTTTTGTCCTGTCCAGCTTCTCAGGCAAATCATATAGTTGATGTAGATGCCCATATCGGCTGTTCAGATTTACTTTACAAAAGAGAAGTGTGGGATACTTCTCACGTTGCCTTATTTGTATTTGACTTTATTAAATGTATTTATATTATCATTTGGTGCAGCCGGGCCGGAGCAGGAGGGGATAGAAAGAGAAAAAAAGGAAGACACAGGGGAAATTGTGAGGACAAGAGGGGACTAAGACAGAGAGACAAAAACAACAACAGCAAACATAGCAATAACAACAACAACAATAGAGCAACATCAGCAAATACGATATGTACAAATATGATGGTAAAAGGGATAGCAAAGAAGCAGTTAGCGAATTAAATAATAAGACAGAAATGACAATGAGCATTATTACACTACAAATGGATCAATACAAATACCAATAGAAAAAGTGCTATTGATAATGAACGATACATTGTACGTCTATTATCAACAATACAGTTGTTCAAATGCAACAATACATATACATAATGATAACTAGAGATACAAAAGAAAGCAGAAAAATAGAGGGGAAGAAAGAGAAGTAACCTATATTAACCTTGTAGATTGTTATAGTAACAATAGGTTAAGCTTTGTCAGTGTACCATGTGTTATCCAGTTTACCCTAGGGTAAAAACTTTAATTTATGTTTGATGAAACGTGATTATGTGCATGAGTGCATGTATGTATATGTACTTGTATATGTACAGTATGTGTATATGTATGTTTGTACAGTGAATGTATATGTACAGTATGTATATGTGTATGTTTGTACAGAGAATGTATATGTACAGTATGTGTATACAGTATGTATGTTTGTACAGTAAATGTATATGTACAGTATGTGTATATGTATGTTTGTACAGTGAAAGTATATGTACATATATATGTATATGTATGTTTGTACAGTGAATGTGCGTGTGGATGTACGAACTTTGAGTATGTAGGTATGTACTGTATTTGTGTATGTATGTGGGAGCGTAGGTACCTATGTATGTATGTATGAATAACGGTGTGTATGTGAGTATATGTATATTTTTATGTACAATATATTTGACTTCCAGTGTGTGTGGGAGCCAGAGTATGGCCCCAGCCACCCAGAGAGTCCAACCCACAAACAGCAGGTGTGGCACCCAGGGTACCAGGGACCACCAGCCCCACGCAGCCAGGCTCGCCAGCGACAGGAACCCCAGAGCCCGGCTCACCGTGCCGCCCAGATAAGCCAGCAGCAGGCCGCAGACAGACGCGCCCGGCAGAGGACAAGGAGAAGCAGGGGACAGCCAGCCCTCAAGCCAGCGAGAGACCACACCCCACACGAGCAGAAAGGCGGGACGCCCTGTCCGGGGCCCCGAGGGAGGGGAAAAATACAAAATAATAATAATGAAAAATATATATATTTCTAAATAAAATAAAAAAAATCATAATAATTATATCTAAAAAAAAAAATTAAAAGAAGATCACAGGCATGCTGACACACAAGGTGACTACCCTAGCAGTTGGCCGACTTGCAGCACCTTGGAATACCTTGCAACACCAAGCTACCACAGTATACGCAGGGACTAGACCCAGCAGGCCCCAACCAAGATGGGCACCCGGAAGGGATGGACGGTGGGACCCAGGAGCACCAGACACGCAGCCCGGATGCAGTAGCCTGAGGCGCCGACACCCGCCTGACAAGCAGGCCCAGAGCGTACCCCCAGAAATATATACATATATATATATAACATATACACATACATATACACATATATATGTACATATACATATACATACACATACACACATATGCATATACTGTATACATATACACATACACATACACATACATACATACATACATACATCCACATGCACACACACACACACACACACACACACACACACACACACACACACACACACACACACACACACACACACACACACACACACACACTCATATATATACAACAACAAATCCATACACAGGCTGGCGGGACAGTGATCAAGCCCCGGCACCCACTGCCTACTGAGAACTAGCCGATCTCCTCCCCCAAGCCCCACAGGTCCGGCCACGCACCCCTGTCACCCAGGGACAACTCCCAGCAAGCCCGCCCCAGACGACGGCATGACACCCGGCGTGAAGGGCGGCGTGGCAGGGCGCAAGGGCATCCCAGGCCCACACCCGACAAGCCAACCAACACGACAATAAACGAATATGAAGCCATCAAGTTTGTCAGCCCCGACAACCACCACGTGCACGCGCTGCTACCAGTCACAACATCAGTCACCCCCCTGCACCTGACCCAGCAGCCACGGGCGCCCACACCACAAACAAACGGCAGCAGAAAATGCAGCTGCAATACCCCCAGACAGCCAGCACACTCGATCAAATAAAAAAAAACGCAACCGGCAACCACACGCCAACAGCATCACGGAGACCAGCCAGCGCCAGCCCGCCAGTCAGCCCAAACGCCAACATGCAAACAAGAGACATTAACACCTCCCCCACCAAAAGACCCCACGCCCCCAACCCAAACCCGCACAAACACACCAACGCCCAAACAACCGAGACACAGCATCTAGACCAGACAAGGGGGCCGCGCCGCCACCGCATCAAGTCACCAACACAGACCCCGCAGCGCAAGGTAGGGCCACACGGGCACGGACCCCACCCAACAGGAAACGAAACCCGCGCGACGCCACCCACAAATAAATAATTACATTTTTAAAATAATAAAAATAAAATAAAAATATTTTAAAAAAAATAATAATAATAAAAAATAAATAAAAAATATTAATAATAAATGAATAAAAGCCTCACACCCTCAGCAGGCCACCAGACTGCAGTCCTCGCAACCCGCGCCGGCAGAGGAGGCAATGAGGGGTGCGCCGTACTCCCGAACCCGAACCCCAACCCCCCCATGCATGTGTACAAGGACCCCAGAGTGTCTACTGTGTAGTTAAAATTAGGAGGTCAGCCTTTACAGTCGACCTCCAGTCCCTATGGATGTGTGTACTGTAGCGTGAGTGAGATATGTATGCTTGTGGGAACTAATAATGCGATTAAAATTGGGGGACATCAAGCTCATGGTGGGTCCCAACCAAGCCGAGCCCCCCGAATCCTAAGTGTCTAATATGCAGCTAAGATTGAGGGATGGAAGAGCAGGGGACAAGACAGGAGGACTGTGGCCCCATAGGAGACATCCTCATCCCTCTGCCATGCCTCCCCGCAGGACAATCCCCCAAAGTATTATATATGTGTGAGTGTGTGTGCTATAAGGCGAACGTTTCTATGCGCTCTGTGATATCAGTGAGAGGAACCCAAGGATGCAGACAGACGGTGAGTAGAACAGTTCTTTTACTAGAGTTGCGTACTCACAAAAGGCACTCCTCACAGCAGGGAAAAAAGGCGACGGTGCAAAAAGGAGAAAACAAAACGTCCACTGTGGAGAAAACAAAAACTAATATACACAAAAATAAAATAAACTTGGGTCGGAGTTGCAAGACGCGCTACCTCTAAAGTTGACACCAAGCTGGAGTGGCCAGGATCACAAGCAGCAAAAACTCGAAGCATGCCATCCAGCTGCCAAGGTGCTGCTTAAATAGCACCCGGGTAAATTGGGAGCAGCTGTGCACGACTCACAACTCCGCCCATAATGGGATCACAGGAACTCTAAGGGCAAGGAGAAATGAAGTGAACAAACAAGGTCAACTGCACCCCAAAAAAAAGGAAAACTGAACACAAACCACGAGGTGGCAGCAGGTGGTGACAGGTTTTACATAATTGGTCCACTTGAAAGGGGAACTGGAACGTTTTGGGGTATTTTGCCAATCATTCACAATTTTTATGTAACACATATTGTAGTAACTGGGAACACCATCATACTACAGCACTGTGTTGGCTCGCCGTCAGTGTAAAAAACTAATACATTTAACCACTCGACATGGTGTCAGAAGCGGCAAGTTTGCGTGCCAGTAAATAGCGGTACTTTAAACCCCGTTTGTTGTTTTGACTTTGTGAAAGTATTGTCGCTGTTGCTTTACAACAGCTCCATGAATCAATTTCAAGATTCCCCACCGGAGAAATTCTCATCCAAGTCTTAGGACTGGCCAAATAGGATTAAATGCTTTAAAAGGTTTCCGATTGCATCCGGGTTAGTGACACAGGCTACTGAGAACCAGGGTAATGTTTAGTTTACACAATGGCTAAAAAGGCAAAGAACATGCTTGTTTCACTGCACCTGACCAAAGAGGAAGTGACAGAGTAAACTACAGTGAAAAATAAGCCGGATGCTCACTTCATAATACGCAGCAACGTGATTTTTAAGAGAGCCAAGTTCAATCAGAGGCTTCAGGAAATGAACAAAACTGTGGATTGCTTCATAATGGCATTGCATTTTTTGGCTGAGCACTGTGAATGCACATCACTGCATGATGAGATGGTGATAGACAGACTAGAGGTTGGTCTGAGAGACAAGAAACTGTACGAAATGTTACAAATGGACTCTAACCTGACGTTTGCTACAGCCATTACCAAGGCTCGACGGAGCGAACAAGTCAAAAAGCAACAGGAACTCTTAAAAAACAATTTCAAAGAGGACATTGAGAACATTCAGATGGACAGTGTGTATGCCCAGCATAGGCACAAGTAGGCCATGATACGAGCTTCACATTCTCAGCCATTCAAGAGAACTGCACAGACCGAGCCCTTCAATAAGAAACAGACAGTGAAGATGCTATGTTGACACCAAAGGCACACACTGTAACTATAAATGTAATGTATAAACAGGCACGTTCATAACAACATGTGATATTAACGTATTTCGCCCATTTTAAACATACGGCGGTGCATTCATTTTTCACAAACGCATCACAGCGTTCACTTTTTTCTGTCGACAGCATCACTGATTACTTCTCACTGCAGACTTCATGAGAGCCAACAAACATAATAAACATCATGTCATGGACAATGTCTGCTCTCACTGGGATGCCGACTGATAGGATGTTCATATATTCCCGTTTAGATGAAGAATTAATCATAATCCTCGTGAAGAAAAAAGTGGGGTGGGACAAAACGTCTTTTTGGGTCTTTTTCGTCAGTTCCAGGTCAAAGTTGGCTGATAGGCGGGAAAGCAGCTCACCAATAATACTAATACTTAAATAATATTTAGGTCACAAATGGACAAGGATACACAAAGGTGT
Source organism: Entelurus aequoreus (assembly GCF_033978785.1). NCBI lineage: Eukaryota > Metazoa > Chordata > Actinopteri > Syngnathiformes > Syngnathidae > Entelurus > Entelurus aequoreus. The sequence continues at coordinate 50,890,269 of NC_084741.1, forward strand.
ATCCTTGGCGCTTGTTGGATGGTTCATTTATTAGGTTTTATGGTCGGAAAAGACGCAATAGACGCAATAGACGCAATGACGTCACGGCTCCTATTGGCTACAGTGTAAGCAGATTTTTATTCACAGTTATTTACGGATTAGAATGCATTAAAAAAAAAAGTTTTCTTGTCTCTCATAGAGATTGTGAATTATAGGCAAAATTCCCAAAAAAAAGGGCAGTTCCCCTTTAAGTTAATTTCACAGTGCCATAGGTCATCATAGCAACTGTCCACTTTTCCCTTTACAAAAAAAGCCAAAGAAAAAACACATTTTGTGAATTTAAGCTGAAGTCAATAACAACGTCTTGTAAAACGTCACCCATCTTTATACTCTAGAACAGGGATATTAAACTATATTTTTCTGGGGCCACATTTCCAAAAAGCTAAGAACCGGGGGTCTGGACTTCTCCATTCACTATTATTCTTATTTTGAGATCGACGCTCGCCAGAGTAAGACCCCGACGCAGAGGAGAAATAATAGGATTATTAACAACAAGTGCACTCTGAAAGGAGTGAGGAAAAATAAGTAAGTATGCGCGCAAAATGTGTGGAGTAACTGAAAACGCATACAAAAGATGTGAAGAGGAAACAGTAAACGCTACAGAGTAGATGAACAAGACTGGAAGGGTGAACAATCAGGAATCTACTGGCGCCGAGTGACTAGACTGGAGAGCTTAAGTAGTCAGTAGGGATTAGTATCAGGTGTGCGTGAAGGTGATTCCGCCACATGACCCAAAAGCCAGGCACTACCACAAAAAGCAGGCCTTTAGACGGTTAAAGTGTAAATGGATCTCCCAATGCATGGTCCAAGTCCCTCTAGTAGTTTTTCTGCATAGAAACATTTTAAACTGACCTGCTTTGATATCAGTTTTATGTCACTCTATGTCTTTGAATCTCATTGACAGTCCTTTTTCAGGGTAACATTTCAGTTAACAATACTGCACCAGACTGTATGTGGTCTGTTCAAGAGAGATGAGATGGTGGAGAAAGTAGTTGAAACAAAAGGATAGACAGAGAAAAGTATGAAAAGCATAAGAATGATAAAAGTAGGAACAAACACAAAGGCGTTGAGAGGAGAGTGTGAGTTGGGAGGCATGGGGGGCGCAGGAGAAGAAGCAACAGCAGAATTTCAACTCCTGCTCCCTCATTGTTCATGCACCTTGACCTCCACCGCACCTTGGTGGAAGTCTCACAAGACCTGACAGACAGTGCTCGGGGCTGTTGTAATTCACTTAGGAGCTGGGCGATAAGAGGACAAAGTCAATGGAAAATTTCTTTTGCAGCATTTTGAAAATATTTGTAGTCACAGTGGAGCAGATAAAAACACTCTTGTGTCCACAGTTGATAGATACAAAGAGCAAAAAAAAAAATGCTGTACAAGGGCAGCACGGTGATACATTTATACCTTGCCTAAAAGCACTGTTAGAGTGGGTTGAAATGTCTGGTTGTAATTCTCTGTCTGCAGTGTGCATGTTCTCCCCGGTCCAGGGGCGTAGCACCACATTTTGGGACCACTTTTTCACTTGTTTTTTTTCCTGCTCATTCCTTTTTCTTGTTTACCAGAAAAATATCTACTTGATTATTTATTGTATTTGAATTTCAATTGAGAGTATTATTTCAATTTAAATATCCAACCTCATACCATTGTATTTTTGTGAAAGACAAAAACACACATCTTACTTTTTTCCTGTGCATTGTAAATAGTAAAACACTGCTATTTGGAGGCTGCTAACAATGTAGGTAATCTATCTACCTATAAAGCAGTCTAGAAAACCTCCAACACTGTTTTATAAACATGCCGTAAGTATGTATGTAATGTAGTAACAGGCACATTCATGTTAACATGTAATATTTAGAGTATTTTGGTCATCAATGAAACTTCTTTCCTTTGATTTCAGAGCGCACAGCAAGGGTCGCATTTGTAGCATTTATATGGAATGGCTGTATATTTCAGCACTTGTGCTCTACTTAAACTGGTTGTTTCAGAATAATCCTCACTCTTCAGATGAAACATGGTTCTTAGCAATGTCGCAATGGTCTCATGCTGCGTTCTCCATCCATCCATCCATCTTCTTCCGCTTATCCGAGGTCGGGTCGCGGGGGCAGCAGCCTAAGCAGGGAAGCCCAGACTTCCTTCTCCCCAGCCACTTCGTCCAGCTCCTCCCGGGGGATCCTGAGGCGTTCCCAGGCCAGCCGGGAGACATAGTCTTCCCAACGTGTCCTGGGTCTTTCCCGTGGCCTCCTACCGGTCGGACGTGCCCTAAACACCTCCCTAGGGAAGCGTTCGGGTGGCATCCTGACCAGATGCCCGAACCACCTCATCTGGCTCCTCTCGATGTGGAGGAGCAGCGGCTTTACTTTGAGCTCCCCCCGGATGGCAGAGCTTCTCACCCTATCTCTAAGAGAGAGCCCCGCCACCCGGCGGAGGAAACTCATTTCGGCCGCTTGTACCCGTGATCTTGTCCTTTCGGTCATAACCCAAAGCTCATGACCATAGGTGAGGATGGGAACGTAGATCGACCGGTAAATTGAGAGCTTTGCCTTCCGGCTCAGCTCCTTCTTCACCAAAACGTATCGATACAGCGTCCGCATTACTGAAGACGCCGCACCGATCCGCCTGTCGATCTCAAGATCCACTCTTCCCTCACTCGTAAACAAGACTCCGAGGTACTTGAACTCCTCCACTTGGGGCAGGGTCTCCTCCGCAACCCGGACATGGCACTCCACCCTTTTCCAGGCGAGAACCATGGACTCGGACTTGGAGGTGCTGATTCTCATCCCAGTCGCTTCACACTCAGCTGTGAACCGATCCAGTGAGAGCTGAAGATCCTGGCCAGATGAAGCCATCAGGACCACATCCTCTGCAAAAAGCAGATGATGCTGCGTTCTATTTGTTGAAAGCCGAGTTGAGAGTCATATGGTATGGAGTTGGTAGCACGTGGATTTTTAAAGCTATTTTAAACTGCCCCGCTTCCACAACCTTCTACTATGCAGGTAAGAGTCATGGTTTATGATCTAACACTAACTTTTCTTAACTCAAAGACATGACATCAGCTGCTCAAGTTCCTTCTACTTTATTTGATGGCTGGTCGCAACCAACATTGTTGGCATCTCAAGCTAGGTAGCAGCTAGTAGCTGGCGTCCCTCGCTCGTGGCCGGAGGAGATGTGTAAGTAAAGCAATGTATCACGACGCCAGAAAAGTAGTTGCTCAATTTTAGCTCTTAAAATAATGTTGCTATCGCTTGTTGTTGATGTTTTTTGTATGTTTTTAGAGGGTTTTATAGGCAGAATAGATTAACCCCATTATCTGGATTTTTACATGTTTTTAGTCTCACGTGAACTGTGGATGATTCCAAAAAAGTGCAGCTCCCCTTTAAATAGACTTCATGTATGTTGGTTTTTTACTGTGGAAAATGTTATTGCACTTACAGTAACATAACGATGGAGTGCAATTGTCACCTGGTTTACTGTTTGTGTGACGTACAGCTCTGTAAAACAGAGCGCGTAATGTTGCTATTGTATTACACACAACACACACCAGTGTTTCAAAATCAGATGTGTGTGATGGAGCTGCAGGGTTGGGTGGAGGTTTTGTGGGGAAGTTTATTTGTGCTGCTGAACGAAACCGCTGAGAAACAATCATTAAATATCGTGTTATTGATCTGTACATCCTTAGGCTAGATGGAGTCTTTAAATTGTCCATAGGTTTGAATCTAAGCGTGAATGGTCGTTTGTCTATATCAGGGGTCGGCAACCTTTACTATCAAAAAAGCCATTTTGTACACTTTTCCACTAAAAAAAAACAATCTAGAGCTACAAAACATAACACAGCTTGTAAACTTTTAAAAGTTTAAATCTATTTTTAATGTTATAGACAAAGGGATATGTCCATGCAGGATTGATCTTTCTATTTTCTTACACTCCAGATGCCGACATCGCTCACTCATCATACACGCAGGCTCCCCCCACATTCCCTTTCCTTCCTCACACTCATCCAATCACCAGTCAGGACTCAGCCGGTAAACGTCGCTCATCTTTTATTTCTCAGACCATCTTCTCAATTGATGTTGTTTGGAGTAGATTTCAATTTTTTAAAGGGTACTTCAACACGTAAACAGTACAGTATGTACTTTATTTTCATTTATGTAACTCTCTTGGGGTAAACTAATAATTTATGCACAGATGAGATGTATCAAAGTATTACATTGAGTCCCTTTTTGGCAGGTAAGAATATATTGATTTAATGAATGCATCCAAACACTTAAGTATTATATATTATGTGCTTGAACGCATGGTATTTAATCTTAGTAAATCGGGTCCATCGGATATTATTGGGTTTCGATGATAAAAAGAGGTGCCAGGAATGTCACGGCCAGGGTGCATTCCAATGCGCGCTAATCTATAAATAAAAAGGAAGTCTAAGTCTAAATCTAAGTCTAAGTCTAATCTGTGCGCTCTGCTGATTGTGCCTCCAAGAGCGCACCTGCGCGTGTGAGTCCTGCTGTAGCCGGCAGCTGCAGTCAATCTGCAAATCAGCACACCTGTTGGTGGTGATCTTCCTGGGCTTCATAAGCCAATGCAAAACCTGCGATTCGGGCCAGAACGTAACCATCCGTTCCTGTGCCGTAAGCGATCCTTTAGGTCTATGCAACTTTGCTCTCTCTCTCTCTCTCTCTGTGTTTTCTCGCCCTTCGTGTTTGATTGGTCCCGTGTCTTCCTTGACGTCCTCCCAGCAGTCTGCCTTCGTTCCCGTGTTGATAAGCTGTGTGTCTCGTCATTCCTCGTTCCTTTGCTTCCCGGACTGCCTCTTGGATCTCGACCTCCCGCTTGGACACGGACCTTCTTCGCCCCGCTATAGCCCCCCGACTTCCTGCCTGCTCACTGACCTCCGAGCTCTGCATTGTCCCTCCTGATCTTCTGCCTCTCGTTCAACACTACGGTAACACTCAGCAGCTAATCTCCACACATAGTCTTACACAAACACTCTTGGATTTTTGTCACACTCCATTTCTCTAGTTGACTATATTATTATTGTTTGATTATTATATATGTAGTGCATATATATAATAAATCATAGAGCTACTATGCCTCCTTGTGGTCTGTGCCGTCTACTCCCTCTTAAACATAACAAGGAACAAGACAAAGCAAGACTGGACAAGTGTGTGTGTCCAAATGTCCAGGGACAATTAGATGAGAATGCGCCAGATTTTGTCGGGGATCAGAGAGACAAAATCAAAATTCATGTACCATGGGACTGACTGGCATGACTTCAACATTGACGAAACACTGATTGAACGGAATATGTGTAAAAAAAAAAGAAAAAAAAGATTTATGAATGAATTAATTTGGAATATCCTAAATGGACATGTCCTTAGAGAAAGGAACAATGCGCATAACTAACACAAAAGGGACACTATATAGCAGACTAACAGGCATGTTTCTCTCGCTGTTTCTGACAGGATCATTCACGTATTCAGTGAGCGTCTGTCAGAAAAAAAAACTATCTCATCCTCACTTAGAAGCAGCAAATGATTCACCTATGAAATCAATCTCCTGTAGAAATATCTCAGAGACTGTCTCTCCAAGACAGATTATTGCTCAGCTCAAAAGAGGATAACTAGCCAGAGAAAAAACAGCACCTCAAATATGCTTGTTAGTCTCACGCTGTTAAGCCAAGCTTTTGCTTTGCTCACCAAAGCTCGCTATGACGTACAAAGGCGCACATTGATTGGGAGCCAACACAGAACATATCAGCATTGTTTTATGTCTAAACCAGGAAGATGCATTTCATGCGCATTTAAAGAAATTCTCATTTTCTTTGGTTTCACGGCACTGCCTGGTGCCCTGACAGCGTGTAAGTGAAAATGGATGGTTGGAAGAGCCAATTAAAAAAAATATACAATTAGCTGGTTGAAAGCATCCGACACCTGTCAAGGGTTACTTGTAAATGACTTTGATTTGAGTACGCATAAACCAATCATGGAATGTCTGCGGCAGTGATGTGCAGTGATCATTATAAAAGAGAACATGCTACCGGCGTTCCCTTTATGACAGTGTTCTGCCAGTGCTCACATAACTGGCGTCATACAGTGACAAAACACATCATTCAGTCTGTGGCACCTACATGGTGCTGAGGGCTTATAAACACATCCAGTTAGTTGTGTGTAATATTCTGACGAGGTCTATTTATCGTTTTTATTGCCCCAATGTCTGTGATAAATACCAATACAATCGAAATCGCTGCACTGTCTGCCACCTAAAAGATGATATGTATTAGCGTTATCTAACCTGACTCTATATATTAACATTTGTAAAGTTACAAAGAACTTAAAGCTAGTACTATTTATTATATTATTAATACTAGTTATTAAATTTATAGATTAAAAATATTATATGATAAAAAGAGACTATCCTTGAATCTCAGTAAATCTAAAATAGTAACAACAGTAATATAGTAAAAACAGTAGAAGAGAAAGTCAAACACAAATAGACAAAATAAGATAAATCAAATTTCTAGGTGTAATAATAAATGCTAAAATGGTTAAAATGAAGAAGAATCAACCATGGGTGACAAAGGGATTGGAGAATGCATGTAACGAGAAGAATACATTATTGGACATTTATAACACATAGATCTATAAAGGCAGAAAATAAGTACAAAACATATAAGAACAAGCTAACCAGCATCTTACCAACATGCAAGAAAGAATATTACAGTCAATTATTAGGAACAAAAACAACATGGGCATCCTAAAAAGCATGAATAAAAATAGTACCGAAGAAAGATTACCCTCAATATTTCGCAGATAAAAATGGTAAAAATTACAATATGGACAAAGTAGTTGGAAGCTTTAATAAATAAATTTGGAATAAATAATTCCAGATCCTGTGTCACTTGAGGACTTGAACATAGACAGAAATCCCAACTCGATGTTCCTTAAGGTCTTGACAGAAGAGGAAAAATATCAAAATTGTGAATAAATGTAAATCTAAGACCTCAACTGATCGTAACGAAAAAGATAGGAAAACGATAGTGAAGAGATTTTAGAACCTTTAAGGTATATCAGTAACCGATTATCTAAAACAGGCAAATTCTCAAACAAAAAAGAAAATAACAAACGTTGTACCGATTTATAAGACTGGAGACAATCACCAGTTTACAAACTATAGACCTGTTTCCTTACTTCCACAATTTTCTAAAATGATTGAAAAATTGTTCAACAACAGTTTGGGCAACTTCATAAATAAAAGTGAGACACTTGTGCACAAGCAATACAGATAGACAGCCAACGTCTCAACATCAATAAGAATTAATCGTAATATCCTAATTACCAAATTTAAAATGGTAAGGCATTAAAGAGTTGGTCTTAAACTGGGTAAGAAGCGACTTAACCAACAGGAATATGTGGAGCTAGGTGAACAAACATCTACAGCTGTAAATATACTGCATCTTGCGGCGTACCCCAGGGATCAATACTGGAATCGAATTTGTTCAATCTCTATCTGAATTACACCTTCAAAGCTACAAAGGATTTCAAGTTAGTATTATTTGCAGTGACGATACGACCACATTTTGCTCAGGAGAAAACACACAGGAGCAAATAAATATACTGAACAAAATGAATGAATAAAAGATGATTCAGTAAAACTAAAATATTGCTATTCGGTAATGGTAGTAGAGAAAGTCAAACTTAAATACAAACCGACAGAGTTCAGATTGACAGGGTAAAATAAATACAAATTCTAAGTATAATGAACTGGAAATCTCATATAAAAAATATACAACATAAGGTGGCCAGAAATACTTCAATATGTTCTGGACCAAAAATCACTCCATATTCTCTAATAGTGTTACTATATCGGAGTTATTGTGTGGAAATGTGGAGGAAAAAACGATATAAGTACACTTCATTCACTAATCGTGTTACAGAAAACTATATAAGTACACTTCATTCACTAATCGTGTTACAGAAAAAGTCAGTTACGATAATTCATGTAAAGTACAGTACAATTGCATGTATTAAAACATGTGCAATCTTAAGCTGAACAACTAAATTCATGCTCAGAGGATTGCGTCTTTTGAAATGATCAAATGGAGAGTGCAATCTATTTACCGTGTCTATCTTCATGTATACTGTATAAACAGAATATATGTTGATCATTAGAACACCCACAATACTGGGATGAGGATACACAAAAATAGTATAATAAATAAATACATAAAATGACATTAAATAATAGTATAGCTGCTGGGTGAGTTAATGGGCTGAATAAATCAAAATTCAAATTATGTGTTGTGGTGTCTCCTGGCTTTTTTTTTAACCTTAGGGAATAGATTAATTTAAAACATTCGTAAACCTTTAGTATATTATGTGGAATTAAATTATGAAATGGCTTATGCAAAGAAGTCAAACAATATACTAATATGATCCTGTTTAAGAAACTGTTCAAACTCAAAGGGCCTGATTTACTAAGATTTAAACACCACACGCTAAACAGCGTGTTCAATGTATAAAATAGCGTGTACTATTGTTGGCCTTTTGCGTGCGATTTACTACCACTGCGTGTTAAGTTTTAAATGAGAATTTTGCGTGTACTATACGAGCCATCGCCATCACTGCACATTCTTGTTATCATGGTTTTACATGTGGCATTTGCTAAGTTTTCAAACAAGCAGGAGACATGGACCACTTTTTATGGGCATTTTAGAAGCAGTCGAGCAGTGCTTCTACTATGAAATCACTTTTTCTTTTTTTTTAACGCTGAAAGGTGCGCTCATTGGTGAGAGGCTACTGCGCTCAAGACGCAAAAAAATTACAAACCTTTTTTTCCGTGTAAGAAATATTTGATTAATCTTTGTATAAAACAAACGTTAAAAAAAAATATTAAAGGACACCAAAACGCATCAATTTATTTTGTTTTAATCAGCCTCTTAAGTCCTCCAGCAGCTATAAAATGATAAAAATAATGTTGCTGAATAGACAATATGTTTAATATTATTTTTCTGACTGTCCAAAATGTTGACACATCTGTCTGTGTGTGCAGCGCGACCACTGATCCAGCAGCCGTGTGAGGAACTGTCAGTTTGCACGTTTTGCTGACATGTGGTAGTGCTGGCAAAACGATGAGTGTTGATAAATCAACATTCTGAATGTAAAAAAATTATATTTGTATTTTCTCCTCTTTATATACAGTATTTTGCATATATTTTGCATATTAATGACGACAAAGATGCAATATGAATTGCACGCCTAATTCTGCTCACCTAACAGACACGACTGTTCCTCTTTGCACACGTTTGGTGAATCCGCTTTGTGTTAACAAAGTACAAGGAAGAAGAATCTTGATAAAGATCTTTAACCTTATCGAAAAACGAGATAATCCTAATCATCTCATTATGAAAATCACAACTTGTAAACAAATATTCATTCATGAAATGTATTGATTATGCTTGTTTGCGTTATGAAGGGTACAAATGTGTTAGAAGCGGGGTGGATTGAATAAGCATTGTTTCTTTCTCCTCTTTTTCGAACATGTTGTAATGAGAAACTGGAAATACAGTACGTGCTGTACCGTATTGTAACTGTGTGCATGTTCAAAATAAATCATAACCATTAACCGAGCTAAACTATGTAAAAAGTAATAATTAGCTTGTCTGATAATACATATTAGACTCGTCTGGGAATCAAATTAGATTTTGATTTCATTTACAGTACATGCCAGTGTGAATCACGCTATCAAGGCTATGTGCCTTGTTCATCTAACACAGTGTTTCTCAAAAAATTTTCTGCAACGACCCACCCCCCCCTGGTAAAAGAAAGTATTGCGCTCCTCCAAATCTCCACCGTGATGTTAAATAGTACATTTTAAGTTAAAGTTAAAGTACCACTGATAGTGACACACCCACTAGGTGTGGTGAAATTACCCTCTGCATTTGACCCATCCCCTTGTTCCACCCCCTGGTAGGTGAGGGAAGCAGTGAACAGCAACAGTGGCCACGCTCGGGAATCATTATTTGTCTATAAAATTGTTATAACTATACCTCTGCGTAACATTATAAGGTCATTAACATTAAAGGAAACAACATAACAGTGAAGACAAGTGCTACATACGCTTCATCATATTCTGGTACAGGATTTTAAAACAAGCATGTTACCCAAGGTTACACGCACCCCCCCCCCTTGAGAAGGACTGATCTAACAGAAGATGTGGCAGCCAAGCAGCCTGAGTCATCTATATGTGCGGCTTAGGGCTATAGTTGATGAGGTTTCACCGCGTTGTAAACGTCGCAGATGTACAGAGAAACAATACAATTACATTAAGGGCATGGAAAATTAGCCAGTTATGTTGTTATTGGTTTGATTGTTCATCCAGTCAGGACAATGTACAATAAAACATGGATATGAAAGGATATACAGCAAGCTGCAGGAAGGTAAGTGCATGATGGCCTGCCTTTCTATTGATGCTGACAAACTGACCAAGATTGTAAGGGGAGTGGGCGGAGGGGGAGTGTTTTGGCATAATGGTGACCTCGGTGTGAGCGCTTGTTAAGTATGATTGAAGTGAAGTGGTCATATGAGGATTGTAAAAAAAAAAAAAGAGGTAGGTGTTGTCTAATGAGTCATCCACATGAGGCAGCAGCAGGACACCGACAGATACTTGTGTTCAACTCCAAGGGGTGGGTTTCTGTCGTTATCTAAAACAAACCCCTGTGTTTATTGACGTAGCGCCAAATTCTGGGGCCCCGTACACATGACTCCTGAAGGGCCCTCCATTCCACCCTAAACCCAACGTTACTGTGACAGTAGTATGGAGAAGGAGACGGCACTGAGACAGGGGTGTCGATTGTGAGAGGAGTGTTTATTAAACAGTTGAGTGTGTAATTAAACCAAATAAGTATGGTGTGACTATGTGTTGTGTCTAACTGATTGTTACCTGGAGTTGTTGAAGGTGCGTGTTGAGTGAGGAAGCAAACAAGTCCGAAGGGGCTAGGCAGAAGAAGGTGCGTGTCCAAAGCGGGGGTCGAGGATCGAGGGAGGCAGTCAGAATCCAGAGGGGGTCCAGGGACGTGAGGCGCACAGCTCACTTCTATGGCGACGGAGGGTATTCTGAGGGAACAATAGAAATGACAAGGACAGGTGAGCACAAAGGCAGAGGTACATGGAGAGAGAGCTAGAGACGTGTGGGCTTACAGTACTGCGACATGTAGCTACGTTCTGGCACTGGAATGAAGGTTGCGCCGGCTTAAGAGTAGTGGTGCCTCATCAGCGTCAGGTGTGTTGATTGCAGCCGGAGGGGAACACCCGTGGGCGTGTCCAGAGGCGCGCTCACTGGAGCGCACATCTGGATGAGAGGCAGCAGGAGTCTGAGCCTTAAAAGTTGCAGCCCCATACACACACACTTGGTACGTTTACATGCACTATAAAACTAATTATTGCATGCATTGGCAGGTTTTAAAAACATAAATACAGATCTTGATTAGGTATTTGACTTTTAAGCATAGGATTAACGCGCTACATTTAGTAGTAACGCGCTACATTTACTCCGTTACATCTACTTGAGTAACTTTTTGGATAAATTGTACTTCTAAGAGTAGTTTTAATGCAAAATACTTTTACTTGAGTATATTTATAGAGAAGAAACGCTACTTTTACTCCGCTACTTTTACTCCGCTACTTTTATCTACATTCAGCTCGCTACTCGCTACTGATTTTTATCGATCTGTTAATGCATGCGTTGTTTGTTTTGGTTTGTCAGACAGACCTTCAAAGTAGGATCTATGGCATGCCTGCGTTTCACCAATCAAAAGCAGTCACTGGTGACGTTTGACTCCGTTTCACCAATCAGATGCAGTCACTGGTGACGTTGGACCAATCAAACAGAGCCAGGCGGTCACATGACCGTCACACGTGGACCCCGACTTAAACAAATTGAAAAACGTATTCGGGTGTTACCATTTAGTGGTCAATTGTACGGAATATGTATTGTACTGTGCAATCTACTAATAAAAGTTTCAATCAATCAATCAAAAGTGTGAAGGAAAAAAGACACTTTTTAATTTCAACCGTACCTCTCTCAAAAGCCTAAAGACTGACGCACAGTTCCTGTCTTCACAACAAAAGTGCCACTCCATCGCGCCTGCGCAAACAAAATAAGAGTCTCCGAAAGCCAGCGCAAACAAGCTAGCAAGCTACGGAGTTTTCCGCCAATGTATTTCTTGTAAAGTGTATAAAAACGAATATGGAAGATGGACAAATAAGATGCCAAAAACCAACCACTTTCATGTGGTATTAGACAGAAAGGAGGAACTTTTTTTCTCCTCCATTTGAAAACGTGGACGTTATCAGCACTACTGTCTGATTCCAATCAATGCAAGTCATCAGAATCAGGTAATACACCAACTTATATTCTTGTCTTCATGAAAGAAAGGAATCTATATGTTAAACATGCATGTATATTCATTAAAACACCTTTAACATGTGAACAAAAACGGCAAAATAAATAAATATAAATTATACACTGCATATATATATATATATGTATATATATATATATATATATATATATATATATATATATATATATATATATATATATATATATATATATATATATATATATATATATATGTGTATATATATATATGTATATATATATATATATATATATGATATGTGTGTGTATGTATATGTACAGTATATATGAGGTAGATCACCTCGACTTGGTCGTTTATTAAGTAATTGATTAACGTTGAAAAACGTATTGGGGTGTTACCATTTAGTGGTCAATTGTACGGAATATGTACTGTACTGTGCAATGTACTTATACAAGTTTCAATCAATCAATCAATCAATGCCTACTGAGCCTATGGTGTTGTTAAGTTATTGTGGCTCAATTTATATATTATTGTTTTAGTTGCTTAAGAGATATTCCTGGCTCTGAATTTGCTCTTTGCTATTTTTATGTTTTTGTGCATTATTTGTTGCCGTCATCATTAAACGAACAGGTTACTCATCAGTTACTCAGTACTTAAGTAGTTTTTTCACAACATACTTTTTACTTTTACTTAATTAAATATTTGGGTGACTACTCCTTACTTTTACTTGAGTAATAAATCTCTAAAGCAACAGTACTCTTATTTGAGTACAATTTCTGGCTACTCTACCCACCTCTGCTTAAATCCCTGGAGTCTCCATCAACTTCAGATCTATTCCTCATTTCAAAATGTTTTAGTTTTTTTATGTTGTTTTTTTGTTTGTTTGTTTTCCACCCTTTTTTGTCAAACAAAATTATGTTTTTTATGGCAAACACACAAAATATGCAAAATCTTCCACCAAAAATATTTTTCAAAGTGGAATATTTGATGTGAAGTAATCGGAACCTTTGATAGGTCAATAATTCATAATAACATTGATTTTGATTCAATTATTGAGCAATGACCGTTTAAAAGAAAAAAAAAACAGCTTTGTTATATTAGTCAACATTGCAACTTTTTCTAAATTACATTTCACCTTTAAGCTTTTTCATTTCACTTTTGTTATGTTTTTGTTTATTTTAATAGTATTTTTACAATGTGCCGTGGGCCTTTAAAACATTAGCTGTGGGCCACAAATGGTAAAAAAAAAATTTAAAAAATTAAATCTGCGTCCTTTCTGATTTCAATGCGTTAAAAAGACACAAAATGTGTGTTAACGCCAACACTGCTTGACAGTATAACAAAATAAGTCACACTTATATTCTGTAACATTTACAGTTTTGGGAAAAAAAGTGCAGAGGTAGAAATATTCAAAATAACCAATTGTATATAATCTAATCATAAATAATGCCTCAAAACAAGTTAATTAAATTTAAACAAAAAACAGCAGACGGGCTCTCGCCCTGCACAGCTGTTTTGTGCTTTGTAGTGTCGATGTGGGCTTGTAGATCGTTGGCCCCTTTATTTGCACAGATATATATGTTCCTGCTTTGCACACAGTGCATTCTGCTTTCCATGTGTCACAACCAGGACGAAAACACAGATACTTTTCCCGCAAATCATCCGTGAAGTTGCATTTACGTTTCGGCTTCTCTCTTGTGTTCTGTCTGTCTCTTGACTGTCTCGCTGTCTCGCTCTCTGTCTCTGCCCCTCCCTCACAAATGTTGCTGCATGCGCACACCTTCACAATTTAACCCCTTCTTAACTCTGGACGTACATTGAAAATACATGCAACCCTACCTCAAAATACCGGACATTTGAGGCATTTAAGAAACCCCTCCCGGACAGACCGGACAGCCCCGCAAAAGTGGACATGTCTGGGGAAAAGAGGACGTACCTGGGCATTGTACGGCCCGCGGGCCGCATCCGGCCCTTTGTGCATCCCTGTCCGGCCCGCGTGAGGCCAATCATAAATTACAAAATACATTTCAAAAAATATCTATGTCGAGTGTGCAATACAACGGTGCTGCTTTTGTTTTGAAAAGCGTTATTTGTATTACTTCTGTGTAGACGTATGCGCGTGTGCGATTGTGAGTGAATTGAACGGCGCAATCACAAATTACAAAATAAAGTTTAAAAAACATCTATGTCGTGCGTGCAATACAACTGTTCTGCTTTTATTTTGAAATGTGTTATTCATGCCGTATGTCCGGGGGGAACCTGTGAGTGAAGGTGCATAGAGACAAGTGATGAGACGCTAAAAAAAGAAAAGTTGATGACGAATGGCGTGTTTTCAACAAGACATGGACTAGCAAGTATTTCTTTACATAAATTAAAGGTAAAGCCGTGTGCTTAATTTGTGGTACACAGCTTGCTGTGTTTAAAGAATATCATTTTAATCGCCACTACACGAAGAAACACGAGGGAAAATACCGGAATGTGTCTGATGAAGCGCGCGCAAGGGAGGCCGATGCGTTGATGGTAAAACTGCAAACCCAACAAGGACTTTTTGCCATATTTCACACCCCCAGAGATGCAGCCGTCAGGACAAGTTTCGTCATTTCTCACAAAAGCGCCAGAAAAAGTAAGGCGTTTTTTGACGGAGAGTTTATTAAGGAGTGCTTATTGGACTCTGTTGCGCTGATATGCCCGGAGACATGGACTGTTTTTCGCTAACTTTGGATGAGAGCTGTGATGTACGTGACACAGCCCAGCTGCTCTTCTTCTTACGTGGGATAACTGCAGACTTTCAAATCACGGAGGAGCTGGCAGCCATGCAGTCAATTAAAGAGACAACCACAGGTAATGACTTGTTCACATAGGTAAATGCGTGTTTGGACATGTTAGGACTGAAATGGGACAAGCTGGCAGGTGTGACAATCCAATCCACTTTATTTATATAGCACATTTAAGCAACAAAATGTTTCCAAAGTGCTGCACAACAATATTAAAAACAATATTCAAATATTATCCTTAGCTCCACCAATGACTGAATAAAAAGAAAAAACAATTACATATAAAACCAATATAAAAAACATTATAAAATAAATATGATTAAAAACTATTTTTAACAACAGATGGTTGTCCAAATCTGATGGGGAAAAATGTTGGATAATGCAGGATAAAGTGACCATCAAAAGCAATCTGCTTTTGTATAAAGTTAAGTTAGGTTAAATTAAATTATTATTATTATTATTAATTATTATTATTATTATCATCATTATTATTTATCTTACGGTATATCAAAAATAATATCGAGAAAAATTTAATTAAAATATTGTCGTGTGGCCCTCCAGCAGTGCTCGGGTTGCTTATGCGGCCCCCGGTGAAAATTAATTGCCCACCCCTGGTCTAGACTGTAGTGCTTGAAGTCCACTGTTAGGGGGCGGCGTGGCGAAGTTGGTAGAGTGGCCGTGCCAGCAATCGGAGGGTTGCTGGTTACTGGGGTTCAATCCCCACCTTCTACCATCCTAGTCACATCCGTTGTGTCCTTGGGCAAGACACTTCACCCTTGCTCCTGATGGCTGCTGGTTAGCGCCTTGCATGGCAGCTCCCGCCATCAGTGTGTGAATGTGTGTGTGAATGGGTGAATGTGGAAATACTGTCAAAGCGCTTTGAGTACCTTGAAGGTAGAAAAGCGCTATACAAGTTTAACCCATTAGCATAATAAGAAAAAGTCTTCAAGGTTAAATAGGAGCAGGCGGGTGGCGGTGCAGGGGGATCAGGAGTTGAACAGCCCTCGGGACAAAAGTTGCTCTTCTTCTGTGTCCTGCAGTAGGGGCAACAAAGCCAATGTCCTGAGGGGAGCCACTCAAACGCTGGCAAGAGAGTGTGGGAGGGGTCCTGCATGATCCGACCTGCTAACGTGAGAGTTTGCTGCTCGTAGATGGTAGACAGATTCCTTCTAAGAAGTCCAATGATTTGAAAACAGACTTTGACCGTGTTCTGCAGGCGGCCTCTGTTCTGCAGGCTGGTGGAGTGGAACCAGCAGGTTATAGAGAATGCAATGATGCTCTCGATGGAGGAGTGGTAGAAAGTCAGGAGGATGTTCTTGCTGACTTCGAAGGAATTGAGCTTCCTAAGAAAGTATTTTCGTTGCTGACATTTCTTTAGAATATACTCTGTGTTAGAGGAGAATTTTAGATGGTAACCAGGTTGTTCACATTCAGTTACAAACAGGAGCCGTCACACCACTCCACAAACTACTGAAGAGCTGGTCCGTGGTGATAAGAAGGGCTTGATAGCAAAGACAAGAGGACTATATCATCAGTGTACTTTACCAGATGACAGTTAGGTTGTATAGTTCTGCAGTCATCGGTGTAGAGGATAAAGAGCAGATGTCAGAGCACGCAGCCCAGAGGGGAGCCGGTTAAGGTGTGTTGGAGGTTGGAGAAGGTGGTATTGACCAGAACTCTCTGTGATCTGTTGGTTAAAAAGTCCATTATCCATAGGATTAGCTGGTCATCCAGATGAAAGAGAGCTGAGATTTTGTCAGCCAGAATTGTGGGGGCTGCAGGGTGTTGAATGCAGAGGAGAAGTCTGCAAATATATATATATATATATATATATATATATATATATATATATATATATATATATATATATATATATATATATATATATATATATATATATATATATATATATATATATATATATATATATATATATATATATATATATACACAGTCGTGGTCAAAAGTTTACATACACTTGTGAAGGACATCATGTCATTTTTTTTGTGATAGAGTGATTGGCGCACATACTTGTTGGTCACAAAAAACATTCATGAAGTTTGGTTCTTTTATGAATTTATTATGGGTCTACTGAAAATGTGACCAAATCTGCTGGGTCAAAAGTATACATTCACTGCAATAAGGTGCTTTTGGTAGACATCCACAAGTTTCTGGCAAGCTTCTGGTTGAATTTTTGACCACTCCTCTAGACAAAATTGGTGCAGTTCAGCTAAATTTGTTGGTTTTCTGACATGGACTTGTTTCTTCAGCATTGTCCACACGTTTAAGTCAGGACTGTGGGAAGGCCATTCTAAAACCTTAATTCTAGCCTGATTTAGCCATTCCTTTACCACTTTTGATGTGTGTTTGGGGTCATTTTCCTGTTGGAACACCCAACTGCGCCCTGATGATTTTAGGTTGTCCTGAAAAATTTGGAGGTAACCCTCCTATTTCATTGTCCCATTTACTCTCTGTGAAGCACCAGTTCCATTGGCAGCAAAACAGGCCCAGATAATAATTCCAACCCACTCCACCATGCTTGACGGTAGGAGGGGGGGTTCCTGAGATTAAAGGCCTCACCTTTTCTCCTCCAAACATATTGCTGGGTATTGTGGCCAAACAGCTAAATTTTTATTTCATCTGACATCACATGGACAAAGATAAGACCTTCTGGAGGAAAGTTCTGTGGTCAGATGTAACCAAATAATAACATTGCTCTATGTATACTTTTGACCCAGCAGATTGGGTCACATTTTCAGTAGACCCATAATAAATTCATAAAAGTTCTTTGTGACCAACAAGTATGCGCTCCAATCACTGTATAACAAAAAATTAAGAGTTGTAGAAATTATTGGAAACTCAAGAGAGCCATGACATTATGTCCTTTACAAGTGTATGTAAACTTTTGACCACGACTGTGTATATATATAT
Source organism: Entelurus aequoreus (assembly GCF_033978785.1). Lineage (NCBI taxonomy): Eukaryota > Metazoa > Chordata > Actinopteri > Syngnathiformes > Syngnathidae > Entelurus > Entelurus aequoreus. Next base: position 50,908,389 of record NC_084741.1, read on the forward strand.
ATATATATATTAAATAGGCCTTTGGTGCAACAACCCCACTTACCCTCCCCACTTTGCGCCCTCTGCCTGTGTTGAATCTGCGTGATGTCAAAGCGCAAAGAAGAATGAGTCTCCAGCGGTTCCCCACAACTTCTAATGCAGCTGTGCTAGAAACCCTCAAACAAGTCAATCTCTCTCTGAAGACCCCCAAAGAATTGCAGGTTAATAAATCAACGCGTCGATCCTTCCACACCGCGTCATGATGGAGGCCGGCTCTTCTCCTGCAACAAACCGCAAATGAGAGTGTCCACCTTTGACTCCCTCGCCCCTCAGCTGCTGACAACAGAGAATGATCCATTCCAAGCATAGTGTGAATACATATGGGCTTATCTTTAACCATCATAATTCACCTCACAAAACTAGTCTAACACGCAGCCTCTCTGGAAGAAACCTCTGACCTTCGCAGGAAAGGAAATGACACTCAAGTGTGTTATCTCAACAGAAAGCAGGGAGCACACCAGCTGCAACAAAAACATAATGTGTACTTTGTAAATGCGTTTGCACATCAGCACAAAGCCGTGGTAAACTGAAGTTTGCTCATAATTTGTTTAGATGTTTACAGGACCATCATTCCAAATAAAAGCAATTAGTCACCACAATAAAAACATTTACTGTATTAACTGTTTAAAGGCCTACTGAAACCCACTACTACCGACCACGCAGTCTGATAGTTTGTATATCAATGATGAAATCTTAACATTATAACACATGCCAATACGGCCGGGTTAACTTATAAAGTGACATTTTGAATTTGCCGCTAAACTTCCGGTTCGAAACGCCTCTGAGGATGACGTATGCGCGTGACGTAGCCCGGGGAACACGGGTATGCCTTCCACATTGAAGCCAATACGAAAAAGCTCTGTTTTCATTTCATAATTCCACAGTATTCTGGACATCTGTGTTCGTGAATCTGTTGCAATTATGTTCATTGCATTATGGAGAAAGAAGCTGAGCAAGCAAAGAAGAAAGTTGTCGGTGCGAAACGGACGTATTTTTCGAACGAAGTCAGCAACAACAGTACACAGCCGGCGCGTCTTTGTTTACATTCCCGAAAGATGCAGTCAAGATGGAAGAACTCGGATAACAGAGACTCTAACCAGGAGGACTTTTGACTTCGATACACAGACGCCTGTAGATAACTGGGACAACACAGACTCTTACCAGGATTACTTTGATTTGGATGACAAAGACGCAGACGTGCTACCGTGAGTATGCAGCTTTGGCTTCTAAACATTTGATCGCTTGACCGTATGTGCGCAACTTTTTTTTTGCGTATGTACGTAACTTTTTTAAAATATATAAGCTTTATGAACCTTGGGTTAGGTGAACGGTCTTTTGGGCTGAGTGATTGTGTGTGTTGATCAGGTGTTTGAATTGTATTGGCGTGTTGTGTGGAGCTAGGAGCTAGCATAGGAGCTAGGAGTTAGCATAACAAAGACGTAGGTGTTTTTATGCAGGATTAATTTGTGTCATATTAAATATAAGCCTGGTTGTGTTGTGGCTAATAGAGTAAATATATGTCTTGTGTTTATTTACTGTTTTAGTCATTCCCAGCTGAATACCAGGTACCGTGAGTATGCAGCCTTGGCTGCTAAACATTTGATAGCTTGACCGTATGTGCGCGTCACATACGTAACTTTTTAAAAATATATAAGCTTTATGAACATTGGGTTAGGTGAACTCTTTTGGGCTGAGTGATTGTGTGTGTTGATCAGGTGTTTGAATTGTATTGGCGTGTTCTATGGAGCTAGGAGCTAGCAGAGGAGCTAGGAGCTAGCATAACAAACACGTAGGTGTTTTTATGCAGGATTAATTTGTGGCATATTAAATATAAGCCTGGTTGTGTTGTGGCTAATAGAGTATATATATGTCTTGTGTTTATATACTGTTGTAGTCATTCCCAGCTGAATATCAGGTACCGTGAGTATGCAGCCTTGGCTGCTAAACATTTGATAGCTTGACCGTATGTGCGCGTCACGTACATAACTTTTTAAAAATATATAAGCTTTATGAACCTTGGGTTAGGTGAACGGTCTTTTGGGCTGAGTGATTGTGTGTGTTGATCAGGTGTTTGAATTGTATTGGCGTGTTCTATGGAGCTAGGAGCTAGCAGAGGAGCTAGGAGCTAGCATAACAAACACATAGGATGTTTTTATGCAGGATTAATTTGTGGCATATTAAATATAAGCCTGGTTGTGTTGTGGCTAATAGAGTATATATATGTCTTGTGTTTATTTACTGTTGTAGTCATTCCCAGCTGAATATCAGGTCACCCCCGCCTCTCACAGCATCTTCCCTATCTGAATAGCTTCAACTCCCCACTAGTCCTTCACTTGCACTTTACTCATCCACAAATCTTTCATCCTCGCTCAAATTAATGGGGAAATTGTCGCTTTCTCGGTCCGAATCTCTCTCACTTCATGCGGCCATCATTGTAAACAATAGGGAACTTTGCGTATATGTTCAATTGACTACGTCACGCTACTTCCGGTAGGGGCAAGCCTTTTTTTATCAGATACCAAAAGTTGCGATCTTTATCGTCGTTGTTCTATACTAAATCCTTTCAGCAAAAATATGGCAATATCGCGAAATGATCAAGTATGACACATAGAATAGATCTGCTATCCCCGTTTAAATAAAAAAAATTCATTTCAGTAGGCCTTTAATGTCATACAAGTATAAGCAGACTTTTAATCACTGTAATATTATACTACAATTTGTTTAGTTCTGGAAGATAACCCAAAGGCTGAAGACAAGCACTCAGACAACAATGTGAAACTATGTTATTTTGACAGAGTCAACAATTTTGTTTTTATCCAAATTTGCATGGAAAAAAGACGAAATCAGGGGAAGAAAAGAAAGACGCTGTAAAGTCTAAAAAGCCAAAGAAGAGCCAAAAGTCTAAGGTATTCAAGATGGAGGGCATTGTTTTCCTTCTTGACAGGTAATGTAATGTTCCATTTTCCTATATTTTGTGTGCATCCTTTTATGTGGTGTCGTGTGTTACTGATAGTCATGTATTTTCTGCAACAAGATACCAATTAGGGGATCCTTCGACGCAACTTCAGACTGTCAACAACCGATGTGTGCACGTTAGAGATGCGCGGATAGGCAATTATTTCATCCGCAACCGCATCACAAAAGTCGTCATCCACCCGCCATATACCCGAACCAACATTTTATCAAAACCACACCCGCCCGCCACCGGCCCGTTGTTATATATCTAATATAGACGATGCAAGGCATTAGTGAGGTTAAAGAATATATGTATGTCATCCCTATTTAAACAAAAATAAATTAAATAAATAATAATAATTGAATTATAATGAAAATAGACGGTCGCGACGAACAAAGCAGACTAAATAGCTTTACATTGTAGCCAATCGGAGATGCGCTTCTCTTGAAAGCGAGGCCAAATAATTAACACACAGTAGTATATCTCCAATAGAAAAAAAACACAATAAACAACGCAATTGCCTTAATTCCTTTGCATTGTAGTGCGCCCAAACAACACGTAACCATCACAATTATTCAGCTGACCGAACTCAATATAGTTTAGACATGGGCTTATTTGGTATAGCCTAGGTAAAGTAGACTAATTCGTTTAACATATCCAACCGTATGTCTACTTACTTTTTTTTTTTAACACTATGCAGGAATAAAATGGCATCTACAGTGTCAGGATTCGCCTGGCCTCTAAAATGTGCCCTGCTGTGCTGAAGGAGCGCTCACTTGCGGCACTTGTTGCTGGGACACATAGGAAGGATTCTCTTTATACATTTAACTATGTATATATATTTCCGAATTGGTTCAACCGCCACCCGTCCGAATCTATTTTTTTCGTCATTCATCCCGACCCGCGGATTACCCGCGGACTCCGCGGGTGTGTCCGCAGACCGCGCATCTCTAGTGCACGTACAACTCTCGTGCGCGACTTTGTGCGCTTCCAGAGAGGAGAAGATTGGGTGGGACTATCAGCGAGGTGCGCAGAGTGGGGGGGCGGGATTTACAATTATAATTCTGCCTGGTGACACAAGATTCAAGTTCCCTAGCTCTAATAACAAAGCCAAAACACAACAACAACAACAATAGCTGAAATGTCCTCATTTCAGCTGCCCTGCCGACACGCACACACACTGTCACTAGCACTGTGGTGCACTGACAGTTTGAAATCATAATACTCCTTAAGTTTAACAGCAAGGTCGCTAAAATTATAAGAATGTAAAATAAAATCCACTTTACGTTGTCGGTTAATTGGAACTGTGTCAACAACGCTGTGGATACGCTCTGAATGTTTCAACCACACATCACTTGTCTATTGCTTTCTTTGGACTCCTGTTGAGCTATAAAGAATCAACAACTAAAAAAAAGTTTAACTTTGCATAGTAGCAAACGACAGCACTGCTCTGCCGACTGAATGCGCACCGGAGATCAACAATGGTTGTGCTGCCGGACACAAAATGGCTGTACTGCGAGGCACACAATGGGTGGTTGCGAGGTTCATACACTGAGACAAGGTTCGTACACCAAAGCATAATTTCATTCGGGCTGTGGTTTGTAAATGAAGAAGTTTGTACAATGAGGAGTTCGTAAGGTTCCACTGTGTACAAATACTTTTGATCACAACTGGCAAGCATAGAGCAGCTGGGCAGCTTGGTACCGGTACCAAAATGTATTTTGAGACTTTTCGCTACTTTCTGGTACTTTTCTAAATAAAGGGGACCACAGTGCATTATTGGCTTTATTTTAACAAAAAATCGTTGGGTACATGAAACAAATGTTTCTCATTGCAATTTAGTCCTTAAATAAAATAGTGAACATACAAGACAACTTGTCTTTTATTAGTAAGTAAACAAACAAAGGCTCATAATTTAGCTGCTGATGTATGCAGTAACATATTGTGTCATTTTCCATTCTATTATTTTGTCAACATTATTAAGGACAAGTGGTAGAAAAGGAATTATTAATCTACTTGTTCATTTACTGTTAATATCTGCTTACTTTCTCTTTTAACATGTTCTATCTACACTTCTGTTAAAATGTAATAATCACTTATTCTTCTGTTGTTTTATACTTTACATTAGTTTTGGATGATACCACAAATTTGGGTATCAATCCGATTCCAAGTAGTTACAGGATCATACATTGGTCATATTCAAAGTCCTCATGTGTCCAGGGACATATTTCCTGAGTTTATAAACAAAATATAAATAAAACAAAAAAAACGAAAATAGATTTTGTGATGCTAAAAAATATCGATATAATCATAGTAGTATCGACTAGATACGCTCCTGTACTTGGCATCATTACAGTGGATGTCAGGTGTAGATCCACTAATGGCATTTGTTTACATTCAGGAACGGCGTCACTAGCTAACTAGCCATATCTTAAAGCATTTCTTCCTAAGGGCGTTTCAGTGTTATAATTTCACCTTTATCGTTAGTTTTTAAGCCAAAATGCGTCTTTTTTCCCTTTTCTGTCTACACACTGTTTCTGTTTGTAAGTACTCCGTGATTGTGCACTGCGGAACCCGCTCGTCTGCTCGTCAAACCAACAAAGACATGACGTGACGACGACGTGGGGGGTGGGGAGTGGCGGACCGGTACTTTTTAGAGGCAGTATAGCACCGAATATGATTCATTAGTTTCGCGATACTATACTAATACATATATATATATATGTGTATACCGTACAACCCTAATTCGCATGACTTTTTTTGTTTTGATTTATTAGTTCCATTTATGTTTTAATATTGCACTGGTTGGACACCTGTCGTAATCATTTTTAGTTCCCAGGCAAGGATCAATTCAAGTTGCTTTCTAAAGATTAAGGGCCAGATCAACTAAACATTGCGCGTATTAAATGAAACATGGATGGATGGATGGATGTGCAAATTGGATAGCGTACGCATAGCTGATCTACTAAACTCGTGCACAGAGGATTGAGTCTCTTTAATGAGCAAAATAGAGACCGCAATCCATTTAGTGTGTGTCTGTCTTAATGAAGATGCAGAATATATGCTGATTATTAGAATGTCCACATTACTGGGAGGAGGAGATGCAAATATAATCATTTAGCACTCTCAAAATTATTTACCAAGACTAAAACTGTTCTGTGAGCGTTGTTTTGTGTCTATATTTAGCACGTCTGGAATATTTATGCAAACGGCTGTGAGAAATGGGGCGATTATGTCGCAATGTCAAACGATGTGCAGAAAATATTCCATTTGTGTGCGTGGCAACATATTTCGATTGTTAAAAATAAAAATGTTGGACATATTCTTTTCATCTTCTCATTTCATAATTTTATAGCTGCTGTATGACTTAAGGGGCTGATTAAAACAAATTAAATTGTTGGCGTGTTTTTTTTCCCCCAATGATGTTCATATAGGAGATGTATAATCATTATATACTGTAGCTTTTACATGAAACAACTTCTTGCAATATGCATTTTCTTGTGTCTAGATCAGGGGTCACCAACCTTTTTGAAACCAAGGGCTACTTCTTGGGTACTGATTAATGCGAAGGGCTACCAGTTAGATACACACTTGAATAAATTGCCAGAAGTAGCCAATTTGCTCAATTTACCTTTAACTCTGTTATTATTAATAATTAATTATATTTATCTTTGTGGAAACACTGATCATCTTAATGATTTCTCACAATAAATACATATAGAAACAGATAAATATCAATATGCAACACTTTATTTTTATATTTTCTCTAAGTGCACATTTTTCAAATTGAACATTTTCAAATGATCACTTCTAAGACAGTCTTGTGAAATCACAATATCCCATTTTAACTAGCTAGCCACTAACATTTTTTTAACAAATCATGAATTACTTTGCACCATGTTTGTACAAATAATAACTCATGTAAAATACAAAAGTCAACTCTCAAATTTTTAAATCATGTCACACTTTGAACTGGACACCAAATCTGTTATCTGTTTCTTTGTCAGTTAGTGGGAAGCCTGGCATTGCATGCTGTTAACTAGTGTGTTGTACTCTGGTGTGTAACTTGACACTGCAACTCTGAGTGAGTCTTGCAGATGTGCATCAGTGAGGCGTGTTCTGTGTTTGTTCTTGATGAAGTTCATGTCAGAAAAGGCTGATTCACAAAGATAAGATTTTTCCTCATTGTTTGCGGAACCTTCTTAATCTTTTGGACATATTTTCACAGCAATCTGGCCTTAAGCTTAATTATGATACATGTAAAATGTTAAGGATCGGAAATCTAAAGGGAACGTCCTTTCGAATGGAATGCAAAGTGCCTGTTTTGTGGACAGATGGACCAGTTAACATACTTGGTGTTGTTGTCCCAGAAAATCTGGAAGATCTAGGCCAGGGGTCACCAACGCGGTGCCCGCGGGCACCAGGTCGCCCGTAAGGACCAGACGAGAGATTTTTTTCCTGCTCTGATTTTTTACACTGCATTTTAAAACACTGTCATTTAACAAACTGAATTTTTAAACACACCCATTTTTCTCCCAAATGTTTATTCAATAAAATGTGTCTGTCTTTAAAAGCATCAATTGTTCCAAAGATGTATTTAAACATTGAGTGGTACACAAATGTCCTGTTGGACAAAAAACATGTACTGTATCAAAATAAATTGTATCCTTTTTTACAAGTGATCCCCTCCCAGAGAGTCTGCTGGGAAACATGGCGGGGTTCATAAAGGAAACAATCCACTCATAGTGGTGTTTTCAATTTTATGTGCCAGAAAAAAGAGACGATATTTTGCAGCAGTTAATATGGATGAACTCTAATATTGTAATAGATGGAAAGCCTTTCTTTTGGAAAAATATGTTTGAAAGAGGAATCATTTTTGTCAATGATATTATCAATGAGAATGGTAAAATTATGAAGTATGATGAATTTAGAGCTATGTATGGTGATGCTTGTTCAAGCTTTTCATTTTATCAACTAACTGGAGTAATTGGGAAAAGATGGAAACAAATAATTAATTATGGAACTACTAAATTATTAGTTTGTAAACCTCTAATAAGAAATTCTAGTTGGCAAAAAGGAACTAAAATAAATGGAAAAATATATATTTTTTATTTAATAAAGAAATCTTTGAAGGCTGCCTCATACAACACAAATGGAAAATGGGAGGACTTTTTTGACTGCCCGTTGCCATGGGATGCCATATTCAAACTAATCTATAAAACCACTATCGATGTGCAAAATCTTTATTTTCAAATTAAAATTATTTATAACTTCTTACCCACAGGGAAAATTTTAAAATTATGGAATATGACAGAGTCAGATTATTGCCGATTTTGTTGTCAGGAGCCTGAATCCACCCTGCATTTGTTTTGGTATTGTCATATTGTGTCTTTGTTTTGGGTGGAAGTTGAAAAAATGTGTTTAAGGATTGGTTTGTTTATGAAGCTTAATGTGGTTTCTGTTATTTTAGGAGAGTTCATTGACAATCATGATTTAGTCAATTTAATTATAGTACTCGGTAAAATGTTTATTTTTAAGGCCAAAAACAGATATTCACTTAGTATTACTTTCTTTAAAACATTTATTCAGTATTTTCTAACTTTGAGTTGAGTTGAGTTTGAGTTTATTTCGAACATGCAAGCATACAACATGATACATCACAATTTCCAGTTTCTCTTTTCAACATGTTCGAAAAGGAGTAGGAAGAAGCAGAGCTTATTTAATCCTACCCCTTTTCTTTACATAACAGTTGCTGAAACTTTTTTTATTCACTTCCTGTTCTCAATTTATTCACAATAAACTCCATATGTAATCACAATAAAAATAAATAAATAAATAATAGTAAGAATTTAATAATAATAATTGGTGAAGAAAGTCATATTTCATATGATGAGATAAGTAAGATTACTTTAAGAATGAATGAATGAATGGATTAAATAAATTGAAAATGTTTGTCATGGTTCTTCTTCTTTGTACTTTGTAAACACTTTAAGTTTGAAGAGTTTCTTGAAGTGGATCATATTAGTACATTGTTTGATTGCTTTGCTTAATCCATTCCATAATTTAATTCCACATACTGATATACTGAAGGTCTTAAGTGTTGTACGTGCGTACAAATGTTTTAAATTACATTTTTCTCTAAGATTATATTTCTCCTCTTTTGTTGAGAAGAATTGTTGTATATTCTTGGGTAGCAGGTTATAGTTTGCTTTGTGCATAATTTTAGCTGTTTGCAAATTCACTATGTCGTGGAATTTCAGTATCTTATATTCAATAAATAAAGGATTTGTATGTTCTCTATATCCAACATTATGTATTATTCTAACTGATCTTTTTTGTAACACCGTTAATGAATGAAGTGTGCTTTTGTAATTATTTCCCCATATTTCTACACAGTAACTCAGATATGGTAACACTAGTGAGCAGTATAGACTATGAAGTGATTTTTTGTCTAGAACATGTTTTGCTTTATTCATTATTGACGTGTTTCTTGCTACTTTATGTTGTATATTTTTTACGTGAGATTTCCAGTTCAATTTATCATCAATCATTATACCTAGAAATTTGGTTTCATTTACTCTTTCAATTTCTATTCCGTCTATTTGTATTTGTGTTTGACTTTCTCTTCTACTATTACCAAATAGCATTATTTTAGTTTTACTAAGATTCAACGATAGTCTGTTTTTGTCAAACCATCTTTTTAATTTGTTAATTTCTTCTGTTATTATTTGTATTATCTCCTGTGTTCTCTCCTGAACAAAACGCTGTTGTATCATCCGCAAATAATACTAACTTTAAATCTTTTGTAACTTTACAAATGTCATTTATATAGAGATTGAATAATTTAGGTCCTAATATTGATCCCTGAGGTACACCACAGGATATATTTAGCGTTGTAGACATGTGTTCGCCTAGCTTCACGTATTGTTTCCTGTTCGTTAGATAACTTCTTATCCAGTTTAAGACTAACCTTCTGATGCCATATCGTTCTAGTTTTTTGGTTAAAATATTGTGATTAATTGTGTCAAATGCTTTAGTTAGATCCATAAAAACTGCTGCTGCACATTTTTTACTGTCTATTGCATTGGTAATTTCTTCTGTAATTTCAATTAAAGCCATTGAAGTTGAGACATTAGCTCTGTATCCATATTGGTTCTCTTCGAGTATTCTATTTTTATTTATGAAACTCTCTAATCTGTTATTAAACAGTTTTTCAATGATTTTAGAAAATTGTGGAAGTAAAGAAACAGGTCTATAATTTGTAAATTGATGTTTATCTCCAGTCTTATAAATTGGTGCAACTTTAGCTATTTTCATTTTGTTTGGAAATGTACCTGTTTGAAATGATAGGTTACTAATATACATTAATGGTCCTGAGATCTCTTCTATAACCTTTTTTATCGTATCCATATCAATTCCATTACAATCAGTTGAAGTCTTAGATTTAAATTTTTTCACGATTATAACTATTTCCTCCTGTGTCACATTACTGAGGAACATGGAGTTGGGATTTCGCTCTATGGTATCATTATAGTCCTCAATTGGAACTGGGTCTGGAATCCTTTCTTCCAATTTTGGTCCAATATTTACAAAATAATTATTGAAGCTTTCAACTACTTCCTTTATGTTGTCATTGTTTTTATTTCCGTCTAAAAAGTATTGAGGGTAGTCCCTCTTTGTGCCATTTTTAATAATGCTATTGAGGATGCCCCATGTTGCTCTCATATTATTTTTGTTCCTGTCCAATAATTCACTGTAATATTATTTTCTACATGATCGTAGTATTTCTGTTAACTTGTTTTTATACTTTTTGTACTTAATTTCTGCCTCTATAGTTCTTTGTGCTATAAATTCTCTATATAGTGTATTCTTCTTCTTACAAGCATTTTTTAATCCTTTTGTCATCCATGGTTGGTTATTCTTTCTCTGTTTATTACTAAGTTGTATCCATGGACAATGTTTGTCATAAAGTATTATGAACTTGTTTAAGAAATGTTCATATGCTTCATCAACCTCTTTTTCATTGTACACATTGTCCCAATCTTGCTTTTGTAGCTCAATTTTGAAAGCAGTCATCCTCTTCTCTGTGCACAGTCTTCGAAATGTCCTTTTGTCTTCCATTTTCTTCTTGTAGTGTCCATCATATATTGTAAAAACTGGCAGATGATCACTAACGTCGGTAATAAGTAGACCACTTGTAGTGTTATTGTCAAACTCATTGGTAAAAATATTATCAATAAGCGTGGCACAGTGTGCTGTGATTCTGCTTGGCTTTGTGATTTTTGGATATAAACTGATGCTGTACATTGTATCAATGAAGTCATCAATAGACTTTTGCTTGTTAGGGTTCAATAAGTCAATATTAAAGTCACCACATAAGAACATTATTCTTTGACCATTATCCATGTAAGTAGCCTTGATCCATTCTTCAAATGTTTCTATACTTGACTTAGGTGATCTATATATACAACTGATGAATATGTTTTTGCTTTTTTCCTGACATATTTCAATGGTTATACATTCTAAGATATTATCTATAGCAAATGACATGTTTTTTACCACTTTGTAGTTCAGGTTCTTCATCACGTACACAGCTACTCCTCCTCCATTTTTGTTGGTTCTGTTGATGTAGTTTAGTTCATATCCCTCCAGATCAAAATCTATTCCTTTTTTATCATCAATCCATGTTTCTGTAACAGCAATCACTTTGAATGGTTCGTTGATGTGTTCCAAAAAGTTCTTAATGTTGTTTGCATACAAGCTTCTGCTATTAAAATGAATAATTGACAATTTGTTATCGCATGTAATGTTGCTATTATATTGATCATCTGTATAATAAAAACAATTATTACTGATGTGGGAGAAAAAATTTGTATCTGGATCTATATGATTTTCCAAATCCTGGTTTTTGTAATCTTTGTTGCAGAAATTTTTTAGTTCCATATTTTCTTGTTCAACAATCTTTGATGTTGTTTCAATAATCTCAATAAGTGTAGGTGAATGCAATCCTGAATGTAGGTCCTCTTGTTTAGTCGTTCCTTGGAACATAGTAGTGTCGATGTTGAATTTGGGTGTTTGTTTTCTGTCAGAGTCCATTATCATCGTTGTTTTGGTAGCTGTGTAAGCTTTAAAAATTGTCCAGGTCCTTGATGTCATGGACAACAATTACTCTTGCTTCTGGACCTCCATTCAGCTTGATGTAGATTTTACAGTTGATGCTCCAAGTTCCCTGGATTTTTCCCTGCTTTCTCAAGTCGCGTGCTTTCTTGGCGATTCCAGCATTACGTTTTGTGAGATGCTCATTCATGTACACATTTGTTCCCTTCAGCTTCTTACCCTGTCTCAGCAATGCCATTTTAGATTTTCTGTTTACGAGTTTCACGAGCACGACTGGAGTGGCGTTGTTGTTTCTTCCGTTCAGTAGGATGCATGTTTCGATGGTATTAATGTCAATTTCAATTGCCTTTGATTGCAGAAAGTTGACCACTTGCTGTTCTGCTGAGACCATATCCATTTCATCAGGTTCACCTTCATTATTCACAGCTTTCGCATAGGATCTTGGTTTAATTCGGTGCCCAGTCACGATGATATCATTCATTCGTTTGTCCTGATCCATTTCATCTATGATATTCCTCAGCATGTTGTTGTCTTCTTGAAGGATCTTCATTTGTTTGCTCATTTCAGTGCCTTCATTATTTCTTCTGTTGTTCTGAGATTGCAGATTTTCTATATTTTCCTGCAGACTTTTCACATCTTGTTGGTGTTCTGTTGTTACTTTTCTCAGATATTCTTTCAATTCTTTCATTTCTTCTTTCATTTCTTTCAATTCTTTCATTTCTTCTTTCATTTCTTTCATTTCTTCTTTCATTTCTTTCATTTCTTTCATTTCTTTTTTCATTTCTTTCATTTCTTCTTTCATTTCTTTCATTTCTTTCATTTCTTCTTTCATTTCTTCAAGTATTTGTATTATCACTTCTTGATTCCCATCATGTCCTGTGTCCAACCTCAAATCTTGTTCCCAGTTGTGTTCTGTAACAGCTGACCCCGAAGGTTTCGGGATTTCAATCTTTCCTTTACCTTTTTGCATCGCGGCAGTCACTGACGTCACTGCCTCTTGCTTGTGTCTTAACGGCAGTTGCTTCTTTAGCGACTTGCGGCACTTTAACTTGTTTTTTCCAACAATTTCGTATCTTGCGCCGTTCAGAGATCAATTTGAGGTGTCAGCCTGTCAACTTATATCACTCTGCGACGTCGGGATCACTTTAAAACAGCTGTAAACTCTCCGTAGCTTTTGGTTGCTAGGCAACCGCTTTGAACTGCGGCAAGGCGCCTTTGGCTTGAGTCTAACGGCTCTCTCAACTCGCCTTCTTTCAGCGTACCAGTGCCTCTCAACTGACCAAAATCAGATTGAAGATGCCAGAGTACTCTCCTGTGGCTGTGATCGCAAATCAGTGGTCAAAATCTTCAGATTTAACAAAAAACTCCGGTAGCAAGAGCGGAGCTTTTCTCTTTTGCGTCCTTTCTCATTGACTCATTGACTTTAGAAAGTTACATGGTTGAAAACGATAATGATGCCAAAAAACATTAAAAAAAAGATGAGAAGTCCTCAAAGGCTTATTTTGAAAGTATAATTATGTTTATAGATTATATGATATCTGTTGTTGTGTTCCCTAATTTGAGTGACCTGGACATAATCTGGACTGTACATAAATGCTTATTTTGAAAATGTAATTTTGTTTATAAATTATATGCAATCTGTTGTGTTCCCAAATTTTTTTCTGTGTACATAAATGAAGGTGTGTGTTGCTGAGTCAGACTTGGACATTATCTGGACTGGGCCTGGTTTTAAAAAACCCTTTAAACGAATCTAATTTCATTGACAACCTGGTCTGTTGAAGATAAGGCCCTTTTTTTTTTAAATAAATAAAATAAGATACATAAATAAAAAACATTTTCTTGGATAAAAAAGAAAGTAAAACAACATAAAAATAATTACATAAAAAATAGTAATTAATGAAAATGTTAGTGGACCAGCAGCCTATACAATCATGTGTGCTTCAGGGACTGTGTCCCTTGCAGATGTGTTGTCTATGTTGTGGGAACCAGAATATTGGTAGCAGAAAGAAATAACCCCTTTTGTGTGAGTGGGTGTGGATGAGTGTGCATGGGGGAGGTTGTTTGGGTTGATGCACTGATTGAAAGTGTATCTTGTGTTTTTTCTATGTAGATTTAATTTAAAAAAAAAAAATGATGCCATAAATGTGGAGGGAAATGAATGTCTCAATGGTGACAGCCGGTATACATGCAAATACCTCATTAATATTGCTTTTGTTATCAATTGTATACGCAGTCTTAGATGGGTTGTCCCGATTTCAATATTTTGGTACCGGTACCAAAATATATTTTGATACTTTTTTAAATAAAGGGGACCACAAAAAATGGCATTATTGGCTTTATTTTAACAAAAAAACTTACAGTACATTAAACTAATATTTCGTATTGCAATCAAAGAACAATTTTGGCCTTAAATGTTTAACTTAAAGTTTTTTCCAAGGTTTCTTGTTGTTCCCATTGGGTTGAGTTTTTTCTTGCCCTGATGTGTGATCCAAGCCAAGGATGTCGTTGTGGCTTGTGCAGCCCTTTGAGACATTTGTGATTAAGGGCTATATAAGTAAACTTTGATTGATTGATTGATTGATTGATTGATTGATTGATTGATTGATTGATTGATTGATTGATTGATTGATTGATTGATTGATTGATTGATTGGCTGCTGATGTATGCAGTAACATATTTAATTTATTTCTCATTCTATTATTTTGTCAATTTCGAGGGACAAAGGGTAAAAAATATATTTGTTCATTCACTGTTAATATCTGCTTACTTTCTGTTTTAACATGTTCCATCTACACTTCTGTTAAAATGTAATAAATACATATTCTTCTGTTATTTGGATGCTTAACATACGTTTTAGATAATACCACAAATTTGCGTATCGATCTGATACCAAGTAGTTACAGGATCATACATTAGCCATATTTAAAGTCCTCATGTGTCCAGGGACATATTTCCTGAATTTATAAACATAATATAAAATAAGAATAAATAAAAAAAGATTTTGTGATGTTAAAAAATATTGATGAAATCAATGTGGGCAGCACGGTGGCAGAGGGGTTAGTGCGTCTGCCTCACAAAACGAAGGTCCTGAGTAGTCGTGAGTTCAATCCCGGCCTCGGGATCTTTCTGTGTGGAGTTTGCATGTCCTCCCCGTGACTGCGTGGGTTCCCTCCGGGTACTCCGGCTTCCTCCCACCTCCAAAAACATGCATCTGGGGATAGGTTGATTGGCAACACTAAATTGGCCCTAGTGTGTGAATGTTGTCTGTCTATCTGTGTTGGCCCTGCGATGAGGTGGCGACTTGTCCAGGGTGTACCCCGCCTTCCGCCCGATTGTAGCTGAGATAGGCTCCAGCGCCCCCCGCGACCCCGAAGGGAATAAGCGGTAGAAAATGGATGGATGGATGGATGAAATCAATGTAGTATCGACTAGATACAGGTCTTGTAGTTGGGATCGTTACAATCAATATCTGTGTAGATCCACCCTTGTGTTTGCATTCAGAACTAGCTTGCTGTTAGCGGTGAGCTATTGTATCCTCCTACGGTGTGTAGTGAAGCATGTTTAGCTATTCCTCGTCCTGCAGGGATGATACTTGTAAAAAACGTACTTTATTTGTCGCCATGGAGGCAAGGATTATTGATTAAGAAGTAGCTACAACACTGCTGACTGCGGATATGTTTTAAAGCACCTCTTGCTGAGCGGCGTTTCAGTGTTTATAGCTTCACCTTTATCGTTTGTTTTAAGCCAAAATGCGTCCATTCTCCCTTTCTGTCTACACCCTGTGTCTGCTTGTAAGTACTCTGCGCCTGTGCGTTGCCGAACATGCACCTCTGCTCGTAAAATAGAAAAATTCAGAGGCAGTATAGTATCGTATTTAACTAATTCGTACCGCGATACATCATTACTACCGGTGCAACACGCCCAGTAATAGTACAATATGTTTAAAACGTATTTGATTCGTAGTAGATCAGGCCCTAATTTTAAACTTACGTAGGACAACCACATAAAGGCAAGCAGCTGATTGGAAGATTTCCATCAAGCATATGGCTTCAAGAGGTTAAAACCTTTTATCATCATGTATCTGCAATTGTATTTATTGTAGGCACAATGAAACAACCTTTGCAAGATCATCTGAGGCCTTTTCTCTTGTTTGTACTCAGCCAGCAAGTGCACAATGTGGGAATTTTGTTTAAGTCATTGTAAGATTTAAAACCAAGTAGAATGTTAAAATCAATTCTCCGTTTTATGGAGAGCCACTGAAGATCGGTTAATTGAGGTTTCAATGTTTTAGTTAATAGTTGGTCTGCAGTGTACAGAATGAGCTGCCTCGGGTGGTCTGTCACACATAACATGCATTCTTTGCCACATTCACTCAGAATAAGAGAAATGTTCATGGAATCAATATTATCTTTGCATTCCTCAATATGACTTTTGCACAGTTTGCGTTTGAAATAATCGATTTCACTGTTGTTTTTTTCTGACCAATGTCACCTGTGAGTTTTACTGATCTCTACCATTACAAAATGCATGATTCTTCATTTGAATTCTTTGTTTGAATTTGTGTTCTTTTCAATTACCTTTCATTTCAAATGTCCTATTCACTAGAAAAATGCCTCAAGAGTGCACAGTTGATTAAATTGCCAGATTAATTCATGTTACTAGAAAATGGAAAAAGCTGATTTTATTTTCAAATGCAAGAGGCACTAATTAAAATCAAAATGTCGCCTGGCAAACCTTATAAAATTAGGTTGATTAATCACCCTGTGTTAAAAGACTACCAATAAAGCAAAACAAAAAAAGCGTGTTACCTGTTACCAAGAGTATAACGAAGTACATACACTCTACATGCTTTGTTTCCAGTACTGCACATTTCATTTAATACTTTTTTTCGTATGTTACTGCAGCAAACAAGCGGGCTAACTACTGTCTGTCAGTCACCAAGCTCATTAGCTTCCCTGTAAAAGGCACAATTAGTTCTCACAAGATGTGAATAATTGACTCCTGTTTTAGCACTGACTGCCAACCAGTTCATTTATACTCGCACCAGCATCACGTTTAAATTGGTACAAAGGACTGACTTCATAATACATGATAGCCAAATTACTGGAAAAGGGTATGCATGTATTTTGTCCCCTCATTTTTGTTTGGCTCTTTGCAACTGAAGGGATTTCTCTACAGCTGCTCTTCAGTTGACTGTTGTGATGGCATTTGTACATCTGACCAAGCAGAACAAGCTCTATTGAAAGGGTGTCGTACCGTTGAGGAGCGAAGGATAGACAGGTTGACTACTGGAGCACGGCTCTATTTGTGTGACAGCAACATTCATGACAAGTCAACTCCATCTTCCAAATAAGGAGCAACCAGCACCTCTTTCGATCCCGCCCGACTGGCTGTGGACTCTCATCATTGTGTCAATGGCCTGTGTGGCTCCCACATGATTATAGGTGCGACTTGAGCCTCTCTGTCCATCTCCGCTGATGCGAGGCAGTTATCGACTTTACTCATACCAGCCATAATTGCATGATTCAGCAATGTTCTCAAAAGCAACTACACCAAACAGCAAGATAATGAATATCATCACTGGGAGTCTTGCACCCACAGCGGGGGGTAGTGTCATTACAGAACCAAAGCATTTTATTCAACACAAAACACATCCTATGTACCACTAACTCCTCTCACTGACAATGACTTCAAATATTGACATGTAAGGGTTTCTGAGCATCAACTCATTTGGGGTAAGTAGATTTGGTATGAAAATGAAAATTGGATAGTGCAAACTTGATACAAATTTGGAGTTGAACAAAATGATTTTGTAAGTAACATTACTCAAAAGCCTATTAAATCACTGAAACTTTGAAGGTCTAAACGAGTCACTGGACTGCGCAGATGACCACAATTGCAACAGTGCCGTGACCCGGTGTGAGTGATTTAGAGGGCTGAGTGCAACGGATGCCAGCTAGTGTGGCTGTAAGAAAGTATGTTGACGGCTAGCCTGTTCAATTTAACTCTCAATCAGTGGGAATGAGTTTTAACCAGTGATGTTCTGATCAGGGATTTGTGCTGCCCATTCCGATATTGATCATCCATGAGAGGGATGGGCTGATACCAGAAGAATAGAATATAATAGAATGCCTTTTATTGTCGCTATACACAGATACAATGAGATTAAAAACAACTCCAGTATCAGTCGACAGTCTACCAAATATGCAAAACATAGGAAGAAAACAAAAAGAAAAATAGTGCAAAAGGAGGTAAGGTGCACAGTCCAGTCCTGAGAACGATTTATGTTCAATGTGTTATTTATAGGAAATAAATATTATACTATATACATATATACAGAAGCATTTAGATTGTGGGTGGAAAGTAAATACCAATACCGATACTAAGCACATTAACTCACTGTACATGTTTCTGTTTTTTTTTATGGTGGGTACTATTGACAGTTTAAAAATATCAGCACAATATTTAAACTAAAGTCGTTTTTTATTTTCTTTAATTATGTACAATGGTTTAAACAAAGTCAGTAGTACACGATAACTATCCATCCATCCATTTTCTACCGCTTATTCCCTTCGGGGTCGCGGGGGGCACTGGAGCCTATCTCAGCTACAATCGGGCGGAAGGCGGGGTACACCCTGGACAAGTCGCCACCTCATCACAGGGCCAACACAGATAAACAGACAACATTCACACTCACATTCACACACTAGGGCCAATTTAGTGTTGCCAATCAACCTATCCCCAGGTGCATGTCTTTGGAGGTGGGAGGAAGCCAGAGTACCCGGAGGGAACCCACGCAGTCACGGGGAGGACATGCAAACTCCACACAGAAAGATCCCGAGGCCGGGATTGAACTCACGACTACTCAGGACCTTCGTTTTGTGAGGCAGACGCACTAACCCCTCTGCCACCTTGCTGCCCACACGATAACTAAACTAAAGCAAAAATTACAATATTTTACTCATTTAAAACCTTTGGTTTTTGTTCTCAAAGTGCTACTCTGTCCAAGGAATTATTACCTGATTTTGCAAACATTATTAAAAACAACAATCTTACTTATCTCATCATATGAAATATGACTTACTTCACCAATTATTATTATTAAATTCTTACTATTATTTATTTATTTATTTTTATTGTGATTACTTATGGAGTTTATTGTGAAAAAATTGTGAACAGGAAGTGAACAAAAAGTTTTGCAACTGTTATGTAAAGAAAAGGGGTAGGATTAAATAAGCTCTGCTTCTTCCTACTCCTTTTCGAACATGTTGAAAAGAGAAACTGGAAATTGTGATGTATCATGTTGTATGCTTGCATGTTCGAAATAAACTCAAACTCAAACAATAGAAATATTTTAAGAAAATAAAAATAATCAACCTACTCACTCTAGTATCAATTATATTCTGAATTGATATTACCATTGGTGTCAACACCACCAATTTATGGGTGATACTGACACAACAGTTACCAGCTGTTTTATTATCCTCTCTCTTACTCTTCCTAATCTACTTGTTAATTTCTTGCTAACTGCTTACTTTCTGCTGTAAGGCGCTTCAATCTACACTTCTTAAACTTTACTAAGCACTTACTAATTCTGTTTTTCAAGTTAGCTTAGCTAACATGCCTGCTCCTGCTTGCTCTCGATGTGTAACATGTTTAAAATGCTTAAAATACAAAGAAATGCAGTTTAGTTGGAGGTGAATATTATTAATTTAGGAGAGTGGATGGAAATACACAATTAGCTGCTAGCTATAAAAAATAATGCAGCATCAGCCAGAGGGGATTGGCATTTGTGATCTCCATTGAAAGACATTAGTCGACAATGGCGATCACATACTTTTTCATTAAAATCGGCCGATACTGATGGGTGGCCGATCGGCACATCTCTAGTTTTAAGCAGTTTAAGTCCGGTGTGTGCAAGGCTGGATAACGCGAATAACCACTATTACAATGGTGCCGTGACCCGGATGAGAGTGAGGTTTAGAGGGGTGAGTATAACAGATGCCAGTTAGTATGGCTGTAAGAAAGTATGTTGCATACACCTTTCTTACCGATGCCTTAAGAGCTGCAGTGAACAATGATTTGACAACTAACGCTGCTCAACTTAACTCTTAATCAGTGGGGATGAGTTGTCACCGGCAAGAGTCTGCTGTGTTCAGGGCTGGACTTCGCCGAATGACCATTTTAACACAAGCAACGCAGCAACAAAGTTCAACATGTATTGTTGTACTGCCTGGATATACAGATGTTTATTAATTCCAGCCATACCTAAAACACCACAATGTGACAGAATTCATCGTCAAACACCATCTCGATTCAACACAATTCTCAATTAAAACCAATTCTCACAGTATATTATTTGGTATAAATATTATAATAAATCCGGTTACAGGTTGAAAAAAAACTCCTCTTGCCTGCTGACATATATTGTACATGAGAAGCGAGTAAGTGCACCGTTGGGCTAAAAACTAAAATTGTTATTTATTCTTTTAACATTGATTCTTGACAATTATGAATCACTTCATAATCGGAATAATAAGGTATTCCGTTTCGGATTACATTTTTTATTTTTGAGCACCCCTACTGTCAGATGTCTTCAAAGTGTGAGTAATTGTATTATTTATTTTAGTTTTAGTTGTTTTTATGGGTTTTTTTTACACGGTTTCTATCTTTAAACTTTTATGACATAGTTAGGAATGTTAAAAAAATATTTTATAATGTCACATTGTGTTTTACATGTTATGTTTTTGAAAAAAGATTGAAATGAAAACAACTTGGATGTAAGCATTACATAAAAGGATGGGTGCAGAATTTGGTACTTTTATAGGCACTGACCGAATCCCATCTGTACTGGCGGATAACGATTCACGTAAAATCAAACAGTGCCAAATTATGATACCTTTTACACACATGACATCACCTCCAGTTGCAGACTCGAGTCGGACTCCCTTTAGGTAATGCTACAATTTGCCATGCCAACAAAGCAAGAAGAAGCTGCTAAGCTACACTTTTGAAAATGCGCTAGCTCAATGCTAATTTACATTGAATATGCCATAGGCATGTTACAAATTAGCGTTAACGTTTTCACGTGGCAATTATAACACAATCCAAATTTTATCATCAAAATATACAGTCAGCAAGTGTGTAATGAATATGTATATACTTATAGTATAAAGATTTGTTAGGGCTCAGCAAAAATAAGATTTGCACATTAGTGTTCGCCATTAGACTACTTCCTGGCTAAGCAACACACTGTAGTCTATACACTACTGCCATCTAACGTCTTGGAATTGTAACTGCATGCAAAGTCTACAATATGATACTTGCAAATGAGACACCGAAGTGTGAGAAAACAACTTGAGCACAGATATCATTGTCAGGTCAGTGTTAAATAAATAAAATTACATTATATTACTAAACAATTAACATTTATTAACGCAGCCTCCGTAGCAGAACCTCCAGGTTCTCTAACAGCTTCTTCCCTCAGGCCATAAAACGCTTGAACGCATCATAATAATCTCCTCAATTCCCCCCAAAAATGGATTAACTCGCTGGGATATAAAGACAATATAATATACATCCATAAACGTGGATGCATATGCAAAAGTGCAATATATTTACAGTAATCTATTTATTTATATCTGCACCTTATTGCTCTTTTATCCTGCACTACAAAAAACTAATGCTACGGAATTTCGTTCTTATCTGTACTGTAAAGTTCAAATTTGAATGGCAATAAAAGGAAGTCTAAGTCTAAGTCTAAATCTAATCAATACAGACTAAAATAGCAAACGTTGGAACTGTTGAGTACTGGTATCGATTCTCAGGTACCAGGAATTAGTACCATATCAGTTCAAATGAGAAAGATACCCATCTGTAACAACATCAGGTTGCACTGTATAAAAAGCAAAAAATGTGATGCAATCATATGGAACCTACTGGACTTTCACATACACATAAAGCCAAAAGATCACTATCCCTCAAGAGCTAAAAGATGTGACCAGGCCATGACTTCTGCCCAATGTGTTCTTTTAGAAGACCTACATGGATTAACCCCGAACACAAACACAATCTGCAACATTTATGCAACTCAAACATTTCCACCGCTCTAACAAGAGCAGAGCTGATATAAACAAAGCCAGAGGCTTGTCAAGTTAATGTGTGGTCATTGCGTGCCAACCTAACACCTCTATACGCACAACAGAGCCTATCAGACTTGACATGGCTCAAGGCAATGCATTCAGACTCAGAGTTTATACTCTCAAATGAGTGTGAAATAACATTTGGTGGATGCATTCACAACATAGTAAGGTAAGAATTAATTATCATTCTTCCCGCTATTGCCTGCACCGTGTAGATGAATGTCAATTTAGTGTGTGGGAGATTGTGGGCGTGTGCATTGCAATCATTTGAATTTAAACAATTGGACATACTTCAACTGCAAAAGTCTAGTGGTATGGGGTTTTTAATAACCAAATCAAGCCTTCAAGAGCAGTAAGCTTGCTCTGTATTAAAAAAAAGTATTAATGCCAGCTGACAAATCTTTCACACAACACTCAATATTTCCGTGCAATCAAATAAAAACAAACTGGGTTGAATACAATGTTAACCTGGAACTGTGAGATTAAGTGTGACAGCTCTTTTAAAGGAGAATATGTTAATATATTCCAATGGCATGGGGTGAGTAGAAGGTGGGAACATGCCCAGTGCTGCCGGTGCCTTACGGTGATCAAAGCATTACACAGACAGAGACCATCACTCCCCTGTGGGCCAAGAAAATTTACCATTACTGATCATGCATATGCAATTAGTCCCAGGCAGTTCCACTTAGAGCCTTTTATCAAACATTTTATGGAACAGACATCTGTGCATCAAAGCACAAGGACTAAGAAGTGATTAGTTTTCTTCTTCAGTATGTTTCTGTACATTGCCATGACAACTAAAGAGACAGTGTTTTATGTAAATTGAGGGTAACATGCTACAGTAGCACACACACACACGCATACACATTATTTATGCCTTTGGTCATTTATTCTCCACCACTTACAGCAGGGGTCACCAACCTTTTTGAAACCAAGGGCTACTTCTTGGGTACTGATTAATGCGAAGGGCTACCAGTTAGATACACACTTAAATACATTGCCAGAAGTAGCCAATTTGCTCAATTTACCTTTAACTTATTATTAATAATTAATTATATTTATCTTTGTGGAAACACTGATCATCTTAATGATTTCTCACAATAAATATATATAGAAACAGATAAATATCAATATGCAACACTTTATTTTTATATTTTCTCTAAGTGCACATTTTTCAAATTGAACATTTTCAAATGATCACTTCTAAGACAGTCTTGTGAAATCACAATATCCCATTTTAACTAGCTAGCCACTAACATTTTTTAACAAATCATGAATTACTTTGCACCATGTTTGTACAAATAATAACTCATGTAAAATACAAAAGTCAACTCTCAAATTTTTAAATCATGTCACACTTTGAACTGGACACCAAATCTGTTATCTGTTTCTTTGTCAGTTAGTGGGAAGCCTGGCATTGCATGCTGTTAACTAGTGTGTTGTACTCTGGTGTGTAACTTGACACTGCAACTCTGAGTGAGTCTTGCAGATGTGCATCAGTGAGGCGTGTTCTGTGTTTGTTCTTGATGAAGTTCATGTCAGAAAAGGCTGATTCACAAAGATAAGATTTTTCCTCATTGTTTGCGGAACCTTCTTAATCTTTTGGACATATTTTCACAGCAATCTGGCCTTAAGCTTAATTATGATAAATGTAAAATGTTAAGGATCGGAAATCTAAAGGGAACGTCCTTTCGAATGGAATGTAAAGTGCCTGTTTTGTGGACAGATGGACCAGTTAACATACTTGGTGTTGTTGTCCCATAAAATCTGGAAGATCTAGGCCAGGGGTCACCAACGCGGTGCCCGCGGGCACCAGGTCGCCCGTAAGGACCAGACGAGAGATTTTTTTCCTGCTCTGATTTTTTACACTGCATTTTAAAACACTGTCATTTAACAAACTGAATTTTTAAACACACACATTTTTCTCCCAAATGTCTATTCAATAAAATGTGTCTGTCTTTAAAAGCATCAATTGTTCCAAAGATGTATTTAAACATTGAGTGGTACACAAATGTCCTGTTGGACAAAAAACATGTACTGTATCAAAATAAATTGTATCCTTTTTTACAAGTGATCCCCTCCCAGAGAGTCTGCTGGGAAACATGGCGGGGTTCATAAAGGAAACAATCCACTTATAGTGGTGTTTTCAATTTTATGTGCCAGAAAAAAGAGACGATATTTTGCAGCAGTTAATATGGATGAACTCTAATATTGTAATAGATGGAAAGCCTTTCTTTTGGAAAAATATGTTTGAAAGAGGAATCATTTTTGTCAATGATATTATCAATGAGAATGGTAAAATTATGAAGTATGATGAATTTAGAGCTATGTATGGTGATGCGTGCTCAAGCTTTTCATTTTATCAACTAACTGGAGTAATTGGGAAAAGATGGAAACAAATAATTAATTATGGAACTACTAAATTATTAGTTTGTAAACCTCTAATAAGAAATTCTAGTTGGCGAAAAGGAACTAAAATAAATGGAAAAATATATAATTTTTATTCAATAAAGAAATCTTTGAAGGCTGCCTCATACAACACAAATGGAAAATGGGAGGACTTTTTTGACTGCCCGTTGCCATGGGATGCCATATTCAAACTAATCTATAAAACCACTATCGATGTGCAAAATCGTTATTTTCAAATTAAAATTATTTATAACTTCTTACCCACAGGGAAAATGTTAAAATTATGGAATATGACAGAGTCAGATGATTGCCGATTTTGTTGTCAGGAGCCTTAATCCACCCTGCATTTGTTTTGGTATTGTCATATTGTGTCTTTGTTTTGGGTGGAAGTTGAAAAAATTTGTTTAAGGATTAGTTTGTTTATGAAGCTTAATGTGGTTTCTGTTATTTTAGGAGAGTTCATTGACAATCATGATTTAGTCAATTTAATTATGGTACTCGGTAAAATGTTTATTTTTAAGGCCAAAAACAGATATTCACTTAGTATTACTTTCTTTAAAACATATATTCAGTATTTTCTAACTTTAGAAAGTTACATGGTTTAAAACGATAATGATGCCAAAAAACATTAAAAAAAAGATGAGAAGTCCTCAAAGGCTTATTTTGAAAGTATAATTATGTTTATAGATTATATGATATCTGTTGTTGTGTTCCCTAATTTTAGTGACCTGGACATAATCTGGACTGTACATAAATGCTTATTTTGAAAATGTAATTTTGTTTATAAATTATAAGCAATCTGTTGTGTTCCCTAATTTTTTTCTGTGTACATAAATGAAGGTGTGTGTTGCTGAGTCCGACTTGGACATTATCTGGACTGGGCCTGGTTTAAAAAACCCTTTAAACAAATCTAATTTCATTGACAACCTGGTCTGTTGAAGATAAGGCCCTTTTTTTAAAAATTAAATAAAATAAGATAAATAAATAAAAAACATTTTCTTGGATAAAAAAGAAAGTAAAACAATATAAAAATAATTACATAAAAAATAGTAATTAATGAAAATGTTAGTGGACCAGCAGCCTATACAATCATGTGTGCTTCAGGGACTGTGTCCCTTGCAGATGTGTTGTCTACGTTGTGGGAACCAGAATATTGGTAGCAGAAAGAAATAACCCCTTTTGTGTGAGTGGGTGTGGATGAGTGTGCATGGGGGAGGTTGTTTGGGTTGATGCACTGATTGAAAGTGTATCTTGTGTTTTTTCTATGTAGATTAAATTTTTTTTAAAAAATTTAAAAAATTGTTTTTTTTTTTTTTTTTAATTTTTTTTTTTTTTATTTATTTATTTTTTTTTAGAACAGGCCCGCGGGCGACTCGTCTGGTCCTTACGGGCGACCTGGTGCCCGCGGGCACCGCGTTGGTGACCCCTGACTTACAGTATCTCTTGGAGTCTATCTAAGATGACTTTTGTTTAGGATCCAGGATACTAATGAATTTGTGGCATATGCAAAAGTCCTAAATGTGTAGTACAGTACTTTGCAATGACCCAGATCACAAAAAAACACATTTAACAGCTCAACATATCCAACAGTCACTATTTGTTAAGCCATGTATTAAAGTTTGGACATTTTAACAACATTTAAAAAGGGGATTGCTACTGTAAATTGTAAAAAGATAAAACAAATAAATATGCAAAATTAACTTTTTGTAGCACATTTGTTGCACTGTAATCATGATTCAGGCCCCTTCTACACCAAGGTTATCCAGGGTAAATCCCACCTAATCTTATCCTTGTCCACACACACACAATGGTTGTTTAAGACCCCGTCCCACCCTCCGTCCACCACCGCAATGCAAAATTTGCACGTCAAAGTCACCTCCAGTGTTGCTTTGTGTGCAAGTTCTTAAATAAAATGTCACTTATCTGAACAATATCCAGTGTTGTGGTCTTTCAATTAACTGGAATCCAGTGTGCTGTGGGGACCTATTGTAGTGAATCACACCTGAGACATCATAAATTAATCAAATCTTTATTGGACACGTGAAAGTAAACAATTTGACAAAGAACATTTTACAACAATCAATTTCAGGATCTAGATATCTGGTCAGGACACTACTCACTCTTTTGCCTTCACCTTCATTGTCCATTCGTTTTTGGTGACTTTATATACTCTAGACCTACTCTAGAGTATATAAAGCAGGGGTCACCAACGCGGTGCCCGCGGGCACCAGGTCGCCCGTAAGGACCAGATGAGTCGCCCGCGGGCCTGTTCTAAAAAAAAAAAAAATTTTTTTTTTTTTTTTTTTTTTTAAATTAAATCTACATAGAAAAAACACAAGATACACTTTCAATCAGTGCATCAACCCAAACAACCTCCCCCATGCACACTCATCCACACCCACTCACACAAAAGGGGTTATTTATTTCTGCTACTAATATTCTGGTTCCCACAACATAGACAACACATCTGCAAGGGACACAGTCCCTGAAGCACACATAATTGTATAGGCTGCTGGTCCACTAACATTTTCATTAATTACTATTTTTCATGTAATTATTTTTATATTGTTTCACTTTCTTTTTTATCCAAGAAAATGTTTTTTATTTATTTATCTTATTTTATTTTATTTTTTAAAAAAGGGCCTTATCTTCAACAGACCAGGTTGTCAATGAAATTAGATTTGTTTAAAGGGTTTTTTAAACCAGGCCCAGTCCAGATAATGTCCAAGTCGGACTCAGCAACACACACCTTCATTCATGTACACAGAAAAAAATTAGGGAACACAACAGATTGCATATAATTTATAAACAAAATTACATTTTCAAAATAAGCATTTATGTACAGTCCAGATTATGTCCAGGTCACTCAAATTAGGGAACACAACAACAGATATCATATAATCTATAAACATAATTATACTTTCAAAATAAGCCTTTGAGGACTTTTCATCTTTTTGTTAATGTTTTTTGGCATCATTATCGTTTTCAACCATGTAACTTTCTAAAGTTAGAAAATACTGAATAAATGTTTTAAAGAAAGTAATACTAAGTGAATATCTGTTTTTGGCCTTAAAAATAAACATTTTACCGAGTACTATAATTAAATTGGCTAAATCATGATTGTCAATGAACTCTCCTAATATAACAGAAACCACATTAAGCTTCATAAACAAACCAATCCTTAAACACATTTTTTCAACTTCCACCCAAAACAAAGACACAATATGACAATACCAAAACAAATGCAGGGTGGATTCAGGCTCCTGACAACAAAATCAGCAATCTGTCATATTCCATAATTTTAACATTTTCCCTGTGGGTAAGAAGTTATAAATAATTTTAATTTGAAAATAACGATTTTGCACATCGATAGTGGTTTTATAGATTAGTTTGAATATGGCATCCCATGGCAACGGGCAGTCAAAAAAGCCCTCCCATTTTCCATTTGTGTTTTTTGAGGCAGCCTTCAAATATTTCTTTATTAAATAAAAATTATATATTTTTCTATTTATTTTAGTTCCTTTTTGCCAACTACAATTTCTTATTAGAGGTTTACAAACTAATAATTTAGTAGTTCCATAATTAATTATTTGTTTCCATCTTTTCCCAATTACTCCAGTTAGTTGATAAAATGAAAAGCTTGAGCAAGCATCACCATACATAGCTCTAAATTCATCATACTTCATAATTTTACCATTCTCATTGATAATATCATTGACAAAAATGATTCCTCTTTCAAACATATTTTTCCAAAAGAAAGGCTTTCCATCTATTACAATATTAGAGTTTATCCATATTAACTGCTGCAAAATATAGTCTCTTTTTTCTGGCACATAAAATTGAAAACACCACTATGAGTGGATTGTTTCCTTTATGAACCCTGCCATGATTCCCAGCAGACTCTCTGGTAGGGGATCACTTATAAAAAAGGATACCATTTCTTTTGATACAGTACATGTTTTTTGTCCAATAGGACATTTGTGTACCACTCAATGTTTAAATACATCTTTGGAACAATTGATGCTTTTAAAGACAGACACATAGCTTCAAGGTTGAGAAGTTTCAGGCCCCCATATTCATACTCTTTGTACAAAACCTTTCTTTTAATCTTTTCTGGTTTGCCGTTCCAGACAAAATCGAAGACCCTCCGCTCATAAATCTTAAAAATGTTTTGTGATGGAGCTGGTAATGACAAAAACAAATAAATAAATTGAGGAATAATTAACGAGTTGGCAATAGACATTTTACCATACAAGGTTAGGGATTTCCCTTTCCATAATTGCATAATTTTGTCCAGCTTTCTTAGTCGATTATCATAATTTACTGAGCCTAGATCTTCCAGATTTTATGGGACAACAACACCAAGTATGTTAACTGGTCCATCTGTCCACAAAACAGGCACTTTGCATTCCATTCGAAAGGACGTTCCCTTTAGATTTCCGATCCTTAACATTTTACATTTATCATAATTAAGCTTAAGGCCAGATTGCTGTGAAAATATGTCCAAAAGATTAAGAAGGTTCCGCAAACAATGAGGAAAAATCTTATCTTTGTGAATCAGCCTTTTCTGACATGAACTTCATCAAGAACAAACACAGAACACGCCTCACTGATGCACATCTGCAAGACTCACTCAGAGTTGCAGTGTCAAGTTACACACCAGAGTACAATACATTAGATAACAGCATGCAATGCCAGGCTTCCCACTAACTGACAAAGAAACAGATAACAGATTTGGTGTCCAGTTCAAAGTGTGACATGATTTAAAAATTTGAGAGTTTACTTTTGTATTTTACATGAGTTATTATTTGTACAAACATGGTGCAAAGTAATTCATGATTTGTTAAAAAATGTTAGTGGCTAGCTAGTTAAAATGGGATATAGTGATTTCACAAGACTGTCTTAGAAGTGATCATTTGAAAATGTTCAATTTGAAAAATGTGTACTTAGAGAAAATATAAAAATAAAGTGTTGCATATTGATATTTATCTGTTTCTATATATATTTATTGTGAGAAATCATTAAGATGATCAGTGTTTCCACAAAGATAAATATAATTAATTATTAATAATAACAGAGTTAAAGGTAAATTGAGCAAATTGGCTACTTCTGGCAATTTATTTAAGTGTGTATCTAACTGGTAGCCCTTCGCATTAATCAG
Source organism: Entelurus aequoreus (assembly GCF_033978785.1). Lineage (NCBI taxonomy): Eukaryota > Metazoa > Chordata > Actinopteri > Syngnathiformes > Syngnathidae > Entelurus > Entelurus aequoreus. The sequence continues at coordinate 50,938,213 of NC_084741.1, forward strand.
TACCCAAGAAGTAGCCCTTGGTTTCAAAAAGGTTGGTGACCCTGATATAAAGTATATAGAGTATACCTGTATATACTCTAGTTGAGTCCGCGACATACATGGCGGACAATAACTGATACAGTCTGCTTTGCCAGTCCAAATGCATTCGATATTTTCCGTAGTCTTCCCTCGACAGCCAGGTAATACAAAGCACACGGTACTTTTGTTATCACATCCACGGGAACCCGCATTTGTCTCCCCTTCATCAAATGGACAAAGTTTTTCGGTAAGTAGAATCACAGTTTTCACGTTTTCTTCTCTTAAAGTATTCATGTGTGATTTCCACAAGCGTCTGTACATGAAGAAAATGAGAAACACGGGCATGTCTGGATGACTCGCCTCCATCTTTCCAGTGGTTAGCTCCGGTTGTTATGAAGCTGGCTGTGGCGCGTTCTTTCTGACGTCACTTCCTGTGTGGGATGCGGCCTTTCGGACTTCACTTCCTCTCCAAACTCAGTTTGTAAATGATCAATGAGTCCATACAAAGCTAAGAGCCGGATATTCAAGAAATACACGGCGCACTTACCCGTGTAAAAATGTATCCAAGGAGGGGAATCTTAAACGATGGTTTAGTGTGGCTGAAACGGGGCTTAGGCTAAATAATTATTTGTTTAAGGGGTTATCCGGCTTAGTGTAGACATGGCCTCAGCCAGCAATTTTAATCTATGACACTTATCACTAAACTAGCCAAGTCTGGAAAATATATTTACAGCGCATCAATATTTGCTTTCGCCACAATGGGAATTTCTTCAAACACACTTACACATGGTCTGATTTTTTTTCTTGTGTTGTCATTGTCGGAAGTCGTGAAGATAACAACAGTGGTAATTTTGCTACAGTATGGATCACGTGGGCAATTCTCTAGAGGGCGCTACAAGGATGAAGGGACAAAAAAACGAGAGTGAACAGACCGAAAAAAGAAGAAACTATCGATGCCTTAGTTCGGTTTAAATGATTGCAAACTCAACCACCTGCAACAAGTGTTTGGCGGAGATATTGTTCAAGTTACGTCTTGTACTGTAAGTAATGTAGAACAGAAGCACATAGAGACTGATGTTTTTTGGGTTCTTTTAATTTCATGGTCGACTTTAACACAGCAACCCTATTAAAATCTTTAGACAGTTAAGGCGAGGATATTGCTTTCAGGAACACTCGGAATTGTGAGCATCAAACAATACAACACAAGTCGTTTTTTACATGTTCTATATGTTTTGTGTTGCCACAATAATTAAGACACGTTGTTGATTTTTTTAAATTTTTGAATGTATTCCTTAGTTATGATATAATTTATTATTATTATTATTATTATTTTAATCAATCCAACAAAACAATATGCAACAATACCATAATAATGCAATTCCAATTCCAAAACCAAACCCGACCCAGCAACATTCAGAATAGCAATAAACAGAGCAATTGAGAGGACACACAAACATGACACAAAGCAATCCAAAAGCAGTGAGACAAAAATGAATATTATCAACTACACTGCTTAAGTATCAACGTCAATAACAATTTCAACATAGCGGATATTTTTTTTTAAATAAAAACATTTAAAAAAAATAAAAATAAATAAATATATGTATTTATTTATTTATTATTAATTATTAATTTAGTCTGATCAACATGAATGTCAGAAAACTCCATAAAAACAAAATAAAGCATTGTTTTTTGGGGTGGGGGGTTTACCATTGTGCTTGTTTTCTAATTTTTAAGTACCGGTGTGGGCAACAGCACCATTTTAAATTACTAATTTGGTACTAGTATTGGTTAAAATGTAAATGATGCCCATCTCTAATCAGAACATGCGCGTTAGAGAGTCAGCAATGATATTAGCATCCCACCATATTGCCTAAGTGAAGTCGATAAAGCAAATAGAATCTGAAAGATAGAGCAAGGGTCTCAAATATATTGCAAATATATGCAAACCTCCACTTGCTTTGAGTAAGTGCTCTTTTATTTGCTAATAACAGCTTCGCTACATTCACCCACACAGCACAACAAATAGAGGGTCATCAACTCAAACCATTATCTTACTCAGGGTGTGATCAACACAAACAAAAGGCATGCTGGGAAGCCCACACGCACACCTCCCTTACACTCTACAATATGTTGTTTCACTACAAACATGTTAAACATAAATTGTGACTCAATATGAATTGGTTTAGCCTTGAGTTGAGTTGTTGAAAGTGGGGATGATGACTGTGTGTCAGAAAGACGGGGCGGTATAGCTCGGTTAGTAGAGTGGCCGTGCCAGCAACTTGAGGGTTCCAGGTTCGATCCCCACTTCCGCCATTGTAGTCACTGCCGTTGTGTCCTTGGGCAAGACACTTTACCTACCTGCTCCCGGTGCCACCCAAACTGGTTTAGATGTAACTTAGATATTGGCAAAAGTGATTTGAGTCACTAGAGAAAAGCGCTATATAAATATAATTCACTTCACTTCAAAACATGTAAGACAAAAAGTTGAGGATTCATTTTCTACCGCTTGTCCCTTTCGGGTTTGCGGGGGGTGCTGGAGCCTATCTCAACTGAATTCGGGCGGACAGAAAGATCCCAAGCCCGGGATTAAACTCAGGACTACTCAGGACCTTCGTATTGTGAGGCACATGCACAAACCCCTGTTCCACCGTGCTTAGACTTGGACTTAGACTTAGACTTCCTTTTTATTGTCATTCAAATTTGAACTTTACAGCACAGATATATTAGATATATATGTATATCAGTGGCGTGCCGTCACTAGAGGTAGGGGAGGCGGGGCCTCACCTGCCGTCATGGAAAAAAAAAAAATGTAAAAAGAAAAAAATAATAATTAAATTGTTATATGTATCCAGTGATTATACTAAAGTTATTTTCCATTTAACTTCACCAGTTTTAGATTATCTTTATTTTTATTTTCACATTTGCCGTTCAAATACTGAGAAGAGACGGTGCGGTGATCAGCAGCCAGATGAGGCACTTCACTGATTTGTGCCTCAACATGGATTGTGCACAATGACTCGGCTAACTGCTGAGCTGCTGTGCAGTGAGACTGTATTGCTATATGAATTATATCAGCTATATATATATATATTAGCTGAGGTATATAATGTACAGTGTATTTTGTCAAAAACTGTATGTGTGTAACGTATTTCTTGTGCTGAGCATTCATAAATCTGCTGCAAAAGACGTACTGGTTGAGGCTCGCAGTAATCCGGCCTCCTGGTGGTAGAGGGCGGTAGTGATCCCAGAGATCATTCCTCGGCCGCAGAAGAAAAAAAAAAAAGAAAAAAAAGTTTGCAAGCGATTGTTTATTTCCTCTAGCCTGGACTTTTATTAAAAACAAGGAGGATTACATGTGTAAAATAAAACAGTTTTCTAAACTGGACTTCCAACCGAAGCAGGAGGTAATAATTAAAGGTATACCAACGCCGTATATATATATATATATATATATATATATATATATATATATATATATATATATATATATATATATATATATATATATATATATATATATATATATATATATATATATATATATGTTACTAAGGCAAGGCAACACAAGAAGACGTTGCAAGAAAGTCGACACTGGCAGATAAACCCTCCTAATTTGCAATAAGGGACCAATGAGCCTCCTAATTGCCAAGCAGGAACCGGTGAGAACAGGCTTCATAAGCAGTTGTGAAGTCACAGAAAGACAGACCAAAAACAGGGAGAAGAACCAAAATAGCAGTGCTGGAGGGGAACAAACACTAAACACAGCACAAATAACAAGAGTCCAAATCAGTCCTAATGGATCAGGACATGCACACTTTAATGCAAACAATAATCACTGAATTACAAATATAAATTAAAAGGCCTCTATGAAGCAAAATTATTATTATCCAATCTTGACAAAATGACAAAAATTACAATTGAGTAAACAACTGATGTGTTTTTTCATTCCTACTTCTCATACTATCACACTTGAATCTTGCGGAGAATTGAACCTGCACTATACTGGTCTGAAGGCAAAGTCATAAACCTCTACACCACAACAATAGTCTGAAAATATCATATACATGCAGCACTGTAGCCTACATGCTATGGTGCATTCGATAGCAACTTGGTAATATGAGCTACAACAAAATGAATTTAGCGTTATTCAAATCTGGATACAAAGTGCAGGTAAAGGAAGTGAGTACCCCGCATTCGCTACGCATGTAACATTATCTTGCTACAGTTCACTTTCTTTGTACATACAGTAACTTTACTGACAATAAGATAACATTCAGCAAACTAGCAAAATAATGTTGAACACTTTTCAAATAGGATCCACAGACCTGAATCACTTGTAATATTCATGTTTAGAGTCTCCTTATGGCTCATGGCAGGCTGCTGAATCACTTGTTTGACAGGAGAGGCTCAACAGGCTAATTTATGCAGCTGCTGCCTTTCTGTGTGGGATGATCAGTCAACCACAGGTGAGAAGGCAAAAGATAGCTAAAAACAAGGCAAAAACACAAGAAGGCACAACACTTTAATTGGAACAATGAGCCAGTGTCGCAAGAAAATTGACACTGGCAGATTAAGCCTACTAATTACCAAGCAGGAACAGGCTTCAGAAACAGTAGTGAAGTCACAGAAAGACAGACCAAAAACAGGAAAAGGAACCAAAATAAGAGTGCTGGGGAGGAAGAAACACTAAAAACAGGAAAAATAACACAAGAGTCCAAAACAGTCATGATGCATCATGACGTTACTGCCGAGTTTTTCAGGTTCTGCGCATTTCAGAAAGTAGCCACCTACTAACGCCACCCCTGAGTTGGCTGTCAACTACAAACCCTGTTTCCATATGAGTTGGGAAATTGTGTAACATGTAAATATAAACGGAATAAAATGATTTGCAAATAATTTTCAACCCATATTCAGTTGAATATGCTACAAAGACAACATATTTGATGTTCAAACTGATAAACATTTTTTTTTGCAAATAATCATTAACTTTAGAATTTGATGCCAGCAACACGTGACAAAGAAGTTGGGAAAGGTGGCAATAAATACTGATAAAGAAGAGGAATGCTCATCAAACACTTATTTGGAACATCCCACAGGTGAACAGGCAAATTGGGAACCGGTGGGTGCCATGATTGGTATAAAAGTAGATTCCATGAAATGCTCAGTCATTCACAAACAAGGATGGGGCGAGGGTCACCACTTCGTCAACAAATGCGTGAGCAAATTGTTGAACAGTTTAAGAAAAACCTTTTTCAACCAGCTATTGCAAGGAATTTAGCGATTTCACCATCTACGGTCTGTAATATCATCAAAGGGTTCGGAGAATCTGGAGAAATCACTGCACGTAAGCAGCTAAGCCCGTGACCTTCGATCCCTCAAGCTGTACTGCATCAACAAGCGACATCAGTGTGTAAAGGATATCACCACATGGGCTCAGGAACACTTCAGAAACCCACTGTCAGTAACTACTGTTGGTCGCTACATCTGTAAGTGCAAGTTAAAACTCTCCTAAGCAAGGCAAAATAAGTTTATTAACAACACCCAGAAACACTGTCGGCTTCGCTGGGCCTGAGCTCATCTAAGATGGACTGATACAAAGTGGAAAACTGTTCTGTGGTCTGACGTGTCCACATTTCAAATTGTTTTTGGAAACTGTGGACGTCGTGTCCTCCGGACCAAAGAGGAAAAGAACCATCCAGATTGTTTTAGGCGCAAAGTTGAAAAGCCAGCATCTGTGATGGTATGGGGGTGTATTAGTGCCCAAGACATGGGTAACTTACACATCTGTGAAGGCGCCATTAATGCTGAAAGGTACATACAGGTTTTGGAGCAACATATGTTGCCATCCAAGCAACGTTGCCATGGACGCCCCTGCTTATTTCTCATTAAGACAATGCCAAGCCACGTGTTACATCAACTTGGCTTCATAGTAAAAGAGTGCAGGTACTAAACTGGCCTTCCTGTAGTCCAGACCTGTCTCCCATTGAAAATGTGTGGCGCATTATGAAGCATAAAATACCACAACGGTGACCCGCGGACTGTTGAACAACTTAAGCTGTACATCAAGCAAGAACGGAAAATAATTCCACCTGAGAAGCTTAAAAAATGTGTCTCCTCAGTTCCCAAACGTTTACTGAGTGTTGTTAAAAGGAAAGGCCATGTAACACAGTGGTGAACATGCCTTTTCCCAACTACTTTGGCACGTGTTGCAGCCATGAAATTCTAAGTTAATTATTATTTGCAAAAAAAAAATAAGGTTTATGAGTTTGAACATCAAATATCTTGTCTTTGTAGTGCATTCAATTGAATATGGGTTGAAAAGGATTTGCAAATCATTGTATTCCGTTTATATTTACATCTAACACAATTTCCCAACTCATATGGAAACGGGGTTTGTAAGAAAGAAGGTTAACCATCATCTTAAGAATCACACAGCATCGCACTTAAATAAAATTAAAGGTCTATTACTTGTTATGATGTGTACGATGTGAGAGTGGAACTATGACACTGAATTAATGCAAAAGAATACCACCTTTTCTCAATAATTTGCCCTTTCAAAGTCAGTGCTCAACAAAGTACTTCTGTAGCCAGAATACATTATTTTAGTGACAATATTGACATTGGTTGGTGGTGCATTGGAGCTTCAAGGCATCACATTAGCATTGATGACACAGAGGTAAAATAATGGTCAGCAGAAGGGACGCCTGCCCACAGCTAAAATTTGGAAAGGCATGTGCACTCATTTAAAAACACCAACAAGGTCACAGTCTGATAATACCATCTGAATTGTAAAGCTTTAATTTCACCCTGTGTGCTCAAACCTGCAATAGACTGCAGATAAAATGACTAATCAGGTTCAAATTACGATTGCAAATTAATTACTGCAAAAACCTACACCAACGAATGTCCGACAACAACAATCCCTGGCAACCAGCCACAGCGTCTAGCTGTCATGAGTCATCACAAATGTCTGAGATGCCATGAACGTGGGAATCTTCAGAGCTGCTCCAAGAGACAGAAGGTGATGACAGGGATCAGGGGACGCAGTACACGCTATATCATTGCTGAAACAAGAGGAAGCAGTGTGAGTCTGGTTGAGACTGTAAAGCACTGGAGACTGACCAACAGACAGAAGGCCATTGGGGAAGTGACTGTAGGGCCAAAGCATCGGAGCGCCGACTGTCAGCTGCAAAAGCACAGTGGCTACTAAATGTGTGCCTGAGAGCACTGTGGAAAAAGATAAAGGGTGACACCGTAGAGGTGACATGTGGAAGAGTGCAAAGTACTAGGGTGCGACACTGGGAGTGTAGATGTAAGCACAAAGAGGAAGGGATGGCACTGTTGGCTGTAGCATGCTGATGAAGACAAACCATTGTATTGGTATTGTGGTTTGGATCAGTGATTATCAAAGACTACGTTTACACTGCAGGCCAAAGTGGACCAAGTCAGAGTTTTTCTAAATCAATTTTTTTCCAGCTGACTGTGCACTGCAAGTAAAATGTGATCTTTATCAGACCCCAGAGTAAACGCGCACAGACCCCAATGTGGCCGAAATGTGTCACTTGCATGCACAGTTGGATAAAGTGTAAACACAGGAAGTTGACCAAAAGTCAAAAAGATCTGTTTGAATCGTGCTACCTCTCGTGGATAAAGATTTGAAGTAAGTACTGTATATATGTAATGTAGTAACGAGCACATTTATAATAACATTGAATATTTAAGTATTTTCATAATTTTAAGCATACGCGGCGCATTAATTAAAAAACGCATCACATTTGCCTTTTTTTTCTTCATCACTGATTATTACTCACTGCAGACTTATGAGAGCCAACAAACATAATAAAACATCACTTACTTTGCAACATCTGCTGCTACGAAAAGGGGTAGGGGGCGGGGGGACCAAGAGTCTTTTCATGTTGTCCTACCAGTTTCGGGTCTTAAATGGCTGTCAAAGTGTCCCAACTTGTTGGAATACCTACTCAGACGTCTCATGTCCAAGTGAAATGCATGATTTATGATCTAGAATAAACTTACAGGGAGCAAGGAAGCGAGAAAGCAGCAGACCACACATAGTCTGTCTGCGTTAGCGCTTATAATAACAATATCACTAATACTTGGTTAGTATTGAAGTCACAAATTGTAAATGCAGTATTGTCTGCACTTTTTGAATGGTTATTTATCAGATTTTTGGGGGCAAAATAGAGACGCTCCCATTGGCTACGCTGTAAGCAAACTTTTACTTATTTTTATTTACAAGATTAAAAGCATAAAAAAAAAAAATCCATCCATCGTCGTGTCTTTCATAATGATTGTGAACGATAGGCAAAATTCCACAAAAAGTGCAGTTCCCCTTTAAGGTATAATTTAAATCAATAGACATCACTGGTAGCTTTTTTCTAATTATTCAAACGTTTCATTTTGACAGAACGGCGAATTCCGTAAATGAACGAGGAAGCCGCTACAACGCGAGAAAAACATGAATGTCACAGATAAGCGGTTTAGTGCCGTGGCTGTTGTGTAGAAGAAGTAGGCAGATGATGGAAAACAACTGCGGAAGGAGGGAGAAGAGAACTGCAATAAGGAAAGTGATTGTGCTGTGCACAAAAATGACGGAGCTCGCCCAAAGATGCAGTAAAAGTTGCATTCAGGTCACATTCAGGTCACATTGCCGTTTACACTGCAGTCACATTTGAAAAGATCCGACTCAAATCCAGTTTATACTACCTCCTGTTGTGGCCCAAATCTGATGCGAAAAGATCAAATTTGAAGCGCTGTGGAGCATAGTGGCAAAATAAATCATATCTGTGTCACTTGAGGGCAAAAAAAATCAGATTTGGTGAGCAGTATTAAAAGGGTCAAACTGTGGTACATGTACCACTGGTGGTACGCCAAAGAATCATCTCATTAAAGTACAGTGTTTTATTTTACTATATTCAAACACACTGTTACTGTTCAAACTGTGTGTAGTGTTAAAGTGGCCAAAAATGCAAAATATACTTTTTAAATAAAACCTTTGCCTTGTTTTTAATGACTACATAGGCCTATTACGCCACTGTATTTTATTGTTGGTACTTGGAGAGCCAGGGTGGTACTTGGTGAAACAAGTTTGATAACTACTGGTTTAGATCAGTACCGTGAGATATTGTCCGGTGTGCCGTGGGAGATTATGTAATTTCACCTAATTGGGTTAAAAACATTTACGCAAACCAGTAATTATAATCCGCAAATGTACATGTCTATCTGCGTTGGCCCTGCATGGCGACTTGTCCAGGGTGTACCCCGCCTTCCGCCCAAATGCAGCTGAGATAGGCTCCAGCGACCCCCCGTGACCCCGAAAGAGGCAAGCAGTAGAAAATGGATGAATGGATGGAAATGAGCCTTTGTTGAGTGTCTGTACTGTCTAGAGCTTGTCGTGATCCAAATGTGCAGACGACAGCGGGAGGCAGTGTGCAGGTAAAAAGGTATCTAATGCTTAAACCAAAAATAAACAAAAGGCATTGAAGCTTAGGGATGGCTATGCAAAACGAAACTAAAACTGAACAAAAACAGAATGCTGGACGACAGCAAAGACTTACAGCGTGTGGAGCAGATGGCGTCCACAAAGCACATCCTTACATGACATGACAATCAACAATAAAATAGGAGCGCAAGACAAGAACTAAAACACTACACACAGGAAAACACAAAAAAACTCAAAATAAGTCACAGCGTGATGTGACAGGTCGTGACAGTACACCTACTTTGAGACAAGAGCTATATTGATGCATGGTTGGTTATGGTTTAAAGTTATATCCAACAATTGTGAGAACGACTTTTTATTGTTAATATCGGCTGATGAGTTTCATTTTTTTATGTTGTTGGTGGTGTACTTTGGGATTTTTTCAATGAAAACAAGTGTGCCTTGGCTCACAAAAGGTTTAAACACACTGGTTTGGATCATAAGAGATGACACACCGTTCAGCCAACAAACTATTTAATTGTCTCAGAGCCTCCAGTATTGCAGAAATTTCTGCCAGAGTCGGGAATGTGGCGTAAATGATTGCTTACTTCTAGTGTTATAAATAATAAATGACAAATGGGTTATACTTGTATAGCGCTTTTCTACCTTCAAGGTACTCAAAGCGCTTTGACACTATTTCCACATTCACACACACATTCACACACTGATGGCGGGAGCTGCCATGCAAGGCGCTAACCAGCAGCCATCAAGAGCAAGGGTGAAGTGTCTTGCCCAAGGACACAACGGACGTGACTAGGAAGGTTGAAGGTGGGGATTGAACCCCAGTAACCAGCAACACTCCGATTGCTGACACGGCCACTCTACCAACTTCGCCACGCACACACGTCGTGTGTTGTCCCGATACCAATATTTTGGTACCGTTACCGGTACCAAAATTATGTCGATACTTTTTGGTACTTTTCTAAATAAAGGCAACCACAAAAAATTGCGTTATTGGCTTTATTTTAACAAAAAATCTTACGGTACATTAAACATATGTTTCTTATTGCAAGTTTAGTATCGCGGTACTATACTAATACCGGTATACCGTACAACCCTACCTACTTCTATTCATACATGTGTACATCAATAAAGTTCTTTCCAAACTTGTGTTTAGGAGCAGTAACTTTTTTTTTCTCCAACTGGCTGCAGAATCTGCTTGGTCAATTTTGTGGTTAACAGCAAGAAGTCATTGGAGGGTAGAAATCACAGGAAACCACACAGGAAACAAACAAACACAACACGTAAAGCTGAGGAGTCCGAACAACACCGACGCATGAACAGCACGATGCATGAGCAATGCGTCAACCTGTGACAGGGAACCGAAAAGAATGAACAAAAACAGGAGGCGTTATACCAACTGACTAATTACACAACAAGAGACAGCTGAGAGCGACACAAGGGTGGAAAAGGAGCTGATTGTGTGGCACAGGAGGCAATGATAAATGAGAGCAGGTGAAGCGTACAAACAAGCGGCATAACACAAAGAGATGGCGTCAGTAAAAGGGTACGGAAATGAGACCAAGAGAACAAAAACTGTGAGAGAAGCAGTGATAACAAGGTATCATTAGAGAAAGTATTTTAGTTATGATTTTAACCCCTGAATATTAAACAACTACAAATAAACACTGACTGGTAGTCAATGCCAAAGACCATTTTTGTTTATTGAACATTCAGTTAGGTATGGATAGTAGTACTATAATAATAATAATAATAATAATGGATTAGATTTTATATCGCGCTTTTCTATTGTTAGATACTCAAAGCGCTCACAGCTGCCCTCGGGTAGACTGACGGAAGCGAGGCTGCCAGATTGCGCCTACGGCCCCTCCGAACACCACCTATCATTCATTCATCATTCATTCACCAGTGTGAGCGGCACCAGGGGAAAGGGTGAAGTGTCCTGCCCAAGGACACAACGGCAGCGATTTGGATGTCAAGAGGCGGGGAGCGAACCTGCAACCCTCAGGTTTCTGGCACAGCCGCTCTACCCACTACGCCATGCCTCCTAGTACTGTTGTCCCTATACCAATATTTGGGTACCGGTACCAAAATTATTTCGATACTTTTCGGTACTTTTCTAAATAAAGGGAACCACAAAAAATTGCATTATTGGCTTCATTTTAACAACAAATTTTACTGTACATTAAACATACGTTTATTATTGCAAGTTTGTCCTTAAATAAAATAGTGAACATACGAGACAACTTTTCTTTTAGTAGTAAGTAAGCAAACAAAGGCTCCTAATTTAGCTGCTGACGTATGCAGTAACATATTGTGTCATTTTCCCTTCTATTATTTTGTCAAAATTATTAAGGACAAGTGGTAGAAAATGTATTATTATTCTACTTGTTCATTTACTGTTAATATCTGCTTACTTTCTCTTTCAACATGTTCTATCTACACTTCTGTTAATATGTAATAATCACTTATTCTTCTGTTGTATGATACTTTACATTAGTTTTGGATGATACCACAAATTTGGGTATCAATCCGATACCAAGTAGTTACATGATCATACATTGGTCATATTCAAAGTCCTCATGTGTCCAGGGACATATTTTCTGAGTTTATAAACACAATATAAATTACAAAAAAACGAAAGAAAATGTTGTGATGCCAAAAAATATCGATATAATCATAGTAGTATTGACTAGATACGCTACTGTACTTGGTATCATTACAGTGGATGTTAGGTGTAGATCCACCAATGGTAGGCTGACCATATTCTGAAATCCCAAAAAGAGGACACATATATGTGTGCCAAGGCGGGACTAGGTTAAAATTTGCCAATGATACTCGAACTTGCTTTATAAATAATATATTTTTTTAAATAAAGCATTTTTTCTCCTCGGTTGACAGCAGTGTTGGTGCTAGGAATTTTCAAAGTGGGGTCCCAGGGACCCCATCAAGTCATAAAAATGGGGTCCCACAGTGAATTTTTGGGGTCCCACTTTTTTGTAAGTTTTTTGAAAACAAATGACAAATGTATGCATTATCCTGTTATATCTCACATTCTATATTGTGTTTTGGAAAAAGGTTGTCATAAACGTTACTTAATTCATTAAAAAAGATAATACAAAAGAAGACAAATGTGTATATATTTGTAAATGTATTCAGTTAAAAACATTCATTCAATGTCTTCTTTCCTTCATGGATCTAAACTTTACCACTGCTGCTAGTTTTTTCTATGTTTTTATTTAATAAGTTGTAGGTGTATTTATTTCAGTATAAAAGTGTAAAAAGTGTTTTGCTTGGGTCATGAAATGATGATAATGGTGTGCCAGGGCATATATACATTTTATGTTTAACGCTTAAATCTATGGAGTCTACATCAACTTCGGATCTATTCCTCATTTCAAAATGTTTTAGTTTTTTTTATGTTGTTTTTTTTGTTTGTTTGTTTTATGCCCTTTTTTGTCAAACAAAACTATGTTTTTAATGGCAAACACACACAATATGCAAAATCTTCCACCAAAAATATTTTTCAAAGTGGAATATTTGATGTGAAGTAATCGGAACCTTAGATAGGTCAATAATTCATAATAACATTGATTTTGATTCAATATTATGTTTTGAGCAATGACTAGGGATGATGTTTGATAAGGAATTATCGAGTTCGAGCCTATTATCGAATCCTCTTATCGAACCGATTCCTTATCGATTCTCTTATCGAGTCCAGATAGGTTGTTGTATATGGAAAAAAACACAATATTTGGTTTAACAAAAGCTCACTTTTATTATATAATAAAAAAATAAAATCTAATAAATAAATACATATTGACTGTTACCAACCTAAAAAAATAAAATAAAATAAATAAATATTGACTGTTGTTACCCAAAGTATATTAAGTGGGATTTTTCAGAGAAACAAATATATACAGTAACACAAAAACAACCTGTCTCTGTGATCACTATAGGTGTATAAATAATAATATAGTGTTAAATAAAATCAGTCCCTTGGGCACAAAACTGAAAATAATACAGCTCTCCAAAAAGTGCCCTTCTGCTGCTATTTGACATAACTGTTTGTTATGATGCTTTGACATTTTTGCACTTTATTTCTTTATTGAAAGAACATTCTATGAAGAGAAAAGTTCTTTGCAAATGTGGTTACAATGCTAATAAATTAAAAGTTAAAGCTAAAAAAAGAAATACACTTTATTGAGTTAACATTATTTCTTTATGGGGGAAAAATGTTATGAGCTAGAGAATATAACAACTACACTACCCAGCATGCAACGGGAGTGACGAGCATGCGCGGTAGCCCCGAAAAGTGTTGCATGTTGCCACGCTGTGAAAGTAAACGTCAAGAACTCAGCCAACACGCCTCGTCTGCATTATTTATAATTAGACAGACAACACATCTACAGTGTGATTTTGTTTTGTTTACAAGGAAAGAAAAACAAAAGTTAAAAAAGGGAGATATGTTGTATATATATGTATGTGCTGCGGTTGTTTTAAGAACGTTGCGACAGCTGCCGTAAAGGAGGTGCGTTGCTATGTTTCGGGTTGGTCGTAAAAGTGTTCGTCATGTGTTTTACCCTGCTAAAATCTCTCAGTAAAGTTATTCGATGGATTATAGCTTTTGTTTTGAACTTTATTACACCTTGGAGCGCTTTTTCCCGTCCATTGTTTTCCTGCTTTCGCTATCTGCGCCTAATGACTGAGCTACGTGACGTCATTTATTGTGATGTCCCACGGAGCATTTCTGGTCGGGACGGGATTCAAATAAAGAATCAACTCTTTTCCTTTACTATAGTGGTCTCGATAACGGGTACCGGTTCTCAAAAAGGGATTCGAGTCCGAGGACTCGGTTCTTTTCTTATCAAACAACCGGGAAAACCGTTTTCGAGTATCATCCCTAGCAATGACAGTTTGAAAGAAAAAAAAACAGCTTTGTTTTATTAGTCAACATTGCAACTTTTTCTAAATTACATTTCACCTTTAAGCTTTTTTATTTCTCTTTTGTTATGTTTTTGTTTATTTTAATAGTATTTTTAGAATGTGCCGTGGGCCTTTAAAACATTAGCTGTGGGCCACAAATGGTAAAACAAATTTAAAATAAATAAATAATCTGTGTCCTTTCTGATTTCAATGCGTTAAAAAGACACAAAAAGTGCGTTAACGCCAACACTGCTTGATAGTATAACAAAATAAGTCACACTTATATTCTGTAACATTCACAGTTTTGGAAAAAAAAGTGCACAGGTAGAAATATTCAAAATAACCTCTAAATAATCTAAACACAAATAATGCCTCAAAACAAGTTAATTAAATTTAAACAAAAAACAGCAGAAGAGCTCTCGCCCTGCACAGCCGTTTTGTGCTTTGTAGTGTCGATATGGGCTTGTAGATCTGTATTTGCCACAGATATAAACGTTCCTGCTTTGCACACTGTGCATTCTGCTTCCCATGTGTCACAGCCAGGACGAAAACATGAATACTTTTCCCGCAAATCATCCGTGAAGTTGCATTTACGTTTCGGCATTTCTTGTTCTCATGTCTCTCTCCACGCACTAGCTCTCTCGCTCTGTGTCTCTGCCCCTCCCTCACGAATGTTTCTACGTGCGCACACCTTCAGTTTTTGTTTTTTTTAACCCCTTCTTACCTTAACCCTGAACGTACATTGAAAATACACGCAACCCTAATTCAAAATGCCGGACATTTGAGGCATTTAGGAAACCCCGCCCGGACAGCCCGGACACCCCCGCAAAAGAGGACATGTCCGGGGAAAAGAGGACGTATGGTCAGCCTAACCAATGGCGTTTGTTCAGATTTTGACGCCGGTGAGCTACGATGTGTAGTGAAGCATGTTTAGCTATTCCTTGTCCTGCATGGATGATCCTTGTAAGAAACGTACTTTATTTGTCACCATGGGGGTGAGGATTAGTGATTTAGAAGTAACTAAAACACTGCAGACTGGGGTTGGACTTTAGCCGCTAGCTAGCTAGCCATGTCTTAAAGCACCTCTTCCTGAGAGCGTTTCAGTGTTATAGCTTCACCTTTATCGTTAGTTTTTAGACCAAAATGCGTCCGTTCTCCCTTTTCTGTCTACACACTGTGTCTGCTTGTAAGTACTCCGTGATTGTGCGCTACCGAACATGCTCGTCTGCTCGTAAACCAGCAATGACACGACGTGACGACAACGGGAGCGCAGGGGGGTTGGGGGGCGCGGTTCGGTACTTTTCAGAGGAGGTATAGGTATAGTACCGAATATGATTCATTAGTATCGCGGTACAATACTAATACCGGTATACCGTACAACCCTAGTTAGTAGTAAACTGTATCTCTAATTAAAGTACCAGTGGAGTGGAAAATAAGTTGCCTCTATATGGAAGTTATTGTCATACATATTTGATCTATGACACCAAAAGACTTCCAAAGTTTGCGGATAAATAAATATGATCAAAATAGTATAAATCTCACGGAGATTCCCGAGCCATTTTGAGAGATAATGAAGAAGCCAGTCATGTGATTGTGTGATGTCGCCCTAGTAACCACAGAGCCCTTCCCCATCAACAACAATGCTAATCAAGCAGACTTTGTGAGAGCCAACAACGATTACTTTGGGAAAAATTATGATCCTGGACGTTATATGTTTGAGCCCAAACACAAAGAGGATGAGCAATAAGTTTTAGAAGCCATCTGCTACCCGGCGGATGCAGCTTTATTGAAACAATAGCATCTGCAGCATTGCTAGCTGCTAAAGATACAAACTAATCAAAATAAACCACAATAAAACAAACACTTACTATAATATTTCCACTCTCGCTGGGATGCCGGGGACGTGGGATAATCCTGCATAGAAGAAGAATTAATGGCAATCTTTACGAAGGGTTAAAAAAAAGTTCCAGCAGGAAGCGTCTTTCGGGGTATTTTTCGCCATCTTGCGGGGACTTGAAAGTCGACCAGCCCGTCGATTGTGTCTACTACCAGGTAAAAAATGCATGTATTCTAATCTAGAATTTAGCTTTAGCAAGTTTGAGACAGAAGCAGCCATTGGCTCAGTGTGTCAACAATAGCAGCGTAAGCTTGCATTAGCTCACTGCTATCAATGTGTCACTAAAATAGTCCGTCTGCATTGGCGCTTATGATAAAAAATATCACTCGTATTTGGTTAATTTTCAGGTCACAACATGTAAATGGAGTATTGTTGGCGATTTGTGGATGTTATTAGAGACAGTATAATGATCGCAATAACATGCAAACTAGCATACGTTGCGCAAAATTTTAAATGATTCGAACTTCAGATTTAAGATTTTGAACTGACCCATACACTCTGAACTTCTGAACCCAGTCAAAAACTCTATGATGGTGCATGACATCACATCAGTTTCTCCCAAAAAATTGCTTGTGTATAATATGTCGGAGAAATAGGCATCCATGTAACATGTATTTTCCTTGGTCGACCAAGACATGTTGAGAAAGACTATTGTTCCAACATTTCATGCACCAAGATGACTTGTAAACCCTGAAAAAGATTTATTTTTTATTTTTACAGATTTGTTCAAAGATTTGTGGGTTCTGTTTTTTAGGGCGGGTCACTGTACTATGTGTTGCAAATCAACACTTGGGTTATTTTGAGCTCATCTCAATGAAGCTGGAGTTTGGCACTGAGTTCATTTTACAGTACAATTTCCCCCTCAACCGCTAAAATAAGTAAAATGTCGCTTACATCCCCTCTATCTCAGTGTGAGAAAACTGTAAAGTACACACTGGATTGTTGACATAGTGCACTACAAGTTAGTCAGCTCCAGAGGTGGGTAGTAACACTTTGTGACTTTTACTGAAGTAACTTTTTGAATAAATTGTACTTGTCAGAGTAGTTTAATGCAACATTCTTTTCACTGTTACTTTTGTTGCAATTATTTTCATTCCATTGGCTAATATTATACAGTATATCATAATTATATTTATTTATTACCGGATTAAATCTTGCATAGACTTATTTATTTTGAGAGACTTCTTTCAGTGGTGATTCTGTTCCACCAATTAGACGCTGGCAGTCACATGACCACACTTAATTGCACACTGTAAAAAGGGACATGACATCAGCAGACACAGCACAACTAAGAAAAAGAACATTCATATAATGCGCTGTTATCTGTGTCAATAGAAATGTTTACCTTTCAGCCTACAAGATTCCTTTTACAACGAGAGAAAACATATTGCATTAAGTTGTAGATGTTTTTTATGTTTTAACTGCACAATTGCTAACATTATCCCTCTCACACACACGGAGGTGGATTAATGACCGGGCCTACCGGGCCCAGGCCCAGGGGGCCAGAGGCCCCAAGGGGCCAGGCCAACTTGGCCCCGCGGCCGCGACCCAAGCAAAACTACTTTTGCAAAAATAATAATCTTAAGCCCCAAGGGGCCAGGCCAACTTGGCCCCGCGGCCATGATCCATAGAGGGTAAGAGGCCCCAAGGGGCCAGGTCAACTTGGCCCCGCGGCCGCGACCCACAGAGGGCCAGAGGCCCCAAAGGGCCAGGCCAACATGGCCCCGCGGCTATGATCCATAGACGGTCAGAGGCCCCAAGGGGCCAGGCCAACTTGGCCCCGCGGCCACGATCCATAGAGGGTCAGAGGCCCCAGGGGGCCAGGTCAACTTGGCCCCGCGGCCACGATCCATAGACGGTCAGAGGCCCCAAGGGGCCAGGCCAACTTGGCCCCGCGGCCACGACCCACAGAAGGCCAGAGGCCCCAAAGGGCCAGGCCAACTTGGCCCCGCGGCCGCGAGCCACAGAAGGCCAGAGGCCCCAAGGGGCCAGGTCAACTTGGCCCCGCGGCCACGATCCATAGAGGGTAAGAGGCCCCAAGGGGCCAGGTCAACTTGGCCCCGCGGCCGCGACCCACAGAGGGCCTGAGGTCCTAAGGGGTCAGGCCAACTTGGCCCCGCGGCCATGATCCATAGAGGGCCAGAGGCCCCGAGGGGTCAGGCCAACTTGGCCCCGATCCATAGAGGGTCAGAGGCCCCAAGGGGCCAGGCCAACTTGGCCCCGCGGCCACGACCCACAGAGGCCCCAAGGGGCCAGGCAAAATTGGCCCCGCGGCCATGATCCACAGAGGGCCAGAGGCTCTCAATCATTATTATCAAAGCTAATTCTCAAATTGGATGGATCACACAACCTCACTCACATATTCTTTATCAATTATTAAAGGTTGTTTCTGAATTTTGATCACAGAACTTAATGCAAATATTCTTGATTGATTGACAAAGCTCATTCTCAAATTTTGATTACACAACCTTACTCTGACAAATTATCATTATCAAAAAGCTCTATCTCGAATTTGGATCACAGAATCTCACTCAAGTATTCTTAGCTGTGCCCCTCCCCCATCAAGTCTTTCATAAACCGGTCTGTTCTTTTAGAATCTCCTCATTTGGTATTTTGAACTCGTGAGAGACTGCTCAAAATTTGGTTTCCTTTCCCTCAGTTCAGACTCAGAGATAATTTGAAATCATTCAACAAGAAGTTTAACGCGCGCACACACACACACACACACACTTGAGTTGAGCATTACTTGGAAATTCTTATATTTTCCATTTTGCTGTTATTATCAGCATCTTCCCATTTTGTCCTTTTCTTTCGAGAAAGTTTACAGTCTGACATTTGTCACTGCTGTCAGTTAATAACTTTTTGGTCTTTGACCCATTTTGTCATTTTCTCGATTCGATCGTCACTGACCACTCTCTCCTGTCTGGCAGACATCGTTGCTGCCATCATAGCTAGCAAGCTGCCTGCAGCGGGTCATCCCTATGTTCCCCGTCCCTATGTTACCCGGGTCCTATGTTCCCCTCTACCGGGGAACTAAGGACCCTTTTTAAAAAAAAAGGGTTCTATGTTCCCCGCTGCGGGGAACGTACAACACTTTTTCCAGAAAAGGGTTCTATGTTCCCCGCTGCTTCCAATGCGCGACTAAGTAAGACGCACGCAGACACGCATGACAGAGACGCGTTTAAGTTGTCGAAGGAAGGAAGTTCGCGTTTGAGTTGCTCTATCTGCTGCCGCACGCCCTGTGACAGGTTAGGTTTAGGGATGGTTTTGGTCAGGGCACAATTTCGCCAAAAAAGTGCTCCACAACGCCCTGTGACAGGTTAGGTTTAGGGATAGTTTTGGTCAGGGCACAATTTCGCCAAAAAAAAGTGCTCCACAACGCCCTGTGACAGGTTAGGTTTAGGGATGGTTTTGGTCAGGGCACAATTTCGCAATTTCGCCAGATACAATGCAGGGAACATAGGACCCTTTTTTAGAAAAAGGGTCCTAAGTTCCCCGGTCGCATACAAAGACCCAGGAACAACCGGGGAACATAGGACCCGGGGAACATAGGCACGCTCCCGCCTGCAGATAGCAACATTTTGGTGTCCTTTGGGAAAATATTTAGAAAGAAGACAAAAGTACACACAGTTGTACAACTATTATCTTTATGATCTTTTTTTTGTTAGTTTCTCTGTTACTGTGTGTGGCCAATTAAGCGACTTTTGGCCATACCTGGCTGGTGACATTTAGCGACTTTCTGGTTGATGTTAAGATTAATAATAGCAACAGTTCTCTTCATCTTAATGCAATTTATTGTGTCTGTCTCTCCACATTTTGCCATTAGGTACTTTGAGCTCTTGTTGGTCAGTCACTCTAAGGTACATTGTTGCTGCCATCATAGCTAGCAAGCTGCCTGCAGATAGCGACATTTTGGTGTCCTTTGAGAAATATTAAGAAAGAAGACAAAAGTACAAGACATTGTACGATTACTATCTTTTTAAAATTATTTGTTTCACTGTGTGATTGACCGACTTTGCCGCTAGATTTCGCGTCTTTTGGCCATACCTGGCTAGCGACTAAAAACATCATTTAGCGACTTTTTGGTTGTGAAGATAAGTGGTAAAAGCAGATCTTCCTGTTGGTCTTCCCACATTTTGCCATTTGGTACTTTGCACTCTTCTTGGTCACTCCAAGGCATTTGTCCCTGCCTTCAGCTAGTCACTTGGCTCTTTTGGAATATATTTCACTGTAATTGGCTCTCTCTCTCTCTTTCTCCTCAGTACAAATCAGCCTGTTCCCTTGCCATTCATCACTGACCACTCTGCTCTCCTGTCTGTCAGACATTATTGCTGCTTGCAGATAGCTTGGGGTCCTTAGAGAAAATATCAGAAGAGAAAAGTACACAATTATCTTAATTATCTTTTTTATTCAGTCAGTCCTTCAGTGAGTCCCAGTGTGTTGGCGATTAAGCAACGTTGGCATTCAATTAGCGACTTTTGGCCATACATGGCTGGCGACTCAAAAAACTAGAAAAAAAGTACAAAAAGTTGTACAATTAATATCTTTATTATCCTTAATTCCCCTGAATCCTAGAGTGTGTTGCAATTAAGCAACTTTGCTGCTAGGTTTAGCGACTCTTGTTTTGGGCATACCTGGCTAGCGACTACAAACATTATTCAGCAACTTTTTGGCTGTTAAGATTAACGTTAATAAATTAAATCCTAATACAATTTATTGTGTTGGTCTCGCCATCTTGCTATTAGGTACTTTGAATTCTTGTTGGTCTCTGCTAAGGTATCTGGCTGTTGTCTTTGCCTTCAGTTAGTCACTTGGCTCTGGAATATATTTAACTGTACTTGGCTCTCTCTTTCTCCTCAGTACAAATCAGTCTGTTCCCTTGCCATTTAGACATTTTCTTGATTGGATCATCACTGACCACTCTGCTCTCCTGCTGTCTATCAGACATTGTTGCTCCCATCATAGCTAGCAAGCTGCCTTGGTGTCCTTTGTGAAAATATTTAGATAGAAGACTAAAGTGCACAAAGGTGTACAATTATTATCTTTTCAAAATATTTGTTTCACTGTCAGTGTGATTGACCGACTTTGCCGCTAGATTTCGCGTCTTTTGGCCATACCTGGCTAGCGACTGAAAACATCATTTAGCAACTTTTTGGTTGTGAAGATAAGAGGTAAAAGCAGATCTGCCTGTTGGTCTTTCCACATTTTGCCATTTGGTACTTTGCACTCTTGTTGGTCACTCCAAGGCATTTGTCCCTGCCTTCAGCTAGTCACTTGGCTCTTTTGGAATATATTTCACTGTAATTGGCTCTCTCTCTCTTTCTCCTCAGTACAAATCAGTCTGTTCCCTTGCCATTTAGACATTTTCTTGATTCGATCATCACTGACCACTCTGCTCTCCTGCTGTCTATCAGACGAATCAGTTGATTCTCTGCTCTCAATTGTCTATGCTAGTAAGCTGTTATTCTCTGCTTTGGAGTGTTGATGCTGGGTTGCTAGTTTTCTAAATCACCTCACACACTTGAAGGAAGCAGCACCGATCATAAACACACAAACAAACTCACACACACACACACACACACACACACACACACACACACATAGTTGGTTTATCTGTTGTGATAGGCAAAGAGCCAATGTGCAAAGAAAGAAGGGAAATATGGATCATAAACGTTTAAGTGGAGGAGCTAGAAAAAAAATTCAGCAAGAAAAGAAAAAAAAGGAATCAGTTTTACTTGAGAGTGTTCCAAATATCTCCAGCTTCTTCAGTACAAAGACATCTGCTGAAAGCAATTCTATAAATGCTACTGCAAATTCAGCTAAGGTTAGCAATGCACCTGAGCTAGCATGTAGCTCCCAAGATCCTGAGACCACTACAAGTGTAGACACTGAACCAAATGCTTCTGATGCTTATGATTCAACCAATTCAGCAGTAGCCAGTTGCTCGGATGAATGTGAGGTCACTGCACCTCTGGACAGCATAGAAAATGAGCTGAATCTTTCTTCAACACCATCTACAGTGACAACTCTACCTAGTGATCCCGCTAAATGGGCTGAGACCCTCACTGAGTCAATGAAGGAAGTTCTTATTCAAAGAGGTGCAAAATCATTTCACAACCGTCACAGCCATTATCCAGCTTCTGTGAGGAACAGTGGGCTAGGAGGCAAAACCCGATGCCTAAACAATGAACATTTTACTTCACACTTGCCCAATGGACAACGAGTACAAAGAGAGTGGCTGATGTACTCTCCCTCTACTGGTAATGTTTACTGCTTTGCATGCAAACTGTTTTCCCCAAAAACGCATTCTTTTGTGACAGGCTATTGTGATTGGAAACACTCAGAAAGATTTGGTGAACATGAGCGAAGTGCTGAGCACATAACCTGCATGCAAGCAGTCTTGAACCGCGCCAAAGGTGCCACAGTTGATGCAGACCTGTTCAAACAGTTTCAGGCAGAGAGCAGCTATTGGAGGCAGGTGTTACAAAGAGTTGTTGCAGTCATTAAATTCCTTGCAGAAAGGGGCCTTGCATTTAGGGGTAAAAATGAATCGTTAGGGTCTCCTCTCAATGGGAACTACCTTGGTATTCTGGAGGTCCTGGCTGAATTTGATCCCTTTCTAAAGGATCACATCAGAAAGTTTGGGCAGATGGGTCGAGGTAATACCTCATATCTGTCCTCCACCATTTGTGAGGAATTCATTGAATTGATGGGTGCAAAAACCAAACAGGCTATAGCAGATGAACTGCAAGCAAGCAAATACTACTCTATCATTGTGGATTCAACCCCAGATTTATCTCATGTGGACCAATTGACATTCATATTCCGTTTTGTTAGCAAAGAGGGCAGTGTTGTTGAACGCTTTGTGGGTTTTGAGCCCATTACTAGCCATACAGGTGAAAGTTTGGCTAACTGTGTCATGTCTGTGTTGGAAAATCTAGGGTTAGAGCTGTCAAATTGCAGGGGGCAGGCTTATGATAATGCCAGCAACATGTCAGGGAGGTATAATGGGTTGCAGGCTCACTTAAAGAAAAGCAACCCATTAATACACTATATTCCATGTGCAGCTCACTCTTTGAATTTGGTGGGAGTCAACAGCATTGACAGATGTGGAAATGAAGTCTCTAAGTATTTTGACTTGATTCAGTCTATTTACAACTTCACAACTGCATCCACACACCGATGGGACAGGGTATTTGGCAATTCCAACATAGATCTCACACTTAAAGCTTTATCCAACACGCGTTGGAGTTGCCGTGCAGAATCTACCAAAGCACTGTGGCAGAACTACAGTAAAATAAAAGCAGCACTACAGGTTATTTCCACTGATGACACAGAGAAACGAGACACACGAACTGAAGCTGACAGTCTAGTGCGGAAGCTGGATTCACTTGAGATGGCCTTCATGGCAGGCTTTTGGGACACTGTTCTGTCCAGATTTCAGGCCACAAGTCTGCAACTTCAAAAAGCAGACATGGACCTTGGTACAGCAGTTAGATTGCTGGAATCTCTGCGCACCTTTGTTCTCTCCCAAAGAGATCTATTTGATCATTTTGAGCAGAAAGCCTTAAACATGTTGGGTGGCACCCCATCTTACAGGGCTGAACGGACGAGGAAACGTAAAAAGTTTGCTGATGAATCAGCATCCCCAGATGTTGTGCTTGAGGGAAGGCAACTGTTTCAAATAGAGACATTTATTGCCTCTATTGATCAACTGAGTTCAAGCCTTAATCACCGTCTGGAGGCCTACAAACATCTGAACAATTTGTTCAGTGTCCTTTTCTCTTTGGGTACAGAGTCCAATGCTTCAGTCCTTCACAAGGCCAAGATTCTCACTGAATCATACCCATCTGACCTCAATGAAAGTCTTGGACAGGAGCTTATACAGTTCAAATCTTTTATACAGCTCAACAACACTGATGAGGAGAGGACCCCTTCAGGACTGCTCAAAACAATAATACATTTTGGACTACAGCCTACGTTTCCTAATACATACATTGCGCTACAGATTTTTCTCACTCTACCGGTCAGTAACTGTGAGGGAGAACGCTCATTCTCTCTTTTGTCAAGAGTAAAAAATGAGCTGCGCACAAGAATGACTCAGAAAAGATTAAATGCGTTATCTCTAATGGCAATTGAGAGTGAGCTGACAAGAGAGTTGGACTTCAATGATGTGGTGGATGATTTTGCAAAATTGAAAGCACGAAAGAAACCCCTTGCTTAAAGGTGCACTGTGTAAGATTTTTAGGTTATTTCCAGAATTCACCCATTCACTAATGTTAGGCTACCTGTTTTCATGAATACTTACCACCACCATAAAATTCTAAGTATCCATTATGACTTGGAGAATTGCACTTTTGCCATTTCTGGGAAGTGTCACCTGGATTGTGAAGATAGGATTGACTTTAGGCAGAAGCTTGGTGCTTTCTCTGGCAAACTGAACCTCAAGCTTCATTCTCTGCAGCTTTGCATTCTTGTGCAGACTTTCATCCACAAGGAACTTTTCAACTTCCCCACTATCGTGAAGGGGCCATCAAAAGATTTCAGTGTGTCCAGCATGTCTAGTCTCTTACTCTCCTTTCTTTGAGCCATCTCTTGTTTCTCATCTGCCCTACTCTCGAATTTTGCCTTCATGAATTTACTCCAGTTGAGTTCAACCTCCCTTTTTGCTTGTGCTGCTGCCTTGAAACCTCTGAAGCTCCTGGCTCTTCTGTAAAATTATTGACCTATTGACTGCGTTCAGTGTGCCCAACTTCTTCAGTTTGTAGTCCACCTTGCCACATTGTCTCTCCATCCCAATGTTGTGCACAGGGGTGCCATCAATGTTACTAGCCTGTTCACTGACAGGGTCCATTGGGAAGGTCTCCTCATCCATCCTCTGCCTGGCCAGGACAGTCTTCAGATGGGGCAGCATGAGATCTGTCAGCTGCTTCACTTCATCCAAGTATTCGGCAGCCACGTCTGACACTGAGTTCAGGACATGTCCAGTGCCTGTCCAGCCACTATAGCATTCTTGGAAATGGGCTATCTTGACCTGCATGCAGCCCTTGTACCATGAACTGGCCTACACCTTTCTTTGTGGTGCTCTCCGATGCATGTTATCATTTTACCTTTCTCCTTCTCCTCAAGCTTAACCACAAATAGATACAGACTTTGAGCCTCAATTTGCTGCACAGCTGCCGTTATGCCAATGTGTTTTCCTAAGATATTATTTTATTTTTAATGATAGAAGGGAGGAAAAGGGGGCAAAAATCATGTCCGATTTAGTTTTTTGGGTGGGTTGGGGGGTTTATTTCATGATAGCTACCAACTTCCAATACATAATATCTCTCAAATGACCCAATGCACCATCACTGAAGTGGGCGTAATCATTTTCAAAAATGTTTATTTTTAGGCCATTTATCCCCTCCCCCTGTGTCTGTGTGAAACCTGTGCTTGTCAGTGTCTGTGTGGTATACCTAATAGTGTGTGTGCAGTATGTGCACTCTTCTGTACAGTACAGTGTGCATGTCTGTTCACAGTATACAGTATTTCTTGCATAGTGCGTGCGTGTGTGTGCGCCCACACGCGCGGGGGGTTGAGGGGCCAAGACCATGTCAGGCCCAGGGGGCCAAAATTTCTTAATCCGCCCCTGCACACACACTAGTTACTAGGGATGTGCGGATCGATACTGAAATATTGATGCCGCCTATACCAGATCTTTATGCTGTAATATCGATTTGCAAATCAAAATATCAACACTTTTGACACTTGATACTTTAGTTATTTCAGATAATATACAGTATATCATTAACAGGAACACAGTCTGAAGTAACTAAATTATTGAGACACATTAAGTATATTCGCATAAAGTATAGGTTATCGGATCCGATATCAGCCTGAATTTTTCTCTATCGAATCGGAAAGAAAATCAGTGGTATCGCATATCACTAACTGCAGTTGTAGTGCAAGAACCATTAAAAAAAATATCAACTATATAAATCAGAAGTTACTTACAGTTCCTACTTGAGTAGTTTGTTTACTGAATGTGTACTTACTATTACTCAGGTACTTATTTGAATGACTACTTTTAACTTGTATTTTGCACTACGGCTGTATTTATCATGATCAATATAAAGTGTGACTCACTCGATGGACAGTTTGGTCCAGCTGGCCAGGGACGTTTTTTCTGGTTTATTTGGGTAAGCACTCCAATTTATGTCGAAATAGCTTGTCTCCAAATTCCACATTTGCAGCTTCGAGTCATTTTCACTTCACTCTATAGTCTGCTCCAATGTTTTCACCCTCGGGTCATTCAATTTCAAAAAGAGAAGGTTGTGAATCCTTAGTTGTTAAAAAAAAATCGTCTTTGTTGTTTGTTACCAAATCTGCCATGATTAGACGACACACAAGTGTTTTGTATCCAGAAGTAGGAACACACAGTTGTTGCTGGAAGTTGGATATGCACTGCTATGGAAACGAAAATCAATGCAGTCCTGGCATTGATTAAAATGATGAAAATGTGGTAAATATTGAAAATTGTACATAATGTTGCAGAGGTGTGGACTCGAGTCACATGACTTGGACTTGAGTCAGACTCGAGGCATGAATTTGATGACTTTAGACTCGACTTGACAAAATGTAAAGAGACTTGCAACTCGACTTGGGTTTCAAGATTCAAGATGGCGGCGCTTCACGGCGGCTGCTTCTTGCATGCGCTCTTGGAAGTGTAGACCGATTTGGCAAAATACCCGTCAATTCAGTCAATTTCATGGCTGGCTCACAGCGTGTTCACTCCGTGATCACTTACGACCGACTTACGATTCTGGATGTGGAGAGATCGGGCCATTTTGGGCTGAAAGATGCGTGTACGGTGGACCTACTCGCTAGCTTAGGAATTATTCGTGAGCAACATCCAGCAGTGGCCTTTGAAGCAGCGGGGTCCACTACCAGCGGAGACCGTCAACGAAAGAGACGTAAGCGGTGCGCTCGGAAGCAGAAGCGGGGATGTCGGGCGGGGCTAACAACAAAGCTAAAGGCGTTGTTGTTAGCGGGGCTAACGAAAAAGCTAAAAGCTAATCCTCAAAGAAGCGCTGATAAGGAGTCTGTTAAACTAGAACTAGCCAGTGCCAGGCTGGATAATCCCTGCACACATAGCAATTCTCTTAGAATAATATACAACTCACATAATGTCTTTTCTGCGTCAGAGGTGGACATGCATTTTACTGAGGTGGCAAACAATCTAAAAATTCCTGTCATATCAATTCCTAGATATGGTCGAAATTATTTAAAGTGCACTACGCATAATAAACGTAACATTATTAATATTGCTACTACGGATACTTTCAACAAAAACTCCTCAAAACAGCCCACTACCTATAATATGGGCTTTTTAAACATAAGATCATTGTCTTCCAAAACGTTATTAGTTAATGAAGTCATTAGAGACAACAATCTTGATGTCGTTGGTCTAGCCGAGACCTGGCTCAAACCAGACAAATTTTTTGCGCTGGGTGAGGCGTCTCCTCCTGGCTATACGGGAACGCATATTGCCCGTCCCATTAAAAGGGGTGGGGGTGTTGCACTAATATACAACAAAAACATTAGCCTTACCTCGGATCTAAATAATAAATATAACTTGTTTGAGGTGCTCACTATGAGGTTTGTCACACCGCTGCCTCTGCACCTGGCTGTCATCTACCGCCAGGGCCCTATTCTTCATCAATGAATTTTCAGAGTTCGTTGCTGATCTAGTGACGCACGCTGACAATATAATCATAATGGGAGACTTTAACATCCATATGAATACCCCATCGGACCCTCCATGTGTGGCGCTCCAGACTATAATTGATAGCTGTGGTCTTACACAAATAATAAATGAACCCACGCATCGCAACGGTAATACGATAGATCTAGTGCTTCTCAGGGGTGTCACCACCTCCAAAGTTACGATACTCCCGTACACTAAAGTAATGTCCGATCATTACCTTATAAAATTCGAAGTTCTGACTCATTGTCAACAAACTAATAATAATAATAATAACTACTATAGCAGCCGCAACATTAATGCTGCCACAACGACGACTCTTACTGACCTACTGCCTTCGGTAATGGCACCATTCCCAAATTATGTGGGCTCTATTGATAACCTCACTAACAACTTTAACGACGCCCTGCGCGACACCATTGATAGTGTAGCACCGGTAAAGCTAAAAAGGGCCCCTAAAAGGCGTACCCCATGGTTTACAGAAGAAACTAAAGCCCAGAAATTATCATGTAGAAAGCTGGAACGCAAATGGCGTGCGACTAAACTTGAGGTTTTCCATCAAGCATGGAGTGATAGTTTAATAACTTATAAACGCTTGCTTACCTCAGCTAAAGCTAAATATTACTCAAATCTCATCCACCTCAACAAAAATGATCCTAAATTTTTGTTTACTACAGTAGCATCGCTAACCCAACAAGGGACTCCTCCCGGTAGCTCCACCCACTCAGCAGATGACTTTATGAATTTCTTTAATAAGAAAATTGAAGTCATTAGAAAAGAGATTAAAGACAATGCATCTCAGCTACAACTGGGTTCTATTAACACAGATACAACTGTATATACGACGGACACTGCCCTCCAAAATAGTTTCTCTCTCTTTGATGAAATAACATTGGAGGAATTGTTAAAATGTGTAAATGGGACAAAACAAACAACATGTTTACTTGACCCAATTCCTGGGAAACTTATCAAGGAGCTTTTTGTATTATTAGGTCCATCAGTGTTAAATATTATAAACGTATCACTTTCCTCTGGCACTGTTCCCCTAGCATTCAAAAAAGCGGTTATTCATCCTCTACTCAAAAGACCTAACCTCGATCCTGACCTCATGTTAAACTACCGGCCGGTGTCCCACCTTCCGTTTATCTCGAAATTTTAAAGTTGTATCCTTGCAGCTCTTCCACCCACCTGGCAACCTGCCCCTCCGGCTCCCGGAAAGTCATTAGCCACTGGAGGGCAGAGTGGTCAGTCCTAATCACAAAGGGGAGGCCACACAGGTAATATTTAAAGTGTCTGATAGAGAGCACCACTGCCAGGAGTTTCTGGCTGAAGTATGCCACCACCCTTTCCCTTCCTGCCACGGCTGTGCAAGTACACCCCCCACCCCCACTCCGCTGGCATCAGTGTCCAGTAAAAAGGGCAGGGCGAGGCCACAAGCCCCGGCCAGTACAGAAGGCGGATATAGGGCGAGATTCAGGAGAAAGGGGTACCTGATAATACCCGCTTTTAAGGTCCAGAGTGGTGAACCACATGGAGCCGGAAACTAGGTCCAGGGACTCATCAATACGGGGTAGGGGGTAAGAGTCTTTTGTGGTCACTTCGTTCAGCCGTCTGTAATCCACACAGAATCGCCAATCCCCAGCCTTCTTCTTTGCGACCATGACCACAGGTGCCGCCCAGGGGCTCTCAGACGGCTCAATAAAGTCGGCCCGCAGCAGGTCATCTACGGCCTTGTCGCATACCTGCTGTCGAGCGAGGTGGATGCGGCGTGCATGGCACTTGATGGGCCGCGCCAAGCCAGTGTCTATGACATGCTCTGCCAGGTGGGTTCTTCCCACTTCACTCTCGTTCATTGCAAAGCTGCCCTGGAATTCCACCAGCAGCTGTTTCAGCTGCTCCTGTTGCTGTTTCTCCAAGTCCCTGTACTCCTCTCTCCACATCCCTCCCCCTATGACCGGGGGTGCTGGCTGCGGGTGGGGGCCCGTGGGTAGGGATGCCCAGGGCTGGCATCCCCGGGTAATACACAGCTCCGTATCCCCCCTCATTGGCTGAGGGGAGACAGGGCGAGGGCAGGGGTAGTAACTAGGTGAGGTGTGAGGCAACAAGAATGTAGAGGCATGCGGTGAAACGGGCAGGGGCCCGGGAACTAGGGTACCCATGGCAACTGTAGGGCCCCCCGGGAAGTTAAGTGTACCCCTCCCCATTTCTAGCAGGCACCCAGTGACTTGGAGGAAGTCCAGCCCTAAGATGCAGCAGTCTTGCACGTCTGCCACCCAAACTAGATGGCGAACTCGCTTTCCCCCCACGCACAACCACAGGAACCCCTTCCCCACCATAGGAGCTAGCTGGCCCGTGACTGTGCGTAGCTGTACTGCTGTGGGCTCAAGTGGTGTACTGCTGGGAAGGACGTCCGGTCTTACCAGCGTTACCGATGACCCTGTGTCCACCAGACCCACGGTAGGCCCCCCCCCCCCCCCCCGTGTCCAGCCCACCGCCATAGGTGGCACACTGCTGTCATCTACTTCTAGGGGGGATGGAGCCCCTCGCCCCTGGCTGTGCCGCTGGGCTCCTCCGGGTGCCCGAAAGCGAGAAGAAGGAGTAGAAGGCGAGTCGTCGTCTGCTTCTGGGGGGATGGAGCCCCTCCCCCCTGGCTGTGCTGATGTGCTCCTTCCCCTGCTTGACGAGCCTGGGCTGGCGAGTCAGGGTCCGCGGTGGACGTAGGGGCCCGCATACCCCTGACTATGCGGGCCCGGCGCCGTTTCCCGGCTCACGACGAGTGGCAGGGCACTCCCTGCGAAAATGTCCAGGTTGGCCACATCCCCAGCAGACCTGCATGGAGCGCGGGCCACGTTGACTTTGCAGAGTCACCGACCTCAGCAGTTCGGTAATTTCTGTCGCCCAAGCCGGAGCCCCGTCGCTAGACGGGTGTGACGACGCCGCCCTCACTGGATGGGGTATCATTTCCAGTTCCCCGGCTGCAGCTGCACTCCCCAGCATCTCCCTCTCCACGGCAGCTTCCAGTGCCTCCTGCAGGTACCTCGGGTGCTGAAGCTGCACTTGCACGCGCAGGTCAGGAGGAGTAATGGCTCTAACAAACAGGTCAGTTGCGAGCTCATTCTGTGCATCAGCAGGCAGGTGACCATGACTTACTTGTGACTTGCAAAGCAATGACTTGCTCCCACCTCTGTAATGTTGTGAGCTTGTCTGTTACTACAATATATATAGACTTGCAGTGTGTAGACAAAACGTTGATGGAGGGTTTTGAAGTTGTCTTAGAGGGCTTTGAAGGCTACAGCGGTCACTCCCATTAGCCACATTGTTCAAGTGTTGTTTTTTAACATTTTAAAATCCTAATAAAAAAAAAAGATGTGTGTTCTTGTCTCTCATAATGATTGTGAGCAATAGGGAAAATTCCAAATAAAGTGCAGTTTCCCTTTAAGCTGCATTTAGAAGTCAATGGAAAAATTAGAGCAAATAAATATGTGTATGCTTTATTATCTGACTAATCGATAAGATAATCGTTGACTAATCGTCTATTAAAATAATACTTAGTTGCACCTCTGATCAGCCTACACAGTCACCGTCTGCTGGCGTCCAGAGGATTATTGTACCAAAGACGTACCACAATATTAGGTTGCTATTCCACACCCTTGTAGTCAAACAGGCAACATGGTTTCCGAAGCGTGGCATATACTGTACAACATTAAATTACATTTTCTAAAACGTGACTCACACCTAAAAATGAACTGATCTTTTTTTTGTTGCTTATCATTCACAATCACTATGTGAGACAAGAACACATGTTTTTATTTTTTTAAGCATTCTAATTTATAAAATACAGAACCTATGAGGTGGCTAACAATGCAGCTAACGAGAATAATCTATTGTGCCTATAAAGCCCTCTAAAAAAACTTTAAAAAACCGCCAACAATACTAAATTTACATCTCGTGACCGAAATATTAACCAAGTATTGTTATTATACGTATAAGCGCTAATGTTAAACAAACTATTTTGGTATTAGTGTGATAACAAAGAGCTAACTAGCCAATGCAGCTGCTGTATTGCCACACTGCGCTGCTGCTGCTGCTGCATCGCCTCTGAGTTGGTGAAAGTTAATTGTCAATTAAGAACCACACATCCCACTTGTATAGTAGAAAGTTGTGGCCATAAACCAAGAAGTTGGTCCACTTTGACGTTCAGCTTAAACCAGGGGATGGCGACAAAGACACAAAAATATGCTGTTTTGCATCACCTTTTTTATTTTTAAACCTGCATAAGTATTATCATGCATTTTTCATCTAGACGGGAATATATAAAAATTCCATCAGACGGTATTCTAATGAGAGCAGACATTGTACTGTAAGTGATTATTTTAGCGGGAGCCGCTGTATTCTGCCTACAAAGCCCTTAAAAACATCCAAACACCTTCATTAAGGTTTTATAAACATGATGTAAGTATATATGTAATGTAGTAAGAGGTACATTTATAATAACATTTAATATTTCCATATTTTGCTAATTTTAAGCATACGCATTAATTTTAAAAAACGCATCACTACTTTCACTTTTTCCTTCAACAACATCACTGATTATTACTCACTGCAGACTTCATGAGACGCAACAAACAAAATAAATCAACACTTACTGTACAATGTCTGCTGTCATTAGGATGCCGACTGCTAGGATGTTCATATATTCCCATTTAGATGAAGAATGACTCATAATCCTCGCAAAGAAAAGGGGGGTGCTACCAAGCTTTTTGTGTCGTTCTCGCCATGTTTGTCAAAGTGTACCAACTTGTCGGAATGCGCCCTCGTTCTTCTACTTTCCAATAAAGTTCCACAAAGCAAAGGAAACGAGGAAGCAAGAGGAAGCACCTTACCACTCGATGATGTAAACATTGGGACACACACTAGTGATCACGGCGCCGCTATAAATAGTTTGTATGCGTTAGCACTTATAATAACAATATAACTAATACTTGGTTAATATTCAAGTCATAAAATGTAAATGGAGTATTGTTGGCGGTTTTTGGATGTTTTTTATTGGGTTTCATGGACAAAATAAAGGATGTTATTTACGAGTTAGAACGCTTTATGTCTTTCATTATTACTGTGAACAATTGTCAACATTCCCCAAAAAAGTGCAGTTCCCCTTTAAAAGACAACATCTTCACAAAGAATGTTTGCACAAAATTGTCGACTCTGCTGAATTATCGCTGGTCACCATGAAAGATTCATAAGGAACGTATAGACAACAGATGTTTTGGTGTGATATTCGGGGAGGGGGGACGACCCACACACTAACATTCACTCTCAAAACCCTTCTGAAGTTTCATCATCTATCTTTGTGTCAGAGCATCCTGAACCTAATAATCTCCTCCATCGCTCTCCGTCAGTCCACATTGCTGTCCTCCCATGATATTAAACGTTTCCTCTCACTGAGGATTGTGCCAGCTCTGCATGCTCTGCAGGAGCACCACTTCCCCTGCTCCCTGCATCACCTCATCTCTCATCACTCAGCCCTTCGTTTCCAAATCGCCTCCCCCCACACTTCAATGCAGCTTCGTTTGAAGCCCATTCGTCAAACTCCATCTTTGTATTCCAACACTATCGGCCCTTATTGTTCATTTCCTGCTTTTAATCATGCTTGTCTGCACGTATTTGTCTAACTCCCGGCACGTCAGAACCTGTTGGTGAACCACAAATAAAAATGTTGTCGATGCCCTCTCACTTGCTTCCAATAAATGTTTCTGACCAGGCCACAGAGATGCTGATTGTTGATTGTTGAGAATCCGGGGGGCGGGGAACTACCCACCACAACAAGAGGCTGCTGTTCTCAATAATGAACATCTGGCAGCTCATCAAACTCATTTTCAACCTTCCTCTTCTTTCCTATTTACCTTCAAGAAAGTAAACATTTAACTGAGCCTAAATGAAAAGGAATATAAACGATGTTTTGCCAACGATGTGAAGTTGTTGTAACACCTTTGTAGTTCCTTTCTTCTGTTGCGCCAGACCAGTCCTTCTCTCAGGGAATAAAAGTCACTGGTCAATCCCAAGTTCTTTCGGATGACATATATGTTGAGTGAGAAGGACCATCAAGACAGAATAGGAATATTATCAAGTTTTACTAAAGCTTTAGGAGACCAGTCTTACAGTGCGTTAATAGCAACATCTAGAAGAGGTCAAAAAAATCAAACGGAAAGAGACAGCTTATTAAGTACGAAAACAGCCCCCACCCGCCCAGAAAGAAATACAGCCTCATTGTTCAAACAGATAAGCTAAAAAGGGACTACATCATACTCCCAATACACATTCCAACGCCTTCAAGGTAAAGCACAAGAGTTTACTTGCGGACATAAGATACAAGAACAAAGTGTTCACATGGGAAAATATTAGCTGCTTTAAACATGACTATGAATAAAGAAAGAACTCTTAAAAATATATGCATTCTCCACACTTCCCAAACAAACTCTGAACTTGGTGACTGATGACAAATCTCTATCATCCAGAGTATCTCTTTCCCTGAGGGCCAATTACAGTCGATAGCCTTATCTTTGAACCGGGGCAGCTAAACTGTGTGCTCTCTATTCTTATTCAGCCCAGGAGGAAGAAAACTTTAGCCGTGTGCAGAGGCGATTTCAGTCACGGGAGACAAGCCTGGTGTCAATGCGCCCGAGGCAGCTGACTCGCTTGGCCCAGTGTGACTGCAGAAATGTGATGACTTTTACTACGGTGGATTGGGGCTGAGTCATAATGGGCAGCGTAGTGGAAGGATTACAGGGGAACACAGAGCTTAGCCACCTCTATCTCTAGGCATAATGAAATGTATCCACCCACCAGCCTAATTACAAGGGACTCTCAAATCTCTCCTACTGGATTCCTATGCTTCTCACAGGAAGTGTGTCTCAATTCCAAAGAGGCAAACTAAATTAATTTACACCTTTGCTTGCATTAAACTTCAAGGACTGGGAAAAGACTAAAGTGCTGATAATGTTCCAAAGTTAAAGGATTTCACTAGAATATTCTGTACATGATTAGCTCAATTTAAGAGCTCACCTTGTTGGATGACAGAGCTTGTAACTTGTATCTTGTATGTGTATCGTGTGCCTCAAATCAGACCCGCCTAATTGAATGATTTGAAACAATTTCATCTTTGTTTGCCCTCTCAAAAACAACTCAATTTTAATAAGTAACATGCTTTTTAAAAAGAAAACCTAACTTTTAGATAAGAAATATTGTGTTATGATCCGTTGCCCGGATCATGTTTTGTTCTGTTAGTTTAACTACCTGAGTTCTGTTTTCAGCACTCCTGGGTTTGTGTTTTAGTTGCCATGACTGCAGATTAGGTTCACCTGCCTCTGATTAGTGTTCGGCATGCTCACCTGCTCCTGGGCACTAATCAGAGAGCTACTTATTCCCGTTTCTCGCCACTATCAGTCTGGCTTCCTTGTTTGTACTACGCAGCGGTTAACGACGGCTATATTTTTTATTCTTGATTCCTGTTTGTTTGCTAGCTCCCGCGCTAGCCTCTTCCTTAGCTTTGCCTCCTGTGCTATTGGCACGCTTGTTTGTTTTTTCTGCATTTTCCTGCATGATTTATGCAAAAAATCATTGTTTACCTGCACTTTGCCTCCGGAGTTTCCTGCTGCATCTTGGGAGAACGACCCGCGCATAACCATGCGACCACGTCGTTACGGAAGGAAGCCAGACTGATTGTGGCGAGAAACGGGAATAAGTAGCTCTCTGATTAGTGCCCAGGAGCAGGTGAGCGTCCCGAACACTAATCAGGGGCAGGTGAACCTAATCTGCAGTTATGGCAACTAAAACATAAACCCAGGGGTGCTGAAAACAGAACTGAGGAAGTCAAACTAACAGAACAAAGCATGACCCGGGCAACGGATCATAACATCCATCCATTTTCTTCCGCTTATCCGAGGTCGGGTCGCGGGGGCAGCAGCCTAAGCAGGAAAGCCCAGAATTCCCTTTCCCCAGCCACTTCGTCCAGCTCCTCCCGGGGGATCCCGAGGCGTTCCCAGGCCAGCCGGGAGAGTGGTGGATCATAACATATTGTCTGAAAAACACTACAATTGAATGTACTGCAAAACTACAGTCATTTTTTGTGAAACTTTTTGATATTGCTCAGCATTTACCAAACATACTCGGGCGAAACGCATGCGGAACGTAATCACACGGACTCAAATTTTATGATCAGGCAGACTCTCCTCTGCGCACTCATGTCGCACAAAACACTGCTCGGCATGTAATTTTCACATCGGCCTGCAATAATAATAATAATAATTATAATGACAATAATAATAATTAATTTTATTTATATAGCACTTCTAAAAGGCACACAAAAGCACACAATAAAAAAAATAAAACATGATCATAATCACGAAAGCACATAAGTCAACGTAAAAATGGGAAAAATGAAAAAGAACATTGTGCTTTGAGATGGTTTGTCCAGTTTTAAAAGCAGTTTTGAAAAGGTTGGTTTTTAATAGTCTTTTGAACATTGTGGGATTATGAATGGATGGAAAGGGGAAGAGAGTTCAAGAGGGTGGGGGCAGAGATGGAAAAGGCACGGTCCCCCAGGTTCGGTGTTGGGTTCTGTGAGGAGGGGACTACTGGTGATTGTTGGGGGAACGCAGGAATGTGAGGGGTCAGAGAGGTAGGAGAAGGCCAGATTGTGGAGGGCTTTATGGGTCAGGAGAAGTATTTTGAAATGGAGGCACTAGCTAGCCAGTGAAGTTCTTGTAGGACAGGGCTTATGTGGTCATAGCGGCAGGAACGAGTGAGGAGATGTGCAGCCGAGTTTTGGATTAAAAGAAGTTTATGGAGGACTTTGGTAGATGAACCATAAAGGATGTTGTGTTACATTACATGTGACATCGATTTGCATAAAATTAAAATCAAGCAAATGTATGAAATAAATATTTTTCACGACTCAGTTTATGTGCCCAGTCGATTTGTGGCTGCAACATTTATGTTGGGAGCAGCTGGTAGCGAGTACTGCTTGCCTAAAATACTCCCCTTCCTCGTCTCTTGTAACATTTAAAGGCTGCACATACTACCGACCCTCTCTTTAGTTCACTGCTTTTCAAAACGAGCAGTACAGCAGCTCCACTTCCTCATCCTCAGTATAGGGTGCCATGACAGGAAAATGTAAACAATGTGCAGGGATTGTGGAAATGTAGTAGTTCAGGGTAATTTCACAAGAAACTACAACAAAGCATTGCACTATGGAAGTTCTGATGACTGTGGAAAATCTGCGCGGAATACACTCCACCTACAGTACGCCAAAGTCTGTGAGCACCTTAATGCGGTGCGTCTTCTGGACTGTAACAAAGGGAACTAGCCGTCTTTGCCAAAAACAGTCTTCAATAAAGGTTAAATGCTTGTGAAATGTTCCTTTATCCATTTCCATCCTTAATTTTTTTTGCATTGATATGTAATTATTCTTTATGAAAAGCCTTTTTGTCCATATTTTTGGGTGTCTAGAACGGATTAATTGGATTTACATTGTTCTGGTTTTCAGGGGACCCTTTGGAAAGGATTAGTGACACAAACAAAACCCAGAGGTACCACTGCACTACTTTAAACTAAAAGCTCAATGTCATCATGAAAGCAGGGTCGAGGCAAAGCTAGTTACTGTACTTTTTTCTTTGCTCCCCCTCGGGCTGCAGCCAAGTCAGTGGAACTTGTGACTGCTTAATCCAAAGTAATGACATGTCAGAGGCCTTAAATATGATGGAATACGGAGGTGTTTTGAAGGAGTTGAGGAATGCACTTAATAGTTAGCAGCAAGAAGATTATGTGACGACGGGCTTTTTTTTTCCTCTTAAGCCGGTTTCCATCCAAATGAAACGCGTTCTCCTTACAACATAAAAAGCAAGTTCATTTGAATCATCGAAATACACACTTTAGAAATTTCTCCCAACAAAAAAAAAATGCTCATTTTGGATTCTCTCTGACTTGTCGTTTGGCTCTGTGTACAAATCAAGTGTAGCTGCAGGGAATACAACTGGCAGATTAGTCAAATGCCCTCTGAGCCGAGGATGAGCGAGCTTCTGATCAATTTTGCCTGATCACAGCAGCACACATGGCCACAATTAACAAATGACTGCACAGCACACAGTATAGACAACCCCCTAAACACACATTTAATGTGATGGACAAATATCAGCGAGGACTAGAAATGTCTGGAGGACAGCGTTTTGAGCTGCAGCGCAAGGTGAGGGACAAAGTGAGACTAATGCAATGAGACGTGCTAAATGTGAGCTAAAGCACCGGCAGGACATGGAGCACCAGGACTTCAAAGCCGGGGGTGAGGAGGTGTTGAGCGGTGGGAGCGCTAATCCGAACTGACATTGTGTGAACTACAGTAACTAAACTACACATCAACATGGAGCCTACAGACTCACTTTTGAAAATGGCCTTTCAAACCTGCCTGACATTTAAAGGATGTAAAAATTGAATGTTAATTGGAGAACTACATATTGTGTGTACACTACTATGATGACTTATTCATAATATCCCTGTATATTCAAACTTGTAGGCCGCTCACTGGTTTTGTGGTTCGCAATGAGCCTGACAGTCTGGGGATGAGGTTTTTTTCCGGGTACTCAGGCTTCCTCACACAGTCCAAAAATATTCATGTTAGTTTTTTTGAAGACGCTAAATTGTACATGAATTGTAAATGGTAAATGGGTTATACTTGTATAGCGCTTTTCTACCTTCAAGGTACTCAAAGTGCTTTGACACTATTTCCACATTCACCCATTCACACACATTCACACACTGATGGCGGGAGCTGCCATGCAAGGCGCTAACCACGACCCATCAGGAGCACGGGTGAAGTGTCTTGCTCAAGGACACAACGGACGTGACTAGGTTGGTAGAAGCTGGGGATCGAACCAGGAACCCTCAGGTTGCTGGCACGGCCACTCTCCCAACAGTGCCACGCCGCATTGTCCAATGATTGTTTAAAGTAGAGATGTCCGATAATATCGGCCGGCCGATATTATCGGCCGATAAATGCTTTAAAATGTAATATCGGAAATTATCGGTATCGTTTTTTTTTATTATCGGTATCGTGTTTTTTTTTTTTTTTTTTTTTTTTTTTTTTTTAATTAAATCAACATTAAAAAAC
Organism: Entelurus aequoreus; assembly: GCF_033978785.1. Classification (NCBI taxonomy): domain Eukaryota; kingdom Metazoa; phylum Chordata; class Actinopteri; order Syngnathiformes; family Syngnathidae; genus Entelurus; species Entelurus aequoreus. The sequence continues at coordinate 50,977,421 of NC_084741.1, forward strand.
ACAAGATACACTTACAATTAGTGCACCAACCCAAAAAACCTCCCTCCCCCATTTACACTCATTCACACAAAAGGGTTGTTTCCTTCTGTTATTAATATTGTGGTTCCTACATTATATATCAATATATATCAATACAGTCTGCAAGGGATACAGTCCGTAAGCACACATGATTGTGCGTGCTGCTGGTCCACTAATAGTACTAACCTTTAACAGTTAATTTGACTAATTTTCATTAATTACTAGTTTCTATGTAACTGATTTTATATTGTTTTACTTTCTTTTTTATTCAAGAAAATGTTTTTAATTTATTTATCTTATTTTATTTTATTAATTTTGAAAAAAAAGGACCTTATCTTCACCATACCTGGTTGTCCAAATTAGGCATAATAATGTGTTAATTCCACAACGGTATATATCAGTATCGGTATCGGTTGATATCGGTATCGGTAATTAAAGAGTTGGACAATATTGGAATATCGGATATCGGCAAAAAGCCATTATCGGACATCCCTAGTTTAAAGGGGTCATGTGATTTTTCTCCTACATTTGAAACACCTCGTACATAACATGTGGTGGTGGTTCTTTGGTGCAAAAATTGCAGAGATTTTGTTTAACAGACATATTTTCAAACAACATGTTGTTTTGAGAGGCGCACCCTCATGCCCAGCGAGCATTGCCCCCCGCCTAGCAGAAATGTTTTGTAGTTTTCTTGCCTGTATTGTGCACAATGGACATCAGTGACCGCCACCAGCCATCTGTTTTGAGAGACTTTCACCACAACACAACATCTATCCATCCATTTTATACCGCGTGTCCCTCTTGGGGTCGCGGGGGTGCTGGAGCCTATCCCAGCTGCATTCGGCCGGAAGGCAGGGTACAACCTGGACAAGTCGCCATCTCATCGCAGGGCCAACATAGATAGACAGACAACATTCATCCCAGATGATATAGCGAGATTATCAGAACTATACACACTGCTAAGGTGACTTATACCGAGTCTAATTTTCGAATGCATGTGTATTATGACAATAAAATGATTTTCTATTCTAGATCATGTAAATCACTTGGCTGCACAGCTGCTTCAAGTTGTAAAAATGTGAGTTTTAAGGCTATGAGATACACTACGTGCTACATAATAAACATAAAAATAGATCATGTAACTTACTCGTCCATTGCCAAACACAGTAGGCACTGGTCCAATTAGTAGTTTTAAGGAAAATCATTCTTCATTTTGCTGTAGGATGGTGATGCTATTGTATTACAGTAGAAGGCTAAGCTAGCTACATATCATTCACACATTACTAACCTACTGTTATTACTCACTGTTTCATTGTCTCCTCCATTGCCAAAAATAGATGGCACCAAGTCAGCCTTTGAAAGTAGTTTTTTGGAAAATGCATCTTTTGTATAAGGTTTGTGGTTGAAGCAGGTCCAGTCTTTGCACACACTCGGAACAGTTCACAGTTAAAGGCACATTGCCGCAAAACAAAAAAAGTTATACAGGCACGTTTTACTTCTCCAGATGAGACTGAAGTTTGATTAGTGTCCTGAGTTGGGTAATACAACCAATAACAGCATTTTCGTTTCGAGTCGTATCATGGCCAATTTGTCCTCTAAACCAGTGGTCCTACCGGGCCGCGGCTCGATTGGTACCGGGCCGCAGAAGAATTTTTTATTATTATTATTTATTTTTTTTAAATATATATATATATATATATATATATATATATATATATATATATATATATATATATATATATATATATATATATATATATATATATATATATATATATATATATATATATATATATATATATATATTTTTTTTTTTTTTTTTTTTTTTTTTTAAATTAAATCAACATAAAAAACACAAGATACACTTACAATTAGTGCACCAACCCCAAAAACCTGGACATGTTTCAAACATTGGCGGGGTTTTTGCGTGAGACTGAGCCTGCGCCTTCATTCAACACGCTGCTGCACGATCACCTGTCTGTGCTTTTAAAAGAGTTTGAGCGCTACTTCCCAACTTCAAAAGACCCACGAACTGCCAAGGAATGGATCCGCGACCCATTTGTCAACATAGCAGCTGAATCCAGCATGTCTGTGCAAGAAGAAAATCAAATGCTGGAGATCGCGAATGACGGCACCCTTAAAAGTGTATTTCAGACAAAAACTCTGCCTGTTTTCTGGATTTATTTCATGGCAGAATACCCCGAGATCGCCACCACAGCACTGAAAACACTGTTGCCATTTCCAACATCCTATCTGTGTGAAGCGGGGATTTCTGCAGTGACAGCCACCAAAACAAAACAACGTAGCAGACTGGACATAAGCACACTTCGGGTGTCTTTGTCTCCCAATACCCCCAGTTGGGACCGTCTCGTTGCAGAGAAACAAGCTCAGGGCTCTGATTGATTTAGCGTTACGGTGAGTTAAAAATCTCATGCAATTTATATTCGTTTTTAATGTTGTATCTGCATCTTATTTTGAAGGCATGTAAACGTTACCATAGCAACGAAAATCAGAGCGCGTTGGGCAGAGGGAGGCGAGGGTTGAGGGAGAGGAGGAGCTTGTGAGTCGACTCGGGCACACAAACATGCAGGAGGCTTATCTGACGGTCCAAAGTGACAACTTTATTTCAGCTGTTGAAAAATAACATTCATAATGACAGTAGTGTGGAATTGCTGGTTCTTGTCATTTATATATTTTTCCACGTGATTTTTTTATTTATGTATTGGGCAGACAGGAAGTTACCAGAGACTTTGTTGTTATACTCATGTTATGTTGTCCATATGAGTACACAGTGGATTCACGTTTATTATTTTAATTTTTTCATGAAACCCCCCCGCCGGGCCGCGGGACAAATTAACAAGCGTTGACCGGTCCGCAGCTACAAAAAGGTTGGGGACCACTGCTCTAAACTACATATGCGCTCGCATAAACTAAAAATGGCGGACACGCGCAATGCAGTTTTGGTAGATTTATACCATATATTGAAAATCCGCTGGCGATGTTCCCATTTGGTGACACAAAACCTCAAAGACTCATGTTAGGTTTGTGTCCACATTTAATGGCTTTTACTTAAGTAAATGTTAAAAAAAAGATTGTAATCTTACAGAAAATAAAGTTATGATAGTTTAATAGACAAATATGAATACTTATTTTATGGTTTTTGACAATAAAACAATCGTACAAAGCTACTTGGTGAAAAATCTTGGTATTATTTTTACCTAACTCTCATTTGAGTTACACATTAAGAGTGTTTCTAAAACAGCCTTTTTTATGTATGTAATATCGCTAACATTTTTCCAATTTTGTCCCCCAGTGACGCAGAGATCATTGTAATTGCAGTTTTTACGGCTCACTTTGATTACTGTAAATATTATGTTCAGGATTCAAAGATTACAGTTGGTTCAAAATGCCATTGCTAGACGTTTGACAAGGACAAGAAAGTTTGATCATATTACTCCTATGCTGGTTTACCTGCACTGGCTCCCGGTACACTCAAGATGCGACTTTAAGGTTTTATTACTTATGTACAAAATACCAAACTGTTGAGCACCATCTTATCTTGCTGATTGTATTGTACCTTGTGCTCTGTACAGAAATCAACATTCAAAGAGCGCCTGCTTATTAGTGATTCCCAGAGCCCAAAAAATGTACGCACGCTCTGGAGTGTTTTCTATTCAGGCTCCAGTACTCTGGAATTCCCTACCGGCAACAGGTAGAGAGGCCACTTCGGTAGAAGCATTTAATTCCCACCTTAAAACTCATCCATATACTCTAGCTTTTGAAAATACTCTGTTTTAGACCAGTTGACCTGCCGCTTCTCTTTTATGCCCCCCTCTCATGCATGGAGCGGTTACCAGGTGGCCACGGATAATCTCTGGAGAGATACCAGTCTGGAAGAGGCGCTTGGTTGTCTAAGTCGTGACCCGTAGATCACGCCTCTATGACCTGGATGAAGACCTCCTATGACCCTCTGCCAGCGTCAGAATGGACTGGACACTCACATTATAATGAATAATTCAATAACTGCACCCACTTAGCTTCTATTGCAGCCGATCACCGAGTAGGTGAGTCGCCACATCTGCAGCCCTGTCCCAAGGTTTCTTCTTTTTACCACTTTGGCATTTTGGAGTTTTTCAGATCAGGGGATGTGGTTTGTGCATCCCTTCGAGGCACTTGTGATTAAAGGCTGTATAATTAAAATTTGAGTGATTGATGATTGATTGATTATGGTTATATTAGTTTTTTTATTCTGTCTCACATGCCTACCCTTACGATGCCGCACTGATTTCCCCAAAAAATATGTCTCAAAAGTCAAGCCTGATTTTCTAAAGGTTTGTGTACACTAAAACACGCTAGCACACGCTCAGCTGATCTTCTAAACGTGTGCAGAGTGGATTGTGTCTGTTAAGTGAGCAGAAGCGTGCAATCCGTTTTAATAACAATAATAATGGATTAGATTTTATATCGCGCTTTTCTATTGTTAGATACTCAAAGCGCTCACAGAGAAGTGGGAACCCATCATTCATTCACACCTTTTTGAGTCTATGTCTTCATTAATATGCATAATATATGCTGATATTTTGTTTTGCGATTTGTGCGTCAAAACCAATAATAAAACTGGTACACAGCAGGTATAAAGACAATGGAAGCTGGTGAAAAACTCGGTAGCTTCAGAGTGCTGAAAGTGAATTGCACTATCCAGACTAATCATTCAAAGGTGGAATACCGAGCAACAGCAAGTCAGAGATGCTCAATCCGGTCTTATCCAGACCAGCGCTAAAATGACTTGTGGGAACACCCAAGGACCCCACCTGTTCGTGCACAATCCACAGTGGCACAATCCCATTACTCAGCGTGTTATTGGCCCTTTCACACCGTGCAGCACAGCACCAGATCATGCAGCCACAGACGGCAGTGCTGCTTCTCCAGGGAAGGGAGCGGGTGTTTGATTTTCCGAGGTGCTCATCTCCCACCTTTCCTCACCCCTCACCCACGTTTCCCTCTCAGTGTCTCACTCCCCTCCTTCTCTGTATGCCTGGGCTCCAGCTCGCCTCGCCTCACCACATCCTGACTCTTTCTTCAGACAACAATAAACTTACTTAGCAGTCAGCTCAGCGACGCTATCGTAAAGCTGCCAATTCACCTGAAGTGATTGCTGAATTCTCTACACCTTCTCCAAAACCCTTTGTGATTACAGTCCCTGCATGTTTCATAAGAAATCCTCCAGAAATGTTGTTTTTCCACCATAAGTTAGTTAAAGTGTTCACATAAGTCATTATATAAATTTACTCCAAGGTGTCAGAACATATTCTGCTTTAGGTTTATATAGAAGCAATCAGTAAGGGCATCTTTTATACATGACTTGAGTCAGACTATAAGGAAGCCTACTACATTCAAGCAAGTCATCAATACAGGATTACTCAGAGTGTTTCTACCAAGTAGTAAATTGCTGTTCCGTGCCAACAGAAGTCAGTGGTAGGACAAAGCTTTAATTAGTTTTTTTTATTTTGTATTTTTTCTGTTGATGATAAATCGGTACTGGCAAGTGTTGAGTTGCTTGGAAAAGATGGGAAAAGTTTGAACTTTTGGCCACTTGAAAAAAGGCACAGCGTGGAAGCTTGGGAAACGTTTAGTGTGAGACTGTACAAGATTGCGGCAGAAGCTTCCTTTAAATGCATTTCTTTTGATGAACGGATCTGTGTTGTTGGGTTTTCCAGTTCTTTAAAGCAACCTTAGAGGTGAGGGAGGAAATTGCATGTGAGCAGCGTGACATCAAACAATCTAAGCATGACGGCCCTTTCAAGGTCTAAGAAGAAAAAAGGTGTTAACATGTAACAGGTAGAATAAATCTCCCAAACCACTAAAGCTCACGTCATTTATCACACTCAGTGCTCACAAGACCACCTTAAATGAAGTAATGATTGAATGAGGAAGACAGACAAGAATCCTATTCTGACTGCGACCAACGTTTTCCAGAAAGGTTTCTCCTTGTTATGCATCCTAAGATTGAACAAAGGTTGAACCCCGAATGCACAAAGGAGACCAAACAAACATTTTGCATTGACCAGAATCATTGATTTAGACAGCTGGGATTGCATAGGCATTGCTGCAAAGGACACAAACCAACATTAATTCATTCATTTCACATGCATGTTTATGGACTGTGGGAGGAAAACCAAGGGAAAATCCACGCAAACATGTCAGAAATGCAAACTCCACACAGAGAGGTTTTGAAAGAATCCTTCAGGTGAATCTTCACAGCAATCTTTTGAGTAAATAAGGCTATAATAGAGGGTTGGGTACCGAATTCGTTACTTTTATCAACACAGAAGAAAAAATCAAACAGTGCCATATTTTGATATCGTTGATGCACGTGACGTCAAGTCCGGTTGCAGACTCTGCAGCGGCCCACGCACTTGGCCAGTCAACAAGCAGTCAGGCAGCACTCAGACTCTGCCGGACTGCCTCTTAGTAATGTTACAATTTTCCTTGCAAACAAAGCAAGAAAAAAACGATACAAAGTACAGTGAGGTTCCACTTTTAAAAATGTGCTCGCTCAGTGCTCATTTATTTTGGATTTGCTATAGATATGCTACTGCTTAGCATTAGATATTGTTAGAATATTGTTGCAAATATACATTTAAATACACTCTGCTGACAGTAGGCTGTCTGTGTTTACGGGCTTCCTGACCTGTCAAACTGACTCCTAGCAAGGACTCTTCTTGTTGTTAAATTCCTTGAAGCTATTATGGCTATTCTTAATCAATGCACAGGACTATAAGAATGTTGACGTTCTGTGTCTTGTAAAACTCCAAACTAATATTAATATGATAATTACACATCCTATAGTATTGATTGGGTACACAAGTTCCTCTTATCAACCAATGGCTCCGCTGAATGGCCTTGTTATGGGCCATTTCAACTGGAAATGGCCCATAACAATGGCCCGACTGTTGTTGCCTTTTGCCCTGGATTCACCCCCTCCTTAAGGAAAACTCACTTGACCATGAATGTGATTGTCTGGACCAGATTAACTTTTTTTGTCTCATGGAGTATAAGAAGAACAAAGAATTATTGATCGGGGCTCAATCCTCTCGGCAGTCGCTAGACGAATGTTGATTGAGACCAATGCTGAAATGTTGTTGAATAAGTCTTGTTAAATATTTCAGAAGGCTCCGGCTCATGACTGTTCATTCCAAGAACGCGAGTTACAGTAAGTCCAAACTATTTTACATGACTATTTCAATACCTCCAAATTTGGTGATGAAAACTACTAATATGTAAATCACAATCAAACTGCTGGTGATAATAAGTGCAATACTTCCACTAACACGCCACATTCAACATAATGGCATAGACTACTTCCTAGCTAGGCAACACACTGTAGTCCATAGACGTGGCTGCTACAACTTTGAGCTGATCCTTTGTGTCTGCGGCGCTTCCTTGTTTGTTTTTGGCGCGTATTAATGCCTTGTTGTGCAACATGGGGCTGCTCCACCCGCGAGAATTGTAAAAATGTTTTACATCGCTTTCCCTACAACCCGGCTAGAAGACAAGTATAGGAAGTGAAAGTTTGCCGTCAACACTGGTGAGCCACACACTAATGTCTAAGGTAAACACACAAAGTCTGCGTTGTGTTCAGGAGAGAACACACTGAAGCTAATACAAATGATAACAGAATAAATGAACTATTTAAAGAGATGGTTTGACAAAAACAGAATACCTGTAAATGTCAGTAAAACTAAGATAATGCTATAGGATAACAGCAGAAGAGAAAGTCAAACAAAAAATACAAATAGACGGAGTTGACACTGAAAGAGTAAAAGAAACCAAATGTTGGGTGTAATAATAGATGATAGTGGATCTAAGTCTTAAAGCACACATGTAGATAGCACAGTGATTACAAATACATTGGAGGCAGCCACTACAGTTGACATACTTCACACAGAAGAAAATAAAGTTTATGAGTTTGAACATCAAATATCTTGTCTTTGTAGTGCATTCAATTGAATATGGGTTGAAAAGGATTTGCAAATCATTGTATTCCGTTTATATTTACATCTAACACAATTTCCCAACTTATATGGAAACGGGGTTTGTATATATATATACAGATCTAAAGCTTGGATATGTTTGGGTGTTACATTTAGTGCATATATTTCATATATTATATAGTTTATCATTTGGTAGCCTGTATTCGTATGCCATAATTATCAGCTCTGTTGGTTCAGCAATTGTTGTGATAGTTGTGATTGTCATGGTGGTGAGGCCTGCAAGTAAAGACAAGAATAAACCATCGACTAAGGGAGTAAACTAGATTTGTGCGGTATATCGGTACTAATAAATTACCAATGAAGTGAAAACAGTACTATACTGCCTCTGAAAAATACCGGTACAATTTTTTAAAATTTTACGGACATTACGGCGCACTGAGGTCACGCTGTGACTTTGCTGGTAATACGAGTAGAGGCGCATGTCCGGCAACGCACACGTACGGAGTATTTACCAATGCAGCGCCGTTTTACAAGAGGTGCTTTAAGACATAGCTAACTAGCTAGCGGCTAATGTCCATCCACAGACGGCAGTGTTTTAGCTACTTCTAAATCACTAATCTTCGCATCCATGGCGACAAATAAAGTTTCTTACAAATGCCATCCCTGCAGGACGAGGAATAGCTAAGCATGCTGGCGCTCCTCAATGTAAACAAATGTAATCGACTGTAAAGATACCAAGTGTAAGAGCTGTATTTAGTCGATACTACAATGAATATACCAATATTTTTTATTATCACAAAATCTTTTGTCATTTTTAAAATTGTTTATAATAAATTGTTTATATAAATTGTTCTTTCACAGAAGAACTTTTTAGTTATGACCAATGTATGAACTTGTAACTACACAGTATTTGATTGATACTAAAATGTTTAGTATCACCTAAAACTAATGTAAAGTATCCAAAAAACAAATGAGTGTGCAATACATTTTAACAGAAGTGTAGATAGAACATGTTAAAACAAAAAGTCAGTTGATATTAACAGTAAATGAAAAAGTAGATTAATAATCAATTTTCTACCACTTTTCCCTCATAATTTTGACAAAATAATAGAACGGGAAATGACACAATATGTTACTGCATACGTCGGCAGCCAAATTAGGAGACTTAGTTTGCGTACATACGACTAAAAGAGAAGTTTTCTTATGTTCAATAACTTATTTTATGACAAAACTCTTCTTTGATTGCAATAAAACATGTTTAATGTATTATAAGATTTTCTGTTAAAATAAAGCCAATAATTTTTTGGGTGGTTTCCCTTTATTTTGAAAAGTATCGAAATACATTATGGTACCAGTAAGAAAATATTGATATCGGGACAACCCTAAAGTAAACAGAAGTCTGTATCCGTTATTCTGTTGTGGGCGTGGCTTAATGTGGGCGTGGGTCAACGTTGAGCCACTCCCCGATCCACAGGAGCTGGACGATGGAGAGGTTTTGTCAAAACAAAAGAAAAAAAGAATCGCCTAAAACCAAAAATGAACTAAATCTCCTCTTTTCTGTACATTATTGTCCAGGTTACATTATATTGTCATCTTCCTCTTCATGCCATTTCTTCAAGGTGACAGAAAAACATAAACTGCCATATCAGATTCTACCAAGTTGGCAAAATACAAACACTACATATATAACACATAAAACATTGTATTATACTTTGTTGATTTAACTAGCAAAACCATTTTGTCAAACATTTGTGATTTATTGTCATTGTCAATTCAATGCATCACACTTATGTGGTTAGGATACAGTTGTTTGTAATTATACATTTGACCAGCTGGTAGAGTCTTGTGCCAAAAAAATGTATTGAAGCTTCGAGAAATTCTCAAAGCACTTGGCTCAAGTGGTTCGATGCCTCATGAGGCTTCATCTGACCATCACTAATACAGAGCATAACATATTTATGTAGTAACTAATATTGCAAAATAGCATGTCAAAACAAAAACAAAAAACCCTTGCTTACATCCATTTTTCAAACTGATTTACTTCTACATCCTGCACACATTCTTTGGTAATCCAATCTAGAAGCAAGTAGTCGTGGCTCAACGTTGAGGCACGCTCTGAGCTCCGAGCTGCAGCCAGGGGCTTCTCGTACGATAAGTTGTTAAGTTGAGAGCCATTTTAAGTTCATTTACACATTTGGGTATGGCATTTGACTATTTTAGATATTTTTGTCAATTAATCATGCTGTATGTTAATCAGAATTATTAATCCCAGAGGGGAAATTAAAAAAATTATCAAAATGAGTAAATATAAAATGTTATTATAAATGTGCTCGTTACTACATTACATATATACTTACATCATGTATACAAAACCCTAATGGAGGCTCCCATAAGCTCCATTGTAAGCAAATTTTTGATCGCATTTATTTAATATTTAGAATGCATTAAAAAATAACGTCCATCGTCATGTCTGTCATAATGACAAAACGATAGGCAAAATTCCCAAAAATGTGCAATTCCCCTTTAAGTCTATGCATTACTTGTAGGGAAAGTAACATCATTTTGTAATAGTTCCACCCCAAATACTTATTGAAGAATGTGCTAATTTTTCACCTGACTTTGGCCTTTGTGATCTCAATGTGTTTTTTGTTGTTTTAATTTTGGCCAAAATTCAACTGCTTGGCAATTAAATACAATCTAAATACGAGATTACGTTTGATTTAACTGCGTCTTTTTCATATTCTACGATACCGCACCAGAATTAAGTCGCCGCTGGCCACACCTAAGAATTGATGCCGAATCACAATTGCTCTTTAAAAAAGTCGGAGGTAAGGATGAAAATGTAGGACAACCAATGACAACGTTCGTCTGAAGACCACATTTATTGTGCGTGTTCGTTTCTAACACTTTTACTAGCATCTGTTCAAATGTGTGGAGGAGAGGGGAATGTGTCACCCTGCTAAATATGTATGTCACTAGTGTCAGCTCGCGTCTGCAACGGGTCTGCGTTTGTGCGTGCGTGTGTCTGTTTGTGTGTGAGCTGTCAATTGTCCAAGCAACTGAGTGTGTCGAGGCTCTGCTGTGACGCCATGCTGACCTTCACTTGGCTTGCTGGGAAACTGTGCAAACAGCTCAGGGCATGAAGTCATTAAGATGCACACAATTAACAACGTCTGTCTTTAGCTACTGGACATTAGGATGAATGGAGGATTCCACATGATACCACTGTGTTTCCCATAGGGCTGCAATCTAGTTGTGGTGGTGGGTTGATCTGATTCCATCCACAGCCCAGGCTGTTGAATTGGGATGGCCTCGTGGTTCCACCCACACCAATTAAGTTGTGGAGCACGTAGGAATTACTGAAATTTCTGGTCTATAACGCACACCTAAACAAAAACCACACCCACTTAATTTTATGTGTACATATAATTAGCCACACATGTCTATAAACCCCAGGAGTACAATTTAAATGAAATATTTACACAGGCACGTGAGAGCTGTCTTCGTCGTCGTCCTCCTCCTGCGCGCTGGAGGAGGACTATTTTAGCGTCAGACTTGAGGGGACTCAGGGTTGCTTCGTCTGGCGTTTTTGTGGCCTTGTTTTTGCGCACATCTTCGTCTCGAGTCGCCTCTGGGCTTGTACCGTTTTGGGAATTGTAGGTAATGGTGGATTTCCGTTCTGTGAGGCAGCTCTGTTTTCTTTTTTTATGGCTGGGTCGCCCGTGTTCGGCTTTGAGGCTGCATCTTGTGCATTTCGCCATGTCTTTGCCATGATGAGGGTGAGTCCATAACACGCTAAATGGCTGACTGAATGATCGTGTGAATGCGTTTGATTTAAGGTGAACAATTTAATTGGTCCACCGTGACACGTTCAGCAATTTCGTTGGTCTGATGTGACAAGGCGAAATTTATTGGCAGCATGTAAAGCTTGTGAACCCGGAAAAACCCATAGATTAGCCGCAGCATTGTATAAAGCGCAGGATTCAAAGCGTTGCAAAAAGGTTGCAGCATTTATATGGCTGCGTTCACACTGCAGGGGATGATGCCTAATTCAGATATTTTGTTAAATCCAATCTTTTCATGAAGTCGTTCACAACTTAAAATTACCAAAAAATGTGATTTCTAATGTGAGTGGAATGAGTCCCTGAAGTGACTTACATGCGCAAATGATGTTACAAAAGTAAACTTGGCTCTAATTCTGTTAGTCTCATTCCTGGTGCATTTGTGGCAATTTCCAGTATTTTATTTATATTGTATTTATATTCATACTTTCTTAACCAAAATATTTGCCGTAGGAGATTAAGAAGAAACAAGGCAAACAGTCTGAGCCTGGAGTGGTGGAACATTGAACATTCTAAGACATTTCCTTTTCACCTGTTTTCTGCTCAGTCGTCCACTATTTCTTTTCACAGCCGTCTATTTCGGCGTAGGATTATCGCTTTCTGGTCGGATTGGTCTGACACATGCAACACAATCGTTCAGACAAATACATATTTGATTTATCAATCAATCAATCAAACTTTATTTATAAAGCGCTTTTCATACATAAAAGAAATGCAACGCAAAGTGCTTTACAAAGTTAAAAACAATACCCCAATAACCCATATCCCCCATTATCACGTACGCACGCACGGACACAGATACCAAACACAAACACACCCACAACGTACACACATATGCAACTAAATGGACGAATGATTGTATGGCTGAGTACAGAGGAGACATGTGAGTAAACACTATCACAGGAGCCATCTGCACCATGGCCACTAGGACGCTGACACAAAAACGCCCCACAAGCACAGATGTCTCATCTGAAGAACGTTGGAAAATAAAAATGATAAAACTTGTAAAATATTAACCCCTGAGGCAGATGGCTCATCTGAGGAACGTTGGAAAATAAAAATGATACATCTTGTAAAATAGTAAGAACCATGAGTAGAGATAAATAATAAAATACAAGTAAGAAGTATGAAGATTAATATAAAAAATAAAAAAATACAATAAATAAATAATAAATAGACCCTGTGATGATGTGGCGACTTGTCCAGGGTGTACCCCGCCTACTGCCCGAATTCAGCTGAGATAGGCTCCAGCGACCCCCCGCGACCCCAAAAGGGACAAGCGGTAGAAAATGGATGGATGGATGGATAAATAATAAATAAATAGAACAAAATAAAATCTTGCAAAACTAATAGGATAAAAAGTAAAATACAAATTACATAATTAATATCAGGTAAATGCCAAATCAAAAAGGTGGGTCTTAAGCCTGCTCATAAAAACATGAACGTTCTCTGCAGCCCTGAGGTCCTCCGGCAAGCTGTTCCACAGACGTGGGCCATATTGATTGATTGATTGATTGAAACTTTTATTAGTAGATTGCACAGTACAGTACATATTCCGTACAATTGACCACTAAATGGTAACACCCGAATAAGTTTTTCAACTTGTTTAAGTCGAGGTCCACGTAAATCAATTCATGGTGGAAAGATGCCATCTCGTGACTTTGTGTCCTGACTTTTGGAATAATTAGGAGATGAGCGCCAAAGGTTCATAGGGTAAAAGTAAATCTGAAAGATAAGAAGGCCCAATACCATAAAAAAATGTATAAACCATAAGAAGAACCTTAAAATTGATCCTGAAACACACGGATGCAGGGATTTTAAAACTGGTGTAATGTGAGCCCGCCTTCTGGTCTTTGTAAGGACACATGCCACTGAATTATGGAGTAATTGCAAAGGTGTAATACCTTTTTAGGAAGACCAGAAAGCAGGGCGTTACAATAATCTATACAACTTGTTTTTGTTTTTTTTGTCCTGCCCAGCTTCTCAGGCAAATCATATAGTTGATGTAGATGCCCATATCGGCTGTTCAGATTTACTTTACAAAAGAGAAGTGTGGGACACTTCTCTTGTTGCCTTATTTGTATTTGACTTTATTAAATGTATCTATATTATCATTTGGTGCAGCCAGGCCAGAGCAGGAGGGGATGGAGAGAGAAAAAAATGAAGACAGAGGGGGAAATTGTGGGGACAAGAGGGGGATGAGACAGAGAGACAAAAACAACAACAGCAAACACAACAATAACAACAACAACAATAGAGCAACATCAGCAAATATGATATATACAAATATGATGGTAAAAGTGATAGCAAAGAAGCAGTTAGCAAAATAAATAATAATACAGAAATGACAATGAGCATTATTAGACTACAAATGGAGCAATACAAATACCAATAGAAATAGCGCTATTGATAATGAACAATACCAATAATGTATCTCAATTATCAACAATACAGTTGTTCAAATGCAACAATACATATACGTAATGATAACTAGAGATACAAAAGAAAGCAGAAAAATGGAGGGGAAGAAAGAGAAGCAACCTATATTAACCTTGTAGATTGTTATAGTAACAATAGGTTAAAATGTTTCAGTGTACAATAATAATAATAATAATAATGGATTAGATTTTATATCGCGCTTTTCTATTGTTAGATACTCAAAGCGCTCACATTTGTAGCCAAAGCTGCCCTGGGGTAGACTGACGGAAGCGAGGCTGCCAATGTGTTACCCAGTTTCCCCTAGAGCAACAACGTTAATATATGTTTGATGAAACGTGATTATGTGCATGAGTGCATGTATGTATATGTACTTGTATATGTACAGTATGTGTATAGGTTTGTTTGTATAGTGAATGTAAATGTACATGTATGTGTATATGTATGTTTGTACAGTGAATGTACGTGTGGATGTGCGAACTTTGAGTATGTAGGTATGTACCGTATTTGTGTATGTATGTTGGAGCATAGGTACCTATGTATGTATGCATGAATAACGGTGTGTATGTGAGTATATACGTGTATTTGTATGTACAATATATTTGACTCCCAGTGTGTGTGGGAGCCAGAGTACGGCCCCAGCCACCCAGAGAGCCCAACCCACAAACAGCAGGTGTGGCGCCCACGGAACCAGGGACCACTGGCCCCACGCAGCCAAGCCGGCCAGCGACAGGAACCCCAGAGCCCGGCCCACCGTTGCGCCTGGAAGAGCCAGCAGCAGGCCGCAGATAGACGCACCCGGCAGAGAACAAGGCACGGGAGAAGCAGGGGACAGCCAGCCCTCAAGCCAGGAAGAGACCACACCCCACACGGGCAGAAAGGCGGCACGCCCCGCCAGGGTGGTCCAGAGACTCCCCGCAACCGGACGGGAAGACCACCCCCGCCCCACCAGCAACCGGGCCCCCACGAGCCCACCTCCCACCCCTGGAGAGCACGGTGCGGCCCGCCCCAAGTCGGCTGACACAGGACCGGCCAGCACGGGGCCACGGGAACCACCCACCCCACTCGCAGGGACCCCAACGATGGAGATGGAACAAGCAGCAACCGCCCTGTCGAATTCCCCCATGAGGGAGGGGAAAAAATTTAAAAATTTAAAAAATAAAATATATTAAAAATAAAAAAATAAAAAATAAAAAATAATAATTATATATATAAAAAAATAATTAAAAAAGAAGATCACAGACATACTGACACACAAGGTCACTACTCTATACGACTTGTAATAAAAGCATGCTTTAGCGTCTCAGTGTTGCCCTGAAAGAGATTTGGGTGAAGTCTGGCTATATTCTTAAGATGATAAAAAACTATTTTGTTATATTTTTTATATGTGGTATAAAACTAAGGTCATGTCCACATACAGGACATACATGTAATTGTACTGTTCACACTGACAAGAAAAAATCAGATACATGTCACATATGGGCAAAAAAATCGTCTATGGTAAATGTTTCAACTTGTGGGTTGAATATGATGAAAATTCAGCCCTGTATGTACCTTTAGGGAGCATTTCAAGCAAAAACAGACTATTGTTATACAGAGTATTTGGTAAGAAGTGTTAAAAAAAAGAAGCTTTAAATTATTTACATTCAATCTTTGATCGCATCTATAACTTAACTCCTGGCATCACGCAACTGTTCACTCTCTGTGTAGGGCAGTGCACTATTTATAAAGACAGGCTGGGTGGGCACCCGGGCTTGATAAAGTGACAGACTGACAGGCATGAACAGACACACCTGAGAGTTTGGATGGGGAGAAAAAGGAAAGGTGGGGTGTAAGTAAGGGAAAAAGAGCTCTTGAGGATTATGGTGGAAGAGAAGAGAGGATGACACAACAAATGAAATGACAGCGATGAGTAAACTGTCTAAAGAGGCTGGACATTGTGCAAGTAGGATTTAAGGCATGGGACTCAGACACGCGGCCCGCGGGCGAATTGCGGCCCGCGAGACGTTATTTTGCGGCCCCCACCTTAATATGAAAGTTCAATGTTAGTGCGGCCCGCGAGTTTTAAATGAATGGCGTTTGACAGCGTTGTGTGCGGAGCTGAAGGAATCTACCAATCACGGTGTGGTATATGGCTCTCGACAAAATTGAGGGCGTGCCCTGATGGCACTGCCTTTAGAGTCCTCTACAACCTGTCATCGCACTGTCTTTTACTCCATACTAACAGCGTGCCGGCCCAGTCACATGTTGAATGCGGCTTCTGCAGGTACACACATGTGACTGCAAGACATACTTAGTCAACAGCCATACAGGTCACACTGAGGGTGTCCGTATAAACAACTTTAACGCTCTTACTAATATGCGCCACACTGTGAACCCACACTAAACAAGAATGACAAACACATTTCGGGAGAACATCCGCACCGTAACACAACATAAACACAACAGAACAAATACCCAGAATCCTTTGCAGCCCTAACTCTTCTGTCTTCCCCCACACACACCTCAAACCCCCCCACCCCACCCATATCCCGAATTCGGAGGTCTCAAGGTTGGCAAGTATGCATTGACGTCACTAGCGTGATGCAAGCAGAGAAACATTTTGCCACTTTTCCACTAGACCCACACACACTCTTCCTCCCTCCCTCCCTCCCTCGCTCGCCCGCCTGCTCGCCCCCGCCCCCTGCGCCGCTGTAAACAGTCCGGGCGGGGAAGACTAGCGGTCCGGTAGCTTCCAAAGCACTCCGCTGAAGGAGCGAGCGACAATACAAAAGTGTGGTGCACTGGACCCCAGCGCTGATACTCCAACAGAGAGTCGCTGGGCGAATCGGACGTGCAACACGTTAGTCGTGATGTTAGCCCGTTCGCGGCTAATTATGCTACCGTAACACCAGCAGATTTGGTCACATTTTCAGTAGACCCATAATAAATTCATAAAAGAACCAAACTTCATGAATGTTTTTTGTGACCAACAAGTATGTGCTCCAATCACTCTATCACAAAAAAATTAGAGTTGTAGAAATTATTGGAAAATCAAGACAGCCATGACATTATGTTCTTTACAAGTGTAATTAAACTTTTGACCATGACTGTATATACATCCTAACATTGCATCATCACAGCATAGTTGTTTTAATGACAATAATCTGTGTCACTAGTAATGTAACATTGAAACTTTGCGTTCTGTTTTTATTTAGCTATTTGACGTCTTTAGCTGCAGTGCCTGATCCAAAGAGGGTACCGGCCCTGCACTTTGGAGTGGCGACGTTATCGACCTGTTAGTTTGCTTCCACAGGAGGAAAGCATAAAAGTGAACAATGTCTACCTAATATTTCGATTATTTGTGCCGTCAATACATCACACTTCAGATAGTGTTCCAGAGACAAAACTGATATTCTGCAAGAGTTCCACTGCCTCAAAGTGCACATAAAGCAGGCGGAGTGGATGAATCACTGCCGTTGAGTTATTTCTCCTTCTCCTTTTTCCATTTCCTGTGACGGTTGAGCTTGAAACAATGTGTTCTTTGCGTTGTCACATTGCTTGTCGCTCACAAAATAAATCAGCGGTTGATGATGCTACTGTGAGCTTCTTTGCTTCCCCGCCGAAGCCCTGCGGCAGATTACTGGTCTTTCTGTGCTTGCTATAAAGTTCACCAAAAGTATGTTTAGTGCTCGATTTCCCAGGGAAGATGAAGCCAGAGAATTTTTGCGCATTACATTCTGATCTTTGAGCAAAATAACTTTTCCGACACTGCGAATGATAAACCTGATGCCAGTTTGACACACACAAGTTCCTAATTGAACTGAAAGAACATGAAATAGTAGCTCAAAAGAACATGATCAGTGTTTGGCAAATTAGTTATAAATTGTAGATTTTAAAGGTATTTTGCAGACGCTGTCGTTTGTCTGGCTGAGGGAGCCAGGTCAGATAACAGCTGTTAGATATCAGTGCATAAACACGCACCGTATTTCATGGTATGGCGTTGTAACAATTGAACTACTAATTAATCAGACAAGCCTTTAATGGAAATCTATATGTAATAATATAATGTTATGGTACCCCCAATATTGCTTCTTATTAATATGTGATTGCTGAAAACATTCAGGGCCTGATCTACTAAAGACTTGCATGTACTAAAACATGTGCAAACTTAGTAGCGCACGCAAAGCTGATCTACGAAGCTTGGGCACAGAGGAATGCGTCTCTTAAGTAAGCAAAATAAAGAGGGCAACCCATTTAGTGTGTGTAGGGAGGCGGGGCCGGTGGACCGACGGCGCCCGCTCCAAGATGGCGGCGAGGAGGCTGATGCGGAGCGAGAACGAAAGAGAAGACGAACACGCGAACGACGACGACGTGCTGCTGGAAAGCAGACGGAGGACGGGAGGAAGACCATTCGTGTGCTCACGTGAGGAAAAGGGTTATTCTTATTGAAATAATAAAGAAGTCTAAACCTTCTCACAACAATGTCTTCCTTGGATGGTCCTGAGAACCCGCACGACAGCTTAGGACTGTCACAGTGTTTGTCTTCTTGTATATGCAGTAGGTCTAGGCCGATAAAACGATATCAACATATATATAATATAATATCGATATCACTATAAAATGCGTTGGATAAAACATTTGATATCTTAATAAAAATCAATTAAAATTTGGTCGGAAGAAAACAGAAATTATGAAGCAAGACTTGTTGCATGAAGTCACTCACACTCTGGGGACCCAGCGAACAGGAAAGTCCCAAAAACTAGCCTAAAAACGAGAGGAGATAGAGCCTTTTCAGTGGCAGGGCCCGGATTATGGAACAACCTTCCATTATCTCTTAAGTCCTCCCAGTCTCTGATGCCATGTCTACACTAAGTCGTTTAAGCCCTTAAATGAATAATTATTTAGCCGAAGCCCCGTTTCAGCCACACTAAACCAGCGTTTAAGGCCCCTCTCCTCGGACAAATTTTTACACGGCTAAGTGCGCCGTATATTTCTTGAATCTCCGGCACTTAGCTTTGTATGGACTCATTGATCGTTTACAAAGTGAGTTCGGAGAGGAAGTGACGCCAGAAAGACCGCGCCCACACAGGAAGTGACGTCAGAAAGAACGCGCTACAGCCAGCTTCATAATAAAGCGGTTTCGTAACTCAAAACTAATCCAGATATGCCTGCGTTTCTCCTTCCGTCTGTACAGACGCTTGTGGAAATCACACATGAATACCTTAAGAGAAAGCGATTGCAGCTATTTGGGATACAACACTTCTCAGACGGCAAGAGAAATTTCCAATGTCCAGGTCAGCTGTGATTCTAGTTACCGAAAAACTTTGTCCATTTGTCGAAGGAGAGTCAACGAGAATGCGAGCTCCCGTGGATGTGATTAAAAAAAGGTAGCGTTTGCTTTGTATTACCTGACCGACTGGCAAAGCAGACTGCATCAGTTAATGTCCGCCATGTATGTTGCAGACTCAACGTCTAGGTCCAGAATATATAAAGTCACCAAAAACAAATAGACAATGCAGGTGAAGGCAAAAGAGTGAGGAGTGTCCTGACCAGATATCTAGATCCTTAGTTTGATTGGCGTAAAATGTTCTTTATCACATTGTTTACGTGTCTAATAAAGATTTGATCAATTTATGATGGCTCAGGTGTGATTCACTACAATAGGGCCCCACAGCACACTGGATTCCAGTTAATTGAAATACCACAACACTGGATATTGTTCAGATAAGTTACATTTAAGAACTTGCACACAAAGCAACACTGGAGGTGACTATGACGTGCGCATTTTCTGCGCATGTGTACTAGGTCGCATTGCGCCGGGGGACGGTGGCATTGGTGTGTGTGAACACGGATAAGGTTACGTGTGATTTACCCTGGATAACCTTATCCGGCTAAGTGTAAACAGGGCCTGAGCCAATTTAAATCCAGGCTAAAAACATATTTTTACTCCTTCGCATTAAAATCCAAATAGAGAGGATATCTTGGTTGTTTTTATTTCTTGGTTGTTTTTATTTCTTTTTTTAATCCTTTTTATTTATTTATTATATTTTAGTATTTTAGATTATATATTCTGCACTTCTTTGAAGGTATATTTTACTACTGTATTTTATTCATCCTTCCGTGTTACGATTTAAATGTGACACTATGTGCCCCTTTTCTTATGTCTGTACAGCACTTTGGCTAACTGGGGTTGTTTTTAAATGTGCTATATAAATAAATAAACTGAACTGAACTGAAACAGGAAGTGTTACTGAGAAATGGGAGGGACACGGTAACAGCCAATCACATAACAGTATTGTGGAGGGGGCGTGGTCTGCGGGCCTGCCGCGGAGCGGGGTGTGTAAGGACCGGCCTCAAAGACAGTGGCAGGTGAGTATATTGCCCAGCTGGGGCTTGTTATCTAATCACCTGTCGCCCTTATTAGCAGCAGCCGGAACGAGACACGTGCTTGGAGTGGGAGGAGAAGACACATGCCCGAGAGACTGAGAGAGGGAGCAGACATGAGCAGACTGAAAGGTCATGAGAACGGAGACTGCTGGAAAGCAGGCTATCCTTGGGCGTGTGTGCTTGCAATAAAATACTTTGTTCAAACCTGACCACTGGGCTCCCAGAAGATCTGTCGGCACCAGGAGAACCCACCATAGAGAGAGACTTTCACAAGTATCAACTACCAAGGTTGGTTGCGCCGTCTTCCTGTCTCGCTGTGGCAGTGTGGATTCTCTGCCTGGAGTGAGAAGAAAAACTGTGATATCGTTATACATCAACTCAATAACAGAAACTTGTCTTTAGTTTTGTTGATTTTAATCCAGACAGTGCGACAATATCCTGACACTTCCAATGTGTCGGTTTAATTAGTTGCTTCCCAAACTACTGTGTAGCGTTCAATAGTTTATACACTACTGCCATCTAGTGTCTCAAAAGTCGACTGCATTTATTGTACCATCCTACCTTGTCCACGAATAAATAGAACCCTTGGTAAGTTGTAAATTGCATACATGTATTTATTGGCAGGCTTTTTCATATAAAGGCACAAAAAAATATAAATAACGATCGATATCGATCAATTTTAAAATTGTATATCGTGGTTGAGCGGACTCTACGAAGGGCCAAGAGGGAGCAGAGCCCCCTGAAATGTCTTGCCCCCTCAAATCAAAAGGTTTGAAGTTTTGAAAATATATTTTAATACACGCACAATTGTATTGATGACAAGTTAACAAAATAATCCACGGTAGCGTAGAAATACGTTGAAAAAGGGACACGCTACAACACTTGTATGATATCATCTTCCCTCTTCTCTGTCCATCACATGTGTCTGGCTCAGTTTGCACACAGACACACAAACCTCCCCTCAGCCGTCAGTAAACCAGTGTTGGCGAATTAAAAACGAGACTAAAAGTTATTAGAAACCAAATCCAATCATATTTAATTACATCATGTAGATTGGTGGGATGAATTCAGTGTATATCCAATCACAGTTCTTTTATAGCGTACGATACAACAAAGGGTGTGAGTTAGCGTCGAAGGTGGACCAATCAGATGCTTTTCCTTCTGAGATGAGGAAGTTCAAGTTAAATGTCTCACCGGCAGCGGCAAAACAAAAAGGTGTGGATTTAACGTATGTCGTGTTTAACATCGCAGGTGTTCCTGTTAAAACAATGATGAAAACAAATACGTCGGCTACCATTATTTGCGTCAATGTAACCTTCTCCATGCTGTAATTGTCTACATACTTTGCTTTCTGTCCGTTATTATACAATGTGAACTTCCTAACTCTGCAAGTGTCTACATGCTCACTGGTCAGAGCACACAATGACATTAATATCATTTAAAAGAACAGAGGAACTGTTGACTCCCCGGTTAGTCGGTACAGTAAGCACTGCAAAGAGTCAGTGTTCAAAAACAAGAAACAAAAATACAAAAATTAGGGGTATTTTATTTGAACTAAGCAAAATTATCTGCCAATAAAACAAGAAAATTTGGCTTGTCAAGACTTTCCAAAACAAGTAAAATTAGCTAACCTCAATGAACCCAAAAATACCTTAAACTAAGTATGTTCTCACTAATAACAACTGTACTACTATACGAGTACGTATTTTCTCTTGTTTCATTGAAAATAAAACAGCCATGTCCATTTGGCTGTCATCTGTTTTAATATGAGACACAATTGTGTCAAAGTCATGATTTTTTTATTTCATGCTTGAAATAAGAAATTATTACTTTAAAAAAGTAGTTTTATACTTGTGAGTGTTGATGACACAGCTTTGCAACAGTTGATATTCTAGTTTCAAGCATGCTTTACTCAATATAGGTCATAAAATCTCAGCAACACGCTGTAATATCTTACTGAGATCATTTAGGACCAAAACCCTTAAAACAAGTAAAACACTCTAACATAAAATCTGCTTAGTGAGAAGAATGATCTTATCAGACAGAAAATAAGCAAATATCACCCTTATTTGAGATATTTAATCTTACTTAGCTTTCAGTTTTTGCAGTGAGGTCCAATCCCAATACACCCCCTCACTCACTACCACTAGCCCTCGAAATGAAGCAAAAAGGGGAAGAGCTTTGTAATCTTCCCTAGGAATTGGGACACCACTTACTACGTCACCGCATAGTTTACGTTCGGGCACGTAAGCGACTACATAGTTATGTTTGCACAAACGTCCCACCTAGAGTTGTACCGACACCAATATTTTGGTACTAAAGTGTATATCGTTATGTATTTCAATACTTTTTGATACTTTTCAAAATAGCACACATGATGCCCCTTTCACATTTCTAACTCCCCCCTCATATACTGTATGTCTGCCTAATTATTGTTTTTTGGGACATATACCACAATAAAATCGTACCGTGAGATTTGATACCATTACATCCCTTGTTATGACCTTTCTCGACCACCATAGCTATGATGCCACAGATGTTCAGCCAGGCTTAACGTTAAACGTCCTTATCATTAAACGTCCTAAACTTCATATAAAGTCTGCTGTTCGTCAATCCAATGTTTTTCTTTTAATAGTATCAATAAAATCAATCAATTCGCTTTTAAAACGATCTTGAATGGATACCTATCTACCAGAAGGCCAACTTGCCAAGCACATATCGATGTAGTTGAATCTAAGGATTATAAATCGTCATATCGATTAATAGTTACACCCCAATGCTAAGCTATCAGAACAAAACACACATCTTAGTTTCATGTTATAGATTGAAAGGAAAAATAATGTAATCTCTTAATAAAGCTCTTAAATAATGAATACATTAAGTCATTGAAATATGCCAATGGCAGACTTTCCTACCTGGAATGTTTATGAGTACCCTGAGCAGTAGGCGGACATCCTTGCAGTAGATGAATGGCCTTTACTCTGAAGCCACACACATATCAGTAAAACATAAATAAACCAAACAAGTTCATTTGTCCGTCTTGCAAAATCCAACCCAGCTAAAAATAATCTTAAATGGAATGGAGGCCAACGTCATTTTACAAGAATGGTAAAATAATAATCAAATCTTGCTGGCAAATAAGCTAGAATCCTGTCAAAGGCAGTCCTAGTCACCAAAACTCATCTGTGTCATAAACTGGGCTTGTTAGAAGAAAGTTAGAATTTAAGCCTCTGACCTCTGATAATGGTCGTATGAAAGTGCATCATGTCAGAGTTGATAGCACAGACTGCGTGGAGCAGAAACTTTGGCCTCAGGCCACAGAAAGCCGGCCAAAAAGATTTGTGCCTCAACAGATGGAAGACACCCTTAATAACCTCAGCTTAATTAGAACATGCACATCATTTTGACGAGCTTTGAGTTGGGTTTCATTTCTCCATTTCTAATGGCTTTTGGGCATTTGGGTAACCATCAAAATTGCACTCCACTGGAGATACCGTTGGCATAAACTCGCAAAAAAAAAAAGATGTTGAAGTTTAAAGGGGAAAAGTGTCTTTAATCTTGGTGGATCTGTTTATCTCCGGGGCTCGTGGTGAGAGCACTGGATGAGTGAGTGGCAGTAAAAGGGAGTGTCATCAGTGCACAGCCGGCCTCACTGATTCTTGGTCTAAGGATGCTCCACGCTACGAGGGCTCAGCTGTGCCTCTGTTGCCCTCTCATCTTTTCCATCTGTGTCTGGGACTCCAAAGTCACTCAGGTCCTCTCTAGCTTTGCATGCTGGCTACAACATTACAATCAGCCTCAAGTAAAGATGCACTGTATTTTTTTCTGAAGAGTATATTTAAATATTCACCATATAATGTTAAGGTTATAGGCCTGAGATATTCAACTAAATTGTTTTGGGGGCCACATTTCCAGAAAGTTAAGGACTTGAACTGAACCCACGGTTCACCAGTTGAATAGCCCAGATGATGACAAAGAGAGGACCTAAAAATGGAGCCTTGAAGGACACAGAAAACATTAAAAAGGACACAGAAAACACACTAAAAACATTGAACAAATGACAACAGACTGCATCCGAAGTAAACAAGCTACAGCAACACCTTGATTACATAAATTACATTACGAAAAAAAATATATAACTGCCAAAAATAAGTGGACTTAAAGGGCTGCTTTGAAGAACTCCTCAATTATGTCAATCCCAAGTTTAGACCCCAGTGTTTTATGTTTGCTAGTGAAGTGTGTTAATTAACTCATATTATGTTCCACATATGGTGAATGTTCATATTCATCTTGGAGAAAGCAAACTTTCAAGTTTGAGTAAACAGTGGTAAATTCAGTTTGAGCACATGATAAGATAAGGCCCCTTAGTTTGATAGTCGCAGGTGAATTGGATCACTTCTCGTAGGAAGGAGGCCCTAATTGGGACTTCGGAATGCAAAAGTGATAACCATATCCTTGAGAGGAGACTACCTGTCTAGTTCAAACGCCAACCTTTAGGTTAGAACTTAAAGCAGTTGTTTTCCAGAGACTTAGACACATCTCCTTTTCTGGTCAGGTGGTGCTGTTTAGACTTAGCGCACACCCAGACAGACAAAGAAGGAATATATAAACTGATGGTTTGGCTTCTCCAAAGCGGGACTCCTCCATTTTTTTGACTAAGATTCCTCTGGGTACTGCAGCCCTGTTTAAATGACGTAATAAAGCAACTTTGGGTTCACCAAAGCGTCTCCAACGTCTCTTTTGATCCAACTACGCAGGCGCGTCGTCCCTCGACCCGTGAGGTGACGGCAAGATCAGAATTATACTTCACTAGCAAGGTTAAAATGTCAATGCAAAGATCTGCCAATGTGTTTACAGTGGTCCAAGTTCCTCTATATAACAGGAACACCCTAGTGTTTTATTTGGAATTTGCTGCAGAAATGTTTGTCTCCTAAATTTTTAAGTGAACTCTGAGGCTAGTATGCTGTCATTTGGCCCCCGGGATGCCAGTTGAATAGCCCTGTTATAGACCTAAATATGGGACCTATGCATGCATCCGCACAGCAAGCATAAGTCCTCCAAAATATCAATGAACTGTCAACAAGCCTCAAAAACCAAGCCAGCTGAGTAGGATTTAAGGCGAGACTATGACAGGTTATCATTGGAGATTTTCAGCTTTGGCTGACTTTAGAAGGTAAGAGTCAGAGGATTATGGTGCAGATACACTTCAGCCCCAAACGTTGACTGCTTTACGGCAAAAGAAAGAGAAAGACACAAATGCTTACTTGTCAAAGGCTCATTGTCCCTTTTGCTTGTTGCTTGAATGAGAACATATTGTAATCGTGTTTCCTCCCACATACACTCTTCTTTGACATATCACATAATACTTATTTACATTTTTCATCTGGAATATAAATTGATCAGTTTAAATGAATGCAAGTGAAGCATATGTCAAGAACACGAGTCTCCTTATTATTGTAATAAAGCTCACGACTACGTGAAGTCTTGGTGCAAATGAGGAGTTCACCTCTTCTTGTTGAGCTCGCTCCAGCACTAATTACTAGCCTGCAGGCTTTGTTCTTGACGTGACCATCCATAAAAAGGGAAGATACACAAGAGCTGTGATTTTTTTTTTGTTATTACCACATGCTAAGATACTGTTGTTATCTGTGCTAACAATGCATCTGAAAAAAACATTTATCTACAGTACAGGCCAAAAGTTTGGACACACCTTCTCATTCAATGCGTTTTCTTTATTTTCATGACTATTTACATTGTAGATTGTCACTGAAGGCATCAAAACTATGAATGAACACATGTGGAGTTAGGTACTTAACAAAAAAACGTTAAATAACTGGAAATATGTTTTATATTCTAGTTTCTTCAAAATGGCCACCCTGTGCTCTGATTACTGCTTTGCACACTCTTAGAATTCTCTCGATGAGCTTCAAGCACACCTGTGAAATGAAAACCATTTCAGGTGACTACCTCTTGAAGCTCATCGAGAGAATGCCAAGAGTGTGCGAAAGAGTAAACAGAGCAAAGGGTGGCTATTTTGAAGAAACTAGAATATAAAACATGTTTTCAGTTATTTCAACTTTTTTTGTTAAGGACATAACTCCACATGTGTTCATTCATAGTCATGAAAATAAAGAAAATGCATTGAATGAGAAGGTATGTCCAAACTTTTGGCCTTTACTCTATGTTTTAATCATAAATTAATCTTTAGGATTTGTTTTTGTTAGATTTACTCCGCCTCACTGTAAACTACAGTGTTTCCTCGGTTTACTTACTTACTGCAGTCTCAGTGCATCGCAGATTGTAAAGTACCACTGAGATTTGAATACCCGTTTAAGTTACATGCTAAATGATGTCAGTTTTAGAGTGTGGTTTAACAGCATAGGAAGTGTTTATAAGTGTGTGGCGTCTGTGGAGGGCATATAAAGACGTTAAATGCATATAATATTCATATTAAGGATGTATCAATTAACCGTGTAATGATAAACCCTCTGAATTTTACAATTAAAATTATCGCAAAACCGTGATTGATAACACTTATTTACTGAAGTAGCAAGCTACCGCTAGCTAACTAGCTTTATTGCTAACATGATTACAAGAATCTTTTCCCATTAATAAACAACATACCCCAATTTCAACGTGTACAAACAAAAGGAAAGTATATTGTGTGTATTAATTTTAATCTCAGTCTGAGTATTAGTATTTTTTGAGAACATGTAACATTACCGTGACAATAATGATAACCCTGACAATTTTGGTCACAATAACCACGATAGGAAATGTTCATTTGTTACATTCCTAATTCATATAGAAATAAAATAGTGTTCCTATTTTTCAGAAATTCACCTATCACACGGGGAGATCCGGAACATAACCCCTGTGATAATCAAAGTAACGCTGAACATTAATTTGAGATTTTCATAAACTAGCAACAGTTTGTAATAAATTATCCGATAGGATTAGGCAATTATATGATCTTGATAGATTTCAGGTTGAGCAACTATGAGCAAATTAACTCCATCAAACATGGCAGAAATGTCAGTGACAAGTTAGCAGAAGTCGTTATTAAGTTAGCATAGCAAAGTCCACCTTTTCCAGCTCCATTTCCAGTTTAAGTTGCTGCAGAAATAAACAGAATGACCGAACTTGGAGCTAAACGCACAGCTTAGGGCAAACAAAATAATTGTCAGCCGTCGCCGCCACCCACCCCCTTCCAGATGCCCGTCTTGGTGGGGGCCTGTTAGGTCTAGACCCTGTGTACGGTCTATCGTGGCACCCCGGTACGTTGCATGGTATTCTGCAGTGTTGCACGGCAGCCAGCTGCTAGGTTAGTGGCCTTGTGTGACGGCGTGTCTGTGATCTCTTCCTTTCCTCCTCTTTTTTTTTCTGCTGGGGCAGTTGCTGGATGTTCCATCTCCATCTTTGGGGTCCCTGCAGGTGGAGCGAGTGGTTCCAGTGACTCCATACTGGGCAGTCCTGCTGCGGCTAAATTGAGAGGGGTGGCCTGGGGCGGCCCCCACTTGCTCTTCTGGGTGGGTTAGGCTCGTGGGGGCACAGTTGCATGCGGGGCGGGACAGTCTTCCCATACAGCTGCAGGGAGTTTCTTGGCCCCTCGGGACGAGGCGTCTCGTTCTTCTGCCCGTGTGGGGTATGGTCTCTCGCTGGCTTGGAGCTGGCTGTCTCCTGCTTCTCCTGTGCCTTGTTCTCTGCCGGGAGCGTCTGTCTCCGGCCTGCTGCTGGGCTGCCTGGCGGCATGATGGGCCTGCGGTTCTGGGGGTTCTGTCACTGGCCAGTCTGCCTGCCTGCGTGGGACCAGTGGTCCCTTTTCCCCGGGGTACCGCACCTGTTATTTTGAGTTGGGCTCACTGGGTTGCTGGGGCCGTATTTTGGCTCCCGCTCTAAAATGTGAGACAAATATACAAAGTACATACAAACACACATACACGTGCACACAACTATTTATACGTATATAAATAAACTTGGACTCTGAAGATAAAGCTATTGTTGAGGAAAAAAAGCTAACTCGCTGTCAGTTGTTCGGCAATAAGTAAGAGATAAGAAAAGGGCGAAAATGTGAGCAGTCTGCACAGCTGTTCATCAGCTAAGACGGATTTTAACTTGAAACTATCTGTATTGTCATTAAAGATGAGGCAAGTAGCAATGATGTTAACAGTGCATGGAACATCACAATTTGAAACTGTTTTAATTCTTAAAACGTCTTCATCATCCCTTACTGAGCAATTTATTTATTTTGGGCCTTTGATTGATTTAGATTTATTGGTCCCTGTTGAGGAAATTAATTTTCACTGCCGTACATTTGAACAATAGACATTACACATCACAAACAAAAATAACAAAAAGACATCATACATGACCAACACATTTACAGGCTTGTCAGACAGGTCGGCCGGGCCTGCTGTTTAGGGCGGCTATAGCTGCAGGGATAAGGCTTTTCCCGAGGCGGGCCCTCCGGAATTTGGTAGATGGTAGTGGGATGATGTATTGGTGTAGTGTGTGAGTCATATCCTGGACTATTGTGTTTGCCAGTCGAATGATGGACCTGTGGTTTAGATCTGAGATGTTGGGTGTGGGTAGGCCGATGATTTTAGCTGCTATGTTTTTAATGCGTGTGAGTTTGGTCCGGTTGGTTACAGAAAGCATAGTGAAAAAACATGTGGAACAGTACAGAAGGATGGATGAACGATGCTTTGGTATAGTAATAACTGGAGGTGAGGTGCAACGTATAGTCCTTTAAGTTTACGGATATACCTGCACAAGCCACTGTTATTTTATATTTTTCTACAGTTGTTTGACTGTTGAGTAAAAAAAAATTTTTTTTAATTCTGATTATCTTTTTTGATTTGCCTTGTTATTTACTCAGCATGTTAATACAAATGTTAACCAAGTTTCTTTAATTTTCAGAACGGATGCTTTAAAACAGGCAGTTTAAAAACAATACAACAGATTGTGACATTGAATGAAAATTGAATAAAATAAAAAAAAGGATATGAATATCGCCCAGCCCTATCATCAGGTTTAATATTATAAACGGTCACTATTGTATCATTTTTCTTAACCCTTAGAGCTAACATTAGCTATTATTGAATATATACTCCATCACAACAACACCATGACTGCAAATTGTTCCTTGCTTCTCTTGGACTGTTTTTGTATGTTTGAACATGTTCCCTATGTGTAAGACAGCGGTGAGTCACCAGCATTAACGCGCTTTTAAACATTACTGTTCGCGTCAAAATATTACTTCTGCGTTTTTTTAATGAAATATTGTAGCGTGTAAGGATGGGAGTCGAAGGAGGAGTGTAAAAAGATTGAGCTGATTGTTTTAATGACCTTCACTTTGTTTTTTTATCAGCAATCGAGTACTATCTATACATCGGTGGCTTCAACAACGCAATACACAACACTGGAAATGTGTCCCGTGAAAACTTGTCCGACCGGAACTCTAACAATGACAAAGGTTCCGTGAGTGACCCACTAAAATATTTTAAAAAATAAGATGCAAACAAAAATGTTGAATGTTCACATCAGGCTTAACAGAAAATATTTGGAAAAAGCACTGGCTTAGCCTGTGGAAAACTGTTGTGAATGGCCATTGACATTTTACAGACTATTTTTTCAGCTCAATATGCGACAAGTACTTATGTTTTCGATGAGTCAATTGGCAATTATTTTTTTTAAATCCAGAAGATACTTAGTGGTCATCTACAAGATGGTATTTCTATGGATATCATTGTTAGGTGAGTCCTACCTAATCATGTTGAACTTCATTATATGCAACTATATTTATTGAAGTGCCCATTGACATTTATGTTTACCACGCCTTATGATGGAAATATAGGATATTATGGGCTGGAATGAGGACTGCTTATTAAGTAAAGCAGCAGGAGCAGTTACTGGGCACGCATTTTAACAATCTCCTCGGAATACAATGAAAAATAGATTAATTACTGAGCTCACCGTGTTAGCCAAACAACGTCTCACTGCACTTGTGATGTATTTTAATCCATCGTTATCAAACTATTACATCTCTGTCACAACGTTCTTTTCTGCCCGTTGTGTATGGGTAGAGTTGGAGGATGGAGAAGTGTCATTATGCGGAAAGTAATGAAGGAATATGTGTTAATGTCCTTTTGCTGCCGCCTTACATTGTACCACTTCCTCTCCAGGGACTTTATTCAGGCTCCTCAATGACACTGATCATTTATTTTCCCCGCCGTCCTAATTGTCGTTCTTTTTGTCTGCCTTTTATCAGCGGCTTACAGTCTCTGTTGCTTAAGTGAAAGTATGCCAATGGCATCAGGTCTGGAACGTGTTGATCAGAGCATTTTAATGCATCATTTGTGCGAGTTATGCACGCAATAAGGTGTGCAAACGAGGTCGTTTCAGTCTGTCTGCCATTGCAAGGTGATTCTAGATATCCCCTTGATAGTTGATATATGCTCTAAGTAAATTACCGACAGCAGGACTTAATATAGGTTGTTTTGGAGGAATTTCCCCTCTGTGTAATGGAGGGCTTCTCACACATTTCCTCCTCTTTAGTGCGCAATGTCGGTGTTTATCACAACTACCATCATAATTCTGAGTAATCACTTGGCACTCTATTTTTATGATGCCTAGTAAAAGCTCAAATGGGATAATATCTGCTTATTGAGCTGGTGCAGCGCAGAAGCTTCACGGTGGAGCAAGACAAACCATGCATGACCACAATGACGACTTACACTCAATAACATTCCTCTCATGAACTGACTCAGTCTTATCTATCGTATAAGGAGCCAAGAATATTCGGCTAAAATAGAAAGGGGACGCTAGAAAAATCCACTGAAAGGTTTTTGCCTCCATTATCGTCATGCTGTCTTCTTTGGTATTCGTATTTGAGCACAAAATTACAAACTAATCACACTGGCAAAATGAGGCGTATGGTGAATGTTTTTGCATTTGTGGCACCCCCTCAAAGCTGTGGTCCAAATGCAATACCACACAATGGGCCTGATTTAATAAGATCCAAATAACAAGTGCTAAATAGCATGTGCAAACTATAAAATTGTGTGTATTATTACTGGGTCCAACTGTGGCGTTTTTTTTTATTATCGCAAAAACAATCACTGTTAGCAGTTAAAAGATGTAGAATAAAATAATTTAAAAATTTACACAAATAATATTTTATTGGTGGGAATTATTCTGAAATATAAGCAACACTTTTATTTTTGCTTTGTTTTCATTGTAAACATTCCTTAATGTGGTGCCATATCCACATGCTTCGATCGTGACATCGTCATTTATAATTTCCCCTGACCTTATAAATGTTGTTGCACAAAAGCATTTTAACAATACGGGAAAAAAAGACACAAATGAGTATGGATAAAATGTACATAAAGTATAAATAAAACTAGATTTAAATGAAGACATATTAAAAATGTGAATTAAAAAAATGTAGAGTAATACCCTACCTGGTGTGTGTACACTTGAACTATGTTACATATCAAAACAAAGGGGGATAAAAATGAATAAATAAAAACAATAAAAGTAAAAATATCAAAGTGAATCTAAATGCCGCTATTTTTTATTTGACTCTTACTCATTTTTCTTGGTAGGCGCATTAGGCGGGTGATTCTGTGTCTACATGTGCATAACAAAAAGGCTCTCAAACAAATGGCTAGCAACTGCAAATCGGTTCTCAATATTCACTTTAAAGAAAAGTTTCTAAGACTTCTTTTCTTTTCATTTCTTAAACATGTTTGCCACGAGTGTTTCGAAAAAGCACCAACTCGGCGAGTCTAACTAAAAGAAAGCAAATGTCAGCAAAACCTAAAAGAGTTAAGCTTTTACCAAAGGCACCGATCATATATGATACCTTCAGCACATACACAATGTTGACATCAGTAGTTATATCTTGATAGAGACAGGGAAAACACGGCACTCGTAAACAGCGTGTACAACAACAGCAACAAACGTGGTTTATTTAGACCCTATGTGTCAAAGTCAAGGCCCGCGGGCTGGATCTGGCCCACAAATGAATTATCTATGGCTCCCGGGATGATATTTGATTAGTATTAGAACCGACCCGCAGGCCACAGCTGCCTGCTGCTGTTTTGCATGCGCCAATGCTCCATCAGTGTTGGCGCTAGGAATTTTCAAAATGGGGTCCCACAGTAAATTTTTGGGGTCCCACTTTTTTGTAACCGTTTTGAAAAAAAATGATAAATGTATGCATTATCCTGTTATATCTCACATTCTATATTGTGTTTTGGAAAAAGGTTGTCATAAACGTTACTTAATTCATTTAAAAAAAAAATATATATATATATATATACAATATATAAATGCTCTCCGGTTGTTTAAACATACTTTTTGATCAACTCTAATTAAACATGACTTAGGTGATGATCATTACCTTACTGTCCATTGCCCTGCTGATATACAGTATTGAAGCTGTGTGGTACTGTCTGATCGGATGTTTGTGGCTCCTAGCCGTTTACCTGTTTGACGGGTCACACCTGCCTCTCTTCTCGGCCCTGTCCCGTGACCCAGAATGTGGATCAAACAGTCGGCTATACTCATATGGACCGCTGTGCTTTCTCTGATAAGCCCCTCATCGGCCCTGATACAATAGTCGGCTGATGAGCTTCTCAAACTCCACTTCAATTCGCCTGTCCCACCAACTCTACAATCGTCACTGCACTTTGGTCCGGACAATGTTCGTTTACCTCGCCGGAGATATCCTAACCGTGGATTCCGACGGACCTTCAACATCGATGACTCCACTACCATCAACTTCTTCTGGTCTTCATCTCGCTGTCAACCGAGAACATCCAGTAGGACGGTGTACTATAATGTGGTCAGCCAACCTAGCCAGGTCGGCCAAAGCTAACACTGCCTCCGCCAGGAGCAACCATAATGATCTCCACTTCGGATTATTCAACATTCGCTCGCTTTCGGGCAAAGGACATCTCCTCCAGGATCTCATCTATGATCGCAATTTTGACTTCTTAAGCCTGACAGAGACATGGCAACAACCAAACGACTTTTCACAGCTAAACGAAGCAACGACCCCCGGTTTTGTTTACAACTGTCAACCCCGCATGACCGGTCGTGGTGGTGGTCTCACGATAATCTATGGCGAGGGCTAGAAAGTATCGTCTGTCTCTGTGCCGGTGTATGGGTCATTTGAGTCCCTTTGTCATAAAACTGAATGGTCAGTCTCCTATCACTGTAGCCACTTTTTACCATCAACCGAAGCCGAATGCAGAATTCATCAATGAATTTTCTGCCTTCCTCACTTTCATTTCATCCCTCTCCCCTAATGTCATTATCCTTGGCTACTTTAATGTTCATATTGACAGTGGTGATAACTACCTTACAAAATACTTCATATCATGCCTGGACAGTTTTGATGTGCAGAAGTTTATTGATTTACCCACACATTTAAAAGGCCATATACTGGATCTTCTCTGCTGCTCTGGTGTAACTCCTTCTAATTTGTCTGCTTCTACTCTCTCCATCTCTGACCACATGGTAATTTAATGTTAGGGTGACACTATTCATAAACAAACTACCCCGTACAATCTTTTGTCGTAATTTCAAGAACACTGATCCAACCGCACTGGCCATTGGTATTGCTAACCTTCCCTGTATTATAAATGAATGATAAATGGGTTATACTTGTATAGCGCTTTTCTACCTTCAAGGTACTCAGAGCGCTTTGACAGTATTTCCACATTCACCCATTCACACACACATTCACACACTGATGGCGGGAGCTGCCATGCAAGGCGCTAACCAGCACCCATCAGGAGCAAGGGTGAAGTGTCTTGCCCAAGGACACAACGGACGTGACTAGGATGGTAGAAGGTGGGGATTGAACCCCAGTAACCAGCAACGCTCCGATTGCTGGCATGGCCACTCTACCAACTTTGCCACGCCGTCCACTTCTATTCTGCACCTGATGATCTACTGAGTCACTACAATAATGGCTTTCACAATCTACTGCATTCCCTCGCCCCTTTCAAATCACAGAATGTTTCATTTACCCAATCTGCACCTTGGTTTATTCCTGAACTGCACCAACTAAAGGCTAGAGGTCACCAACTGGAACACCTCTACAAGAAAACTGGTCTCACCATCCACAGGGAGATGTTTTATACACATTTCATCTTCTATAAGGACTCTCTCCACAGCAATATCTAACTATTATGCAGATTTAATCAGGTCAGTTTCTGGCAACTCTCAAGTATAATTCTCTCTGGTTCACAAAACACTAGGCCCAACTGACTCTCTCCCTCCCCATTTTTACTCCACCATCTCCTGTAATTCCATTATGACATTTTTTTAGTACTAAAATTGACACAATCCATCAGCAGTTAGTCCCCCAGATCTCAACTACCCTACCCCCCCCGACTTTCAAATTACTTTCTCTCGTCCATTCTCTGACATTAACCTCCCATCTGCTGCTGAAATAATCAGCCTTGTCTGCAAATCTAAATCGTCCACTTGCCAACTTGATCCTCTCCCTACTACTCTGATCAAAGCTTGCATTCATTCCCTGGCCCCTCTCATAAATGCAATTACCCAATCCTCATTAATATCTGGCACTGTTCCGTCACCCCTCAAATCAGCTGCAATAACCCCTATTCTCAAAAAACCTGGTACCGACCCCAGCAACTTCAACAATCTCCGCCCTATCTCCAATCTCCCCTTCCTTTCAAAAATCCAATAAAAAATAGTTGCCGCTCAGATTCACAATCACCTCTCACAAAATAGTCTCTATGAAAAGTTCCAATCAGGTTTCCGCCCACTTCGTAGCACAGAAACAGCTCTTGTTAAAATAACCAATGACCTCCTCATGGCTGCGGACTCTGGACAACTCAAAATTCTCATCCTCCTGGACTTAAGTGCAGCTTTGGACACAATCTGTCATGCAATCCTCATCGACCGACTGGCCTCCCTTGGAATATCTGGTACACCCCTGGACTGGTTTAAATCTTCTCTCTCTAGTCGTACTCAGTTTGTCCAACTCAAAACATTCAGATCTCATTCTTCCGCCCTCTCCTCTGGTGTACCCCAAAGTTCTGTCATCGGACCCCTCCTGTTTATCATCTACCTCCTCTCTCTTGGCCAATTTTTCCGTAAATATAATATTCAATTCCATTGCGATGCAGATCTGCACCTGTCCACCAAACCCACCATGTCTCTCCCTCCCTCTCCGATTGCCTTCAATAAATCAGATCCTGTTTCTCCCATAACTTTCTCAAACTAAATAGTGATAAAACTGAACTCCTCTTTATTGGTACAAATTCCACCCTCTCTAAAATAAATGACTTTTCCATCTCCATTGACAATTCATCAGTTTCACCCTCTCCCCAGATCAAAAGTCTGAGTGTCATCCTGGATAGCACCTAATCATTCAAGTCCCCAATAAATATCGCATCCACTGCAAGATCCTTCTCCTCACATTTAAGGCAATCAACAATCTTGCCCCTCCGTATCTCACCGATCTCCTTCATATCAAAACACCCTCCCGTTTTCTCACGTCTTCTTCCTCCATCCAGCTCATCCTCCCACCTACACGCCTGGTTACCATGGGGTCAAGAGCATTTAGTCACTCAGCCCCCCCACCTCTGAATCTCTCCCCCTGGACACTCCTCTTTCATTGCAACCTTCAAATCTCGCCTGAAAACATATGTTTTTAAACTAGCTTACTCATGTTAATCAGTTGCCTCCATGTCACTTCTCATTTGCACTGTTCTCATTATGTATATATATTTGTTTTATAATTGTTTGTCACGTGACTAATTGATCTTTCCTCTGTAAGGTGACCTTGACTGCTGAGAAAGGCGCGCATAAATACAATTAATTATTATATATATATATACGTATATATATATTCATATATATATATATACACTACAGTTCAAAAGTTTGGGGTCACATTGAAATGTCCTTATTTTTGAAGGAAAAGCACTGTACTTTTCAATGAAGATAACTTTAAACTAGTCTTAACTTTAAAGAAATACACTCTATACATTGCTAATGTGGTAAATGACTACTCTAGCTGCAAATGTCTGGTTTTTGGTGCAATATCTACATAGGTGTATAGAGGCCCATTTCCAGCAACTATCACTCCAGTGTTCTAATGGTACAATGTGTTTGCTCATTGGCTCAGAAGGCTAATTGATGATTAGAAAACCCTTGTGCAATCATGTTCACACATCTGAAAACAGTTTAGCTCGTTACAGAAGCTACAAAACTGACCTTCCTTTGAGCAGATTGAGTTTCTGGAGCATCACATTTGTGGGGTCAATTAAACGCTCAAAATGGCCAGAAAAAGAGAACTTTCATCTGAAACTCGACAGTCTATTCTTGTTCTTAGAAATGAAGGCTATTCCACAAAATTGTTTGGGTGACCCCAAACTTTTGAACGGTAGTATATATATATATATATATATATATATATATATATATATATATATATATATATATATATATATATATATATATATATATATATATATATACATATATATATATATATATCCTACCGTTCATTATTATTGAATTATATGTGTATATATATATATATATATATATATATATATATATATATATATATATATATATATATATATATATATATATATATATATATATATATACTGTATGTATATATATATATATATATATATATATACTGTATATATATATATATATATATATATATATATATATATATATATATATATATATATATATATATATATATATATATATATATATACTACCGTTCATTATTATTGAATTATATGTACTTCCCTCACCTGTCCCTGATCGGCAATCAGGACACACCTTTCGGTGGTTGCCATTTAGAGTGCTTCTTCTATGGATTTTGTTTTGTACCTTGACGTGCTGCATAGCATTCCCGGTGCTTCCTGTGCGCTTCCCCGCAGCACTATTGTTGTTTTGTCCTCCCTCAAGTATTTTTCTTTAGAATATATATATCACCAAAGGAAGGTCAGTTATAAGAAACACTGCATATACACTATATTGCCAAAAGTATTTGGCCACCTGCCTTGACTCACATATGAACTTGAAGTGCCATCCCATTCCTAACCCATAGGGTTCAATATGATGTTGGTCTACCTTTTGCAGCTATTACAGCTTCAACTCTTCTGGGAAGGCTGTCCACAAGGTTGCGGAGTGTGTTTATAGGAATTTTCGACCATTCTTCCAAAAGCGCATTGGTGAGATCACACACTCAGTCTACATTCTAATTCATCCCAACGGTGTTCTATCGGGTTCAGGTCAGGACTCTGTGCAGGCCAGTCAAGTTCATCAACACCAGAATCCCTCATCCATGTCTTTATGGACCTAGCTTTGTGCACTGGTGCACAGTCGTGTTGGAAGAGGAAGGGGCCCACTCCAAACTGTTCCCACAAGGTTGGGGGAAAGGAGTTGTCCAAAATGTTTTGGTAACCTGGAGCATTCAAAGTTACTCTCACTGGAAGTAAGGGGCCAAAGTCTAACTCCTGAAAAACAACCCCACACCTTAATTCCCTCCACCAAATTTCACACTCGGCACAATGCAGTCCGAAATGTAGCGTTCTCCTGGTAACCTCCAAACCCAGACTGGTCCATCAGATTGCCAGATGGAAAAGTGTGATTCATCACTCCAGAGAACGCATCTCCACTGCTCTAGAGTCCGGTGGCGATGTGCTTTACACCACTGCATCCGACGATTTGCATTGGATTGATGATGTATGGTTTAGATGCAGCTGCTCGGCCATGGAAATCCATACCATGAAGCTCTCTGCACACTGTACGTGGGCTAATTGGAAGGTCACATGAAGTTTGGAGCTCTGTAGCAACTGACTGTGCAGAAAGTCTTTGCACTATGCGCTTCAGCATCCGCTGACCCCTCTCTGTCAGTTTACATGGCCTACCACTTGGTGGCTGAGTTGCTGTTGTTCCCAAACTCTTCCATTTTCTTATAATAAAGCCGACAGTTGACTTTGGAATATTTAGGAGTGAGGAAATTTCACGACTGGATTTGTTGCACAGGTGGCATCCTATGACAGTTTCACGCTGGAAATCGCTGAGCTCCTGAGAGCGGCCCATTATTTCACAAATGTTTGTAGACACAGTCTCCTGGATGGGTGGCCAAATACTTTTGTCAATATAGTGTATCTTATGAAAGATAAATATTTCCTTTTCAGACCAAAGCTTTCTGAGTGAATTACATGTTTGTCTCACCGTGTTGTTTAAGGGATACGGTTATCAGGGTTTTTTTCTCTTCACAGTTCAATATAATCCATTCGGTATCCATTTAAACAACTTTCAGCTCTCTCTCCACTGATACTGAATCTGGCTGCAGGCAAGCTACATTCTTGGCTTTCAGGCTCTGCATTTAGATAAGATGGATGTGCAGTTTACCCAGCAGAAGCACAAAGCTGTTTTGCAATATGGCGGCAGTGACAGGAGGGGATCTGCTTGTTGGAGAGGAGCGCTGGCGTGACACGGCGAGGGGGTGACAGCGGCGAGTCCATGTGGGTCTGAGGTGGCCGTGTGCCTGAGTAGAGCCACAGCACTAATCACCCAGCTGTCCTGCACCAAAAGAATGCTCTAAAAGCCTCAGCCAACTAAACAGATGCCTGGTTGGGAATAAATAACTGCTTTCTGATCAGTATCTATCTACTCTGCATATACATGAAGACAGACAAGCTAAAAGGATTGCGCTCTCCACTTCACTCATTTAAGAAATGCAATCCTCTGCACATGAGCTTAGTAGATTGGATTTCCATGCACTATCAAGTTTGCACATGTTTAATTAGGGCAGGGGTCGGCAACTCAAAATGTTGAAAGAGCCATATTGGACCAAAGGTACCAAAAAAAAAAATCTGTCTGGAGCCGCAAAAAATTAAAAGTTACAATTAAGGCAACACATGATGTAAGTGTCTATATTAGCTTACTATCTAAATTACTTTAAAAGTCCTATACAAGTGTTATAATGAAGACAACACATAATGTAAGCGTCTATATATATCTATATTTTTGCAACGTTGGAAATCATTAGTAAAATGGAGGCTTCCCAAAAGGTGAGATAACTCCTGGAAATGACTGTCTTATAATGGCCAAAGGTATAGATGTGTGTGTGTCCAAGTTTAAGGAAACGGCAGGCGGTCTTCTTCTAATGGATTTATTACAATCTTTGGCAAGCTGGGTAATGTTTGCTGTGGTCTGGAACAACATGGCACACAAACAACTATTAGAAATGCAGCCAAAATTACATACAGATAATGTTTCATTAGACATGCAAATATAAATTAAATCCACAGAGGACATAAGTAGAGGAAATTAAATGAGCTCAAATATACCTACAAGTGAGGCATAATGATGCAATATGTACATGCAGTTAGCTTGAATAGCATGCTAGCATTGATTAGCTTGCAGTCATGGATTGACCAAATATGCCTGATTAGCACTCCAGCAAATCAATAACATCAACAAAGCTCACCTTTTGTGCATTCACGCACAGCAAAAAACAAGTTTTTCTGTGGCAGCAGAGAAAGTTGTAAACAAACTACGATGAGTTCAAGGATCGCTGAAATTAGTAGGACAAAACGGTGCTTGCCAAATACTCTCATTAGTGAAACATGTGTAATATAAACAGTGGAATTTCTAACAATTAGGAAGGTTTGTGTCATGTTTGTTCTCCTACAGAAAATATATTAAAACAAAAAAAAAGCTGTTTATTTGGTTTCCATTTTCAAACATCTCTGAAAGAGGTCCAGGAAGCCACTAGGGTGGCGCGAAAGAGCCGCATACGGCCCTAGAGCCGCAGGTTGCTGACTCCTGAATCGGGGCTATCAAAGTTAACGCGATAACGCGTTAAATACAATTTCCTTTACCGGCAATAATTTTGTGGATGTGAAAGTAACATGCACGCGTCCTGCCTGACCCTCAGTCAATTCCGTAGTGTGGGAAATTGGAGCTGTGGCGGGGAAAAACAGCAAGCAGAAAAGGGTACATTATGTAAAACCCAGGTCCAAAGCCACGGCAAGTCTTTCTCCCGACAAGACAAACCATTTTTCATCATTTTTATCCACAGCCGTGAGCCGCCATCACTGCAGCAAATGTTTGCTGGAGCACTTGCGTCGGTTCAGAGAGGTGCAGCTTCACGTCCGTCTTTAGATTACAGTTTACTGCCTTGATAACATAACATGTAGATTCTTTTGTTACTGGTTTAGTAAGATGGGATAAAAGCTCAGCAGAAAGGAAAAGACGGTAGGCAGAAAGTCTAAAGTCACTTTTTATCAGAGACTTTTACATCGTCAAAACATGACAAGACACCTCTTCTCAAACCAATCGCACACTTCTGACTTCAAAATAATAGGGCGACATGTCACTTCATGTCTAACTACATCAACAAATGAAACATTTCTTACATTGCGATCATGTTTTGTCAAATATGTTTTGTCATGTAGTCTGTGATGTCTCTACCTAAATAAATGCGAGTACATCAGTTGAGAGTTTAGGATGTTCCTGGCAGACTAAAAATATTGTGTATATTATTTCATAACATGTTCTGGTTCATAGTCCTCAATTACAAAATGTTTAGGAATATAACACTTTTATAATAAATAGAGAAGGTTAAGACAATATCACGTAGCAAAACGAATATGATTAACTTATACATTATGTAATGTAGAGAATATCAGAAGCGTTTATTCAGGTAGAAATATCACAGATTACATTACCAAACATCTTTGACAATCAAACCATGATTGTAACAATCCACATGTTGTGTTATTAATGTGCGAAACTGATATTTAAAAATGGTGTAGCTCCTCCTCTGAATGCAAGTGCTCCGAGAGCAGGAATACAAATGTTGTATTTCTACAAAAAAAAATCTGTCAAAACATTAGGTACTGCAGGTAATGTTTTTATTGTCCTTAAAAACACAATAATGTCCATTTTGTGCTGTTTAAAAAAAACATGATATTTAAAAAAAATAATGTCATTAAAGCAAACCAAATGTCTCGTCACTGTATTAAAAATATAGACATTATCTGTCATATTAATGATGAAAAATGATATCTGTCCGCGATTAATCACGATTAATTTTGAGTTAACAGTAAACAAAATGCCATTAAATATTTTATTCGTTTGACAGCCCCAGCTTTAACACACAGACATTTAGTAGATCAGGCCTTCAGTATAGTCAATTTTAAGGTTCTCCTAAAGCCAATATTTTGGTACTTGTACCAATATGTATTTCAATACTTTCGAAAAAGAGAAGGGGGACTACAAAAAATTGCCTTACTGGCTTATTTTAACAAAGAAATCTTATGCTACAATTAACGTACATTTCTTATTGCAATCAAAGAATAATTGTGTCATGAAATAAGATACTTAACATACTAGACAACTTCTCTTTTAGAAGTAAGTAAGCAAACAAAAGCTCATAATTTGGCTGCTGACATATGCAGAAACATATTGTCATTTTCCATTCTATTATTTTGTCAAAAATATGAAAGACAAGCGGTAGAAAATTGATTATTTATCTATTTATTCATTTACTGTCAAAATCTGATTACTTTCTGTTTAGACATGTTCTAGCTACATATCTGTTAACATGTAATAAACATTTATTCTTCAATTGTTTGATACTTAAGGCACATAAGTTTTGGGTGATACCACACATTTGGGTATTGGTCCGATACCAAGTAGATACAGGGTCATACATTGGTCATATTTAAAGTCCTCCTGTTTCCATGGACATACTGTATTTACTGAGTTTATAAGTATAATAAAAACACGTAAAAGGAAAAAAAGGTTTTGTGATGACAAAAATTCTCAATGTAATCATTGTAGTATCGACTAGATACAGCTCTTGTCCTTGATATAGCTATAATCGATATCTCCGGAGATCTACCCTTTTGTTTGCATTGAGGAGCGCTAGCTTGCTGTTAGCGGTTAGCTACTGTATCCTCCTACGGTGTGTAGTGAAACATATTTAGCTATTCCTCATCCTGCAGGGATGATACTTGTAAGAAACGTACTTTATTCGTCGCCATGGAGGCGAGGATTAGTGATTTAGAAGTAGCTAAAACACTACGGAGAGACGTTAGCTGTTAGCTAGCTATGTATTAAAGCACCTCTTACAGGGAAGCACTCCAGTGTTATAGCTCCACCTTTATCGTTAGTTTTAAAGCCAAAATATGTCCATTCTGCCTCCTGTTTTCACATTGTTTCTGTGCTGTGAGACAGTGTGTGTGCGTGTGTTGACTAAACCAACGTTGACACTTCATGTCGATGAAAAAAAAAAAAGTACCGGTATTTTTCAAAAGTAGTATAGTACCGTTTTTAGTTAATTAGTACCGCGGTACTTTATTAGTAGCGGTATACCGTACAAATTCAGTGATACATTTATTTGGTTTTACCTGATAATTTTTCCTGACTGACATTTAAATCCGATTCTTATCATTTGAATGACTTTGTTTCTTTCTGAAAATGTGCATTTTGTTCCAGTTGTGTTCTGCTGTGCCGGCGAGTTCCTTCCACTCTCGGCAGAAGTAAATAAAAGACTTCATCAATCATTCCAATATTAAGCAATAAGTGTGAAGCTACGCTATTAGACGGACATATGGAATGTGACTAATGTTTCTGCAGACCTTGTTTAGGTGCCATCCTGAGCCTGAGCTAATCAGATAAACTCCAATTTGTTGCAAATAAGTACTTCGTAAGGCCCCTGGCTGAAAGAATTAGAAATTGTCTTGACTGATATTTCCAATCAGTTGCAAGGCCAAACCCAGAGCAAAAAGTCGACACGTTGGATTTCCAGTTCTTTCTCAGATGTCTAGGAGTGGGAAAAGCGCACTAAGAATGACCAATTCGAGCCATGGAAATTGTTTGAGAATGTATTCAAGGTGAGCCTGGGGGCCGCGTTGAGGAAAACGCTGACACTTTAGAAAAAATGCACTCGTGTTTGGCTTTGGGTACTGTGGTTGGTGCTTTTGAGAGTGTCGACCGGTTTTCTCTAAATCGCATACCTGCGGGTCATAGGTACCCTACTAGAGTCTGTAACGGCTGTTCTAAATTTGTTTGCCATTAAACTGCAGCAATAACTGTCCAGCATCTACAAACAATACACCTTGCAAGGCCACTAGGGACAGGTTGAATTAGAATATTTTAGATGGTGGCAAAAGTAGTCTTGGATATACAGTAGGTTGGACAGCATGTCTACACACATGCGGTTCAGCTCGGGCTCTGCACGTGTGTCCCGGTGGTCTGATTTACAGCGTGCTTGTCATGCACTGTTATTTGTGGTTCAGGTCACATGTGGAAGCAGCAAATCATTGTGCCAAAATAATGTGATTGAATGTCAGTGAGCTTGCTGCTGCCCTCAAAAGGAGATAAATGGACAGCAA
Source organism: Entelurus aequoreus (assembly GCF_033978785.1). Classification (NCBI taxonomy): domain Eukaryota; kingdom Metazoa; phylum Chordata; class Actinopteri; order Syngnathiformes; family Syngnathidae; genus Entelurus; species Entelurus aequoreus. Next base: position 51,021,518 of record NC_084741.1, read on the forward strand.
ATGACAAGCCACCGGGCCCAGGCATCAACACTTGTTACTTTCAAAAAGAAAACAACCAGGAGCGGTGGTAGTTAAACAAGAAAACATAAGTAATGTAAAATAAATGTTTAGTTTGGATGTAAGCCGTCTTGTGGAGAGATAAATAATGTACTCCGACTGTTAAAAGGTCAGTGGCAGCCGCTGTGTGTGCGCCACTCTGTTAGTTTGTACCTGTGCTAACAGTGTGAAACATATTTGCAAATAGTTCAGTTGGCAAAAATTGCATTTCTTCAGCATGACAGCACTCAAAATGTACGGAACAAACTGTGTGGTTGTTTTTGCTGCACACAGGTGGCTTCCGTTTTGAATGAGAGTGCAGAATGTTGCATGTAAAAAGCGAGACATTGTGATTTGCACTGCTGGAACGGGAGCAAACCATTATTGAACATACTCAACAAGCATCATAAAAGCCACTGACAAACATTCTGAAAGCGAGAAAGGATTTCCAAATTGCAATGCCATTCTCGAAATGGCATTTTCACCCACAGCGCACTTTCATTGCCACTTTCAAGCACTGTCAATGAAAGCTCTCGCTCTGAAGAACCTGGCGGATGAATCGACAGCCTTCAGTTTCGAGCTGAACGACCAATCGGGCTCCTCCATTGTAACCTCATTGGTTCTTTCAAAATCCGAGGTGTAGTTATTAGAGAAACAGTTTTGCAAACTGACCCTGGGGTGAGCAAGAGTATCTCATATACTGAAAATGTGTCCACAATACAAAGGGTGCACTAGTTAGTAATCAGACCTTCTAGGATTTCTCAAAGTCGTTATCGAGCTAATTGACACAAATTCAACCAATCAGCACAAATATTTTGGCCAATCATCGACATTTTTGCCAACCGACTTTGTCCCAAAGACAGATTAAATGTCTTCCTGCATCGTCTCAACGTCTTCACTTCTATTACCGTTCATCATCGTTCACTTGTTTACCAACACAAATCACAGCTCCGGATCGCTCTTAACAGTTGCTCAATGTTCTCGCCAAAAGTGCGGGTAAACTACGTGCATTGTGTTGGAAATTAAGCGAAAGTTTATGATCAACTTTCAAGCGTAAAACGTGCACGAGAATGTCTGCAAATAGTGGACGGTCAAGCAGACAAAAACGACAATAATAATAATCACAAAAAGTGTTAGGGTGTTTGTTTTACAAACTATGCACGCAGTGAATTGGTCACATGTGTAAACAAGCAAGCATTAAGATATGTAGTTAATTTACACTTTATGAAGAAATAATATATTGAAATTAGCTTTAATAGGCATATGTACGTATATAAAGTATACTGTATAAACAGTATCTCAAAAAGGGGAGAACACTAGAAATTAAGCTTAGGTATACTTTAGAGTAGTCAGTGTACAGCTGGCGTACAAAATGTCATTTTTATAATTTAGGCTGACATACATGTTTTTGTCTTTTCCTTGCAGTAATACATGTGTACTTTGCTGCGTCTTTATAAAGCCTATTTTGCATTCCATGTTCGTTCGATGCTTTTCTCTTTATATTTATTCATTAATTACTTTTTGTTCAGCATATTTCCCTATTATAACAAAGGGAAATCTCAGCAAATTTCACTTTTTCCTAAAATTTTAGAGCAAAAACGCCTATAAAAAAACTTGCATTTTTAATTGCAATTTCTAGGAAGCACTTCTGCAAATTCAGGCATTTCAAAAAAAGGCCTGCACGATTCTAAGGGAACTAATTAACTACTTTCAATGTTCAAAAACTATATAGTATTAAATATAATATATAATTTAAGATTCACATACATAACATTTTGATTGATTTTTTGACATTCTATGCTTTATGAGGTTAGAATTACAAAAACACTTAACACACTGATTTTAAATTCATAAAATCATAAAAGGATGTAATGTCATTGAAAACAATTAAGCCTTATAACTTTTGTCGCAACTTTTTTAAAATGCTGCCGCGAAATCAGGCATTTTAGGTGAAAAAAATCACAAACAGCTAGTAAGAAAAAGAAAAAAGTTTTATTCTTTCATATTTCTTGCAGTGTTTAGTCATCTTCAGCGTAAATTATTTTTAAACTGAAGGTCATTTTTAGTCTTAGTAACACAAGTGTACTTTGTTGTTGCTGAATAAAGTCTTTTGCACATTTTTGTTTGCCATGTTGGTAATTCTCAGTCTGTTTATATTTGTTTATTAATTACTTTTTCTAAAGCAAATTTCCCTATTATAATTACAGAGGGAAAATCACAACAACAGTTTGCAACTTTAACGACAACAACAAAGAGATTTAAAAAAAACTGCCCTTTAAGCGAGATCCTGAGTGGACCTGTAAAATGTTGTCAATGATCAAAAAGCTGTAATCTAAGATGCAAATAAAGCTTCTTTTTTTTTTTTAGATTAGTAGGAATCCTGTGATTTTTAGGGATAGGGTTACAAAGAAAACACTGATTACAATGTCATAAAATCACAAAGGTATGACATGTAAAAATACTTAAAAACACTGCCACTTTTTGAAAATGCTGCCGTGGAAAAAAGGCATTTTATGCCGAAACAATCACCAAAAAAAGCTTGCAAAATCCTGAAGGAACTGAATAATGGTGAGAGGGAAGAAGAACAAGCAAATCTAATCTACAATGAGGAGGAGTGAATGAGTAAGTGAGCCCTACTGTTCATCTGCAGCTCGGAATATTCAAATACACATCAGTCACTCTAAGACAGGGGTCGGCAACCTTTACCAATAAAAGAGCCTTTTTGACCCGTTTCACAAATTAAAGAAAACAATGGGAGCCACAAAACTCTTTTGAAATTTAAAATGAAATAACACTGCATATAAAGTTTTTTTTTGCTTTGTGCTATGTATAAACAAACTATTATGGGTTACATTTATGAAATCAATGAACGACTGCAGAGAAAATGAAATAACATTTCTGCATGCAACAAAACGTTTTTAACTCCGAAAAAGACGTCGGGTTGAAAGTTAAGTAAAATACTTAATGTCTATTTAAGTCCTCCTTGTAGTAATGAAAAAACAAAACGCAGAACTTAAAATATCCACTGGCAGAGAACCAAAAATGCCGTCCTTTCTCTCTGTGCCGTCATCCTTTTACTGGCGCCGTGCAGTCAGCTGCCAACCTGAATAATAAAATGTCTATTTCACTGAACAATTGAAAAATGTGAATATAAGCAAAATTATAGGAAATTAAAATATTTATCATACTTGGTCAACAGGGGCGTCACTAGCTTTTAAGGACAGGGGGGGCTTAGCCCCCAGGAGATGCACAGGATGCAGGCGAACATAGCGCACGAGCACAAAACTTCACAAACAGCTAAATAAGAAAGACTTAGAGTCCGTCTGATGATGTGAAAAAGAGCCAAAGCTGTCAAAGAGCTGAGGGACCATCTTCAAAGTGCAATGCTGAAACAAATAATGCAAACACTAAAATGTAACTTCCAGGGCTTGAGATTAATTTAGTCCCGTCGTCCCGGGGACGGTAAAAAAAAATGCACGGGACGAAATTAAATGCTCCCCGGGACGATGGCTTTTAACAACTTTTTTTTTTTTTTTAAATGTGTTTATTCATTTTACATTTTATATTAAATGTCTTGGTTTTTCATCCCTCTGATAATCCTATGAAATGTTTAACAAGCCATCCTATAATAATACAACAGCTATTAATGCAACAATACAATAAAACAAATATATTTAATGATGTTTTTTCATTATTTTAACAATAGGCTAATGTATATTACTTTATATAGATTCTACAAGAAACACAAAACTTAAAAACTAAATCATTTACAATTGCAGACACAAGGTTTCATGCAGCTTCACTCATTGTGAAGGAAGACAGAAGTCCATGCAGGAGAAAAGTTACTACAAAGATGGTGTCTGGGTTTTTCTTATATATATATATATATATATATATATATATATATATATATATATATATATATATATATATATATATATATATATATATATATATATATATATATATATATATATATATATATATATATATATATATATATATATATATATATATATATATATATATATATATATATATATATATATATATATATATATATATATATATATATATATATGTATGTATTTATATGTATATATATATATATATATATATATATATATATATATATATATATATATATATATATATATATATACACATATATATATATATATATATATATATATATATATACACATATATATATATATATATATATATATATATATATATATATATATATATATATATATATATATATATATATATATATATATATATATATATATATATATATATATATGTGCTCCTCTGCCCTGACTCCTACAGCTCAATAGAGGTTGTGGAGTGATTATTATTATTATCTACTGATGATAGTCATACGTGAATGAGTTCAGCTCCTGTTCTCCTCCATGTGTAAAGTGAGAAACACAGCTGATGCTCCAGAAGGAAGTAACCCCAAAGATAGCAAATGGTAAAAAAGAGTGCACATTTAACTTCATAAATAACCAGGACCTTCATGATGCATTTCAGGCTAACTAGCTAACTACGGTAAGTAGCAGCATTGTTTTAGAGCGGGAATGTAACTTTTGCCTGCAAAACAACAAATGTACGATGTGCACAGTGGTTGTCTACAGTAGACAGCTTTTTATTTGTCTAAAACAGACCTGGTGTAAAGTGGAGCTAATACATTTTACTACAAGCAGTGATGAATACTTACTTTCTTGAAAAAGTTTCTTATGTCCATTTTGCATCCGTTCACGTTCTTGTTCTGCAGCGCTGTGTGCTTCAAAGCTGCCACCTGCAGGACCGCAAGCAAGGTCGCAGAGAAAATGTGGACTGGATTTTGAGTGATGTGGGCATTTTCTGTATGAACAAGTGGAATGGATTGGATACCGACGCACTAAAGGTGCTCTCTACCTTACGCTATGAAGTGAGGGGAAACTGAGTGAATAATGACAGGTTATATGATTCTTTATTTAAACTCATATTCGGGCCACTTTATAATGAATATGTCGGCATGTATTTGTAAAAAGAAAAAAAAGAAAATATAACACCAAATTATTTAGGGGGGCTTAAGAATATTTTAGGGGGGCTAGAGCCCCCCTAAAATAGGCCTAACAACGCCAATGTTGGTCAATGTGATTTCTGCTCCTGAACCGCAGCGGACAGTATGACGTATGACATCACCTTTATCTTCACACAGGATTGTAAGCTCTCATCTGTGAGGCGTGTGCGATGTTTGTTTTTAATAAAGTTCATGTTAGAGAACACCAGCTCACATACATATGTGGATCCAAAGATCGACAGGACTCCAAGTGCATACTTTTTCATGTTCACATACAAGTCGGGGATAGCGTTCCAAGTTTCGAACACAAGTTTGTCTGGTTGGGGAGGTTTTTAATATCACACCATTTGTGGTTCTGAGCAAGAACGGCCTTCTGGCGTGAAACATCTTCAAGGTCCGCTGTCAGGCGCTTTAACTTGGACACCCACATGTCCTTGTCGGCTATGTCAGCCAGTTCCATCTCAAGATCAGGTGGACACGTAGAGAGAGAGAGAGAGAGAGAGCGAGCGAGAGAGCATAAAGCTCGTGTCGGCTTACGGCACAGAAGACTATATCCCCGCGCGTGATGGCAGGTTGAGCAGGCTTATGAGCTCCATCATTACAGGCAGGTGCGCCGATTGCCGGTGAATGATTGCAGGTCCGAGGTTTGACAAGCACAGCGCGAAGGATGAGGGCGCATTCCAATGTGCCCTGGACGTGACAAGCTGAGCCGCATCAGAGTGATCAAAGAGCCGCATGCGGCTCCGGAGCCGCGGGTTGCCGACCCTTGCTCTAAGGAGAGACCAAGGTAAGGAGGAGGTGACTGATCATCAAGCAGGAGGCTGCTATCAGCATTTATCTCAAAGATCCTCAGCCGGGAAATAAGACAAACTTTAATTGTGGGTCTGTCTATTATAGGTCACAAGCATCTCATCAATCACTGCACCCGCGGCAAGCCAGCATCTTTAGACTTTAAGGAACAGAGGCCAGTTGATCATGAATTAGAATAAATTACCATGCTTGGCATTTCCTTCATTTGGGGAGGAAATATGAAAGAAAGAGGCTAAATAAATAAATATGGAAGGTTAGGCTGCGACAGCAATGATTGATAATCACACTTGTAGTACGGAATAGGGAGCAGCGGGCCTATTAAAAGAGCATTAAGAAGGAAGCGAGGGCGGGGTGGCCCTCATCGTGTCAGAAAGTACAAATAGCGTTTGATATTAAACAGGTTAGTTGGTAACTTGTGAGCGTCGCGCACTAACAAGCTTCTCTACGCCCCTAAGGGGAGCTCACACTAGACCTTATCGTTGTGGCCTTTCCTGGACCCCATTGGCAATTACTTTTTTTCGAGTGTTTTACTGCAATGTCTCTGACTTTCTGCATTGTTATTATTATTTGGAGTCCTGATAATTGTTTATTTAGTACAAGGCGGTCTTATCCATCAATTACTACTTTTCGGAGAGGCGATCGCAATTGCGTTCCACGACTGAGTTTGTAACTCAAAACAAACACTCTTATCTTACAGCAGCTTCACCCATTGAAATGAATTAAAGTCAATTTCATTGGTGCTTGGCCTCACAAAACAGCAGTTTTAACATGTAAATAGAAAAACTGATTTTTAGACTAGTTTTCAATCCCATTTTAATTGTCTCTTGCTTGTCTCTTCCCCACTTTGTAGTTTCCACAAACATTAAGTGCATAATAAATAAAATTCATTATTTTTGTTATTATTATAATTGTTCAGCATTCACATTGGAAGCGGACAAATCTGGTATCGTACTGTCATAAATATATCTAAATATATCTATATATATCTATCTATATTGTTTATATTGTAATTTTACCCCAGAGCTGCGTCTAAAGTTACCAAAGCAAATTTCTGTAGCATTTTTTCGCCACTGGAAATAACTTTTACGGCGATAGCCGGTAGAAGTATGGATGTCAACAACATTGCAAAGACAAAGACCATAACGGAAGCCAAACCAACAAACCCCAAAACAGATTGGAAATCTTGGAACTCTTTTGATTTAATTTAGAAAAAAGTCATACACTAAACAAACAACAGAACAGCTTATTTGCAAAACATATTGCCAACGAGTCGTTAGCGACTTGAACACGTCTTTACTTTTCAATCATTTGAAGATACGGCATAAAGAACAGTACGGAGACAGCTTTAAAATATGACAAAATTCTAACCTTACCTTAAAACCACAAAGTGTTAGAAAGAAAAAGTCCAGACCAGCCTGACAGAGTTGTTTTCCAAATACACTGTCTATAACAAGCAGTGCCACACACACCCAAAAATTACAGATTCCATCTCTAAATTTACAAACCCCGTTTCTATATGAGTTGGGAAATTGTTAGATGTAAATATAAACGGAATACAATGATTTGCAAATTATTTTCAACCCATATTCAGTTGAATATGCTAAAAAGACAACATATTTGATGTTCAAACTGATAAACTTTTTTTGTTTGCAAATAATCATTAACTTTAGAATTTGATGCCAGCAACACGTGACATAGAAGTTGGGAAAGGTGGCAATAAATACTGATAAAGTTGAGGAATGCTCATCAAACACTTATTTGGAACATCCCACAGGTGAACAGGCAAATTTGGAACAGGTGGGTGCCATGATTGGGTATAAAAGTAGATTCCATGAAATGCTCAGTCATTCACAAACAAGGATGGGGCGAGGGTCACCACTTTGTCAACAAATGCGTGAGCAAATTGTTGAACAGTTTAAGAAAAACCTTTCTCAACCAGCTATTGCAAGGAATGTAGGGATTTCACCATCTACGCTCCGTAATATCATCAAAGGGTTCAGAGAATCTGGATAAATCACTGCATGTAAGCAGCTAAGCCCGTGACCATCGATCCCTCAGGCTGTACTGCATCAACAAGAGACATCAGTGTGTAAAGGATATCACCACATGGGCTCAGGAACACTTCAGAAACCCACTGTCAGTAACTACAGTTGGTCGCTACATCTGTAAGTGCAAGTTAAAACTCTCCTATGCAAGGCGAAAACCGTTTATCAACAACACCCAGAAACGCTGTTGGCTTCGCTGGGCATTAACTCATCTAAGATGGACTGATACAAAGTGGAAAAGTGTTCTGTGGTCTGACGGGTCCACATTTCAAATGTTTTTTGGAAACTGTGGACGTCATGTCCTCCGGACCAAAGAGGAAAAGAACCATCCGGATTGTTATAGGCGCAAAGTTGAAAAGCCAGCATCTGTGATGGTATGGGGGTGTATTAGTGCCCAAGACATGGGTAACTTACACATCTGTGAAGGCGCCATTAATGCTGAAAGGTACATAAAGGTTTTGGAGGAACATATGTTGCCATCCAAGCAACGTTACCGTGGACGCCCCTGCTTATTTCAGCAAGACAATGCCAAGCCACGTGTTACATCAACGTGGCTTCATAGTAAAAGAGTGCGGGTACTAGACTGGCCTGCCTGTAGTCCAGACCTGTCTCCCACTGAAAATGTGTGGTGCATTATGAAGCCTAAAATACCACAACAGAGAACCCCGGACTGTTGAACAACTTAAGCTGTACATCAAGCAAGAATTGGAAAGAATTCCCCATGAGAAGCTTAAAAAATGTGTCTCCTCAGTTCCCAAACGTTTACTGAGTGTTGTTAAAAGGAAAGGCCATGTAACACAGTGGTGAACATGCCCTTTCCCAACTACTTTGGCACGTGTTGCAGCCATGAAATTCTAAGTTAATTATTATTTGCAAAAAAAAAAAAGTTTATGAGTTTGAACATCAAATATGTTGTCTTTGTAGTGCATTCAATTGAATATGGGTTGAAAAGGATGTGCAAATCATCGTATTCCATTTATATTTACATCTAACACAATTTCCCAAATTATATGGAAACAGAGTTTGTATGTGTAGACATTACCTTATTACTCACTGTCGAAAAGAAGTGCTGATACAAACAATACTTGTTATTGTTTTTTAATTGTCGTGTCCTTTTTATATACAAAATATATACTTTATAAAAAGAGACAGAAGAACAACGAAATTGGCATTTATTTCATGTGTGCGTGTATACTGTATTTTCCATGCCAAAGGGTGCACAGGATTATAAAGCGCACTGCCGATGAATGGTCTATTTTTTAAAATCTTTTTTCATATATTAGGCGCACCGGATTATAGGGCACATTAAAGGAGTCATATTATTATCACTTTTTTCAAAATTGAAAACACTTCCTTGTGGTCTACATAACATGAAATTGTGTTTTTTTTGGTCAAAATGTTGCATAGATTATGTTTTACAGATCATTTTCAAGCCACTTTAGCGACAGTAGCTTCCGGATGCGCCGTTTTGTGGGCGGTTTTATTTACGTGGCTCACCTTCGGCAGCGTCTTCTCCCCATCATCTTTGTTGTAGCGGTGTAGCGTGCAAGGACGGGAGTGGAAGAAGTGTCAAAAGACGGAGCTAACTGTTTTAATGACATTCAGACTTTATTTAAATCAATAACAGAGCAGCATCTCCTCATCCGGAAACAACAACACAGGAAATGTGTCCCGTGAAAAAACATCCGACCGGAACTCTAATAACTAAAGTTCCTTGAGTGAATAATATAACTCACTACACCGGTATGTTTTAGTGCTTTCATGGCGAGTTTACTGACATATATAAGTTACACCTTTACACTACTTTATATTAGAAATGGCAACAGCAGAGGATGAATGTCCCATAACAAGAAGATACAGGAAAAAGAAGAAGCTTATCTGCGCAATTTTTCAGGACTTCTACAGATCCCCAATGCAGTTCAGCAGGTACCAGAAGATAAGAAAAGTTGCTTTTGCATAATATTGCGAAACAAATTGCTAGATAATATGTCTTATCTTATACACACACCATAATAATACTCGTATGTTTAATGCGCCGACAATCCTTCAAGCGGTGCGGCTTCATTGATTGATTGATTGAAACTTGTATTAGTAGATTGCACAGTACAGTACATATTCCGTACAATTAACCACTAAATGGTAACACCCGAATACGTTTTTTTAACTTGTTTAAGTCGGAGTCCACGTTAATCAATTCATAGCTTACCAAAGTCGTACTAAACATTTTTTATACATTTTTGAGCGCCGTGTGTAATGTTCTTTATTTTCAATGGAACATTTAAAATGTTGGTGTTGTTTACTTGAGACATATTGCAATCATAGTGATGTCTACACTTATATTTGGATGGCAAGATGGCGGCGCATGGTATGCTGCGGCTATGCTAACGCTCTTGGGAGTGTAGAGCGATTTGGCAAAAAACACCCGTCATTTCTGTCAATTCCATGGCTGGCTCAAAGCGTGAACACTCTGTGATCACATACGACCGACAGACAATTCTGGATGTGGATGGATCGGGTCGTTATAGACTGAAAGATGCATGTACGGTGGACCTCCTCGCTAGCATGGGAATACTTCGTGGGCTACATCGAGCGGCCTTTGTAGCAGCGGAGTCAAGTGCTAGCGGTGACCGCCAATGGAGACGACATAAGCGGTGCGAGCGGAAGCAGAAGCGGGGATGCCGAGCTGGGCTAACAACAAAGAGAAAAGCTAACCAAAGAAGCGTGGAGTCTCCGGGTAAGAAGCCATTTAAACTAGAACTAGCCGGCGTCAGGCTGGATAATCCCTGCACACATAGCAATTCTCTTAGAATAAAACACAACTCACATAATGTTTTTTCTTTTGTGACCGTGTCAGAGGCAGACATACATTGTACTGAGGTAGCTAACTATGATGCGTTCAGTTTATCGCAACATCAAGCAAACAATCTGAATATCCCCGTCGTATCAATTCCTAGATATGGTCGAAACTATTTAAAGTGCAATACGCATAATAAACGCAACATTATTAATATTGCTACTTCGGATAATTTCAACAAACAATCCTCAAAACAGCCCACTACCTATAATATGGGCTTTTTAAACATAAGATCATTATCTTCCAAAACGTTATTAGTTAATGAAGTCATTAGAGACAACAAACTTGACGTCGTTGGTCTCGCCGAGACCTGGCTCAAACCAGACGATTTTTTTGCGCTAAATGAGGCATCTCCTCCTAACTATACCAATACACATGTTGCCCGACCTCTTAAAAGGGGAGGGGGTGTCGCACTAATATACAATGAAAACTATAATCTTACACCTAACCTAAATAATAAATATAACTCGTTTGAGGTGCTCACTTTGAGGTTTGTCACACCGCTGCCTCTCCACCTGGCTATTATCTACCGCCCCCCTGGGCCCTATTCGGACTTCATCAGTGAATTCTCAGAGTTTGTTGCTGATCTAGTGACGCACGCCGACAATATAATCATAATGGGGGACTTTAATATCCATATGAATACCCCATCGGACCCTCCATGCGTGGCGCTCCAGACTATAATTGATAGCTGTGGTCTTACACAAATAATAAATGAAGATAGATCTAGTGCTTGTCAGGGGTGTCACCACCTCTAAAGTTACGATACTCCCGTACACTAAAGTAATGTCCGATCATTACCTTATAAAATTCGAAGTTCTGACTCATTGTCAACAAACTAATAATAATAATAATAACTACTATAGCAGCCGCAACATTAATGCTGCCACAACGACGACTCTTACTGACCTACTGCCTTCGGTAATGGCACCATTCCCAAATTATGTGGGCTCTATTGATAACCTCACTAACAACTTTAATGACGCCCTGCGCGACACCATTGATATTGTAGCACCGCTAAAGCTAAAAAGGGCCCCTAAAAGGCGTACCCCATGGTTTACAGAAGAAACTAAAGCCCAGAAATTATCATGTAGAAAGCTGGAACGCATGTGGCGTGCGACTAAACTTGAGGTTTTCCATCAAGCATGGTGTGATAGTTTAATAACTTATAAACGCATGCTTACCTCAGCTAAAGCTAAATATTACTCAAATCTCATCCACCTCAACAAAAATGATCCTAAATTTCTGTTTAGTACAGTAGCATCGCTAACCCAACAAGGGACTCCTCCCAGTAGCTCCACCCACTCAGCAGATGACTTTATGAATTTCTTTAATAAGAAAATTGAAGTCATTAGAAAAGAGATTAAAGACAATGCATCTCAGCTACAACTGGGTTCTATTAACACAAATACGACTGTATATACGACGGATACCGCCCTCCAAAATAGTTTCTCTCTCTTTGATGAAATAACATTGGAGGAATTGTCAAAATGTGTAAATGGGACAAAACAAACAACATGTTTACTTGACCCAATTCCTGGGAAACTTATCAATGAACTGTTTGTATTATTAGGTCCATCAGTGTTAAATATTATAAGCTTATCACTTTCCTCTGGCACTGTTCCCCTAGCATTCAAAAAAGCGGTTATTCATCCTCTACTCAAAAGACCTAACCTCGATCCTGATCTCCTGGTAAACTACCGGTCGGTGTCCCACCTTCCGTTTACCTCGAAAATCCTCGAAAAAATTGTAGCACAGCAGCTAAATGAACACTTAGCGTCTAACAATCTCTGTGAACCAGAGTCTGGTTTCAGGGCAAATCACTCTACGGAGACAGCCCTCGCAAAAATGACTAATGATCTATTGCTAACGATGGATTCTGATGCGTCATCTATGTTGCTGCTTCTTGATCTTAGCGCCGCTTTCGATACTGTTGATCATAATATTTTATTAGAGCGTATCAAAACGCGTATTGGGATGACAGACTTAGCCTTGTCTTGGTTTAACTCTTATCTTACTGACAGGATGCAGTGTGTCTCCCATAACAATGTGACCTCGGACTATGTTAAGGTAACGTGCGGAGTTCCCCAGGGTTCGGTTCTTGGCCCTGCACTCTTTAGTATTTACATGCTGCCGCTAAGTGACATCATACGCAAATACGGTGTTAGCATTTAACTGTTATGCTGATGACACCCAACTCTACATGCCCCTAAAGCTGACCAACACGCCGGATTGTAGTCAGCTGGAGGCGTGTCTTAATGAAATTAAACAATGGATGTCCGCTAACTTTTTGCAACTTAACGCTAAGAAAACGGAAATGCTGATTATCGGTCCTGCTCAACACCGACATCTATTTAATAATACCACCTTAACATTTGACAACCAAACAATTAAACAAGGCGACTCGGTAAAGAATCTGGGTATTATCTTCGACCCAACTCTCTAGTTTGAGTCGCACATCAAGAGTGTTACTAAAACGGCCTTCTTTCATCTCCGTAATATCGCTAAAATTCGTCCCATTTTGTCCACAAGCGATGCTGAGATCATTATCCATGCGTTCGTTACATCTCGTCTCGATTACTGTAACGTTTTATTTTCGGGCCTCCCTATGTCTAGCATTAAAAGATTACAGATGGTACAAAATGCGGCTGCTAGACTTTTGACAAAAACAAGAAAGTTTGATCATATTACGCCTATACTGGCTCACCTGCACTGGCTTCCTGTGCACCTAAGATGCGACTTTAAGGTTTTACTACTTACGTATAAAATACTACACGGTCAAGCTCCTGCCTATCTTGCCGATTGTATTGTACCATATGTCCCGGCAAGAAATCTGCGTTCAAAGAACTCCGGCTTATTAGTGATTCCCAGAGCCCAAAAAAAGTCTGCGGGCTATAGAGCGTTTTCTATTCGGGCTCCAATACTATGGAATGCCCTCCCGGTAAAAGTTAGAGATGCTACCTCAGTAGAAGCATTTAAGTCTCATCTTAAAACTCATTTGTATACTCTAGCCTTTAAATAGACTCCCTTTTTAGACCAGTTGATCTGCCGTTTCTTTTCTTTTCTTTTCTTTTCTACTCTGCTCCCAACTCGGGGTGGACCGCTAGTCTGTCCATCAGATGGGGACATCTCTACGCTGCTGACCCGTCTCCACTCGGGATGGTTCCTGCTGGCCCCACTATGGACTGGACTTTCGCTGATGTGTTGGACTTTCACAATATTATGTCAGACCCACTCGACATCCATTGCTTTCGGTCTCCCCTAGAGGGGGGGGGGGGTTACCCACATATGCGGTCCTCTCCAAGGTTTCTCATAGTCATTCACATTGACGTCGTTTTCTTTGCCCGTATGTGGGCTTTGTACCGAGGATGTCGTTGTGGCTTGTACAGCCCTTTGAGACACTTGTGATTTAGGGCTATATAAATAAACATTGATTGATTGATTGATTGATCTTTTATGTTTGACTGCCATCTACTGGTTACACTTATCATTACACCCTGTACCAAATAAAATAGCTTCGAGGTGAGTAAGCTCAACCAAACGTATTCCTTACATTAGGTGCACCGGTTATAAGGCGCACTGTCGAGTTTTGAGAAAAAAAGGCTTTTAAGCGCGCCTTATAGTCCGGAAAATACCGTACTTTTAAGAAAAAAATTATATATTGTTATTATCGCTGTATATGTTAGCATGCATTTAGCTAGCAACATAAGAGCCAACCTTTAAAACTGTAAGAATTCTATTGTAACAGATGTGATCATCAAACGAGGAAAAAAGACTAAAGATTCAGCACACAATGTGACGATTGCCAACTCACAACAAAATAATATCTGGGACAGTAAAACTGTAAACAGAAGGACAGACACAATTGGCAGGATTATCCTCAAAATACAAAACCAATTGCACCACATTTCCACAGTATCGTTAAAACAACATATACAATGATGGCCTGTTCTGATTTTATATGTTGTATGTATGTCGTGATAATGTTGGGTAAGTCCATTTTCATACCATGGAAAGTAAAACCTTACATTTGAGTACTAAATATGTTGAGTCAAGAAAGCTGGGTCCAGAATGAAAACTGTCTACTGATACAATGTAAACAAAATATACAAGATGAGAACTATAATAGTCCAATGTACAATAAGTAGCTAACAATTGCATTAGCGCTGCATAAAGTGCGAGCAGAGGCTCCATTGTAAACTCACGGTAGACAAGATGCATGAGAAAAACAGCAAACAAGTCAATGATGGCTCAACGATACAAATCTGTAGAAGCCAAAAGTAAATGTCACATCTGCCATGATGTGCTCTGAACGTTGTGGTTTCTACATTTTGATGAATTTACAACCTCGGATTGTGTTGTTCAACACCGCAACACACATAATTTACAATAAGAAAGAAAGCTGTTACTGTCAGCCTGAGATTTATGTCTTTGCTGCTGCCTTCTTGCTGAGGTGTTGTGAGCCATAGAAATGGTGGCCTTCTGTGCTCTTGGATGGTACCAAATTGTGGCGGCCACAAGTAAATAATGGGAAAAAATGTTTTTATGAAGCAAGATTTGTTGCATGAAGTCACTCGCGCTCTGGGAACCGAGCAGGAAGTGCCACTGAGCAATGGGAGGGACACGCTAACAGCCAATCACGTAAGAGTATCAACCACCAACATTGCTCATTAGGCATTAAAAACATTTTTTTACTTGTCTATTTTATCAAAATCCATGTTGTCATGAATTATTGACCTATTTAAGGCTGCAATCACCCAACCTCAAATATTCCACTCGCCAACTAATTTTTTTCAGAAATATTGCATATTCCACATTTTCCCATTTTAAGCAAACAGTTTCTACAAAGGAGACTTAAAACATGAAAAAAAAAAAATTATCAGAAAAAAATAATACAAACTTTATATCAATAGACAAATCCAAAGTTGTTCAGACTTGAATCGTTTCAATTTATGACACGTATATGAGTAGCTCCCTTTTGGCTTGTAAGAGTAAGTGTGCATCGTTAACATGATTCCTACATGTATGTGTACGTCATGTCTATGTTATTGTACTTTCTGTCGTGTGCTTAGTTTGACTTCATCGGGGAAACTATCAATAAACAACCTCGAGTGTTTTCATCTCTAACTTAAAGGTCTGTTTATTTATCTGCCAAACTTAATTCCAACATTCAGGGAGGGCAGAATAATACATGGCAATAAAACCATGGGTGTTTAAAGTACAGCCTGTGTTACATGGTAGCAACAATTGGAAAATAGAGCAAAACAATATAATGTAACAAGAAAAAATATATGTTGCTATTAATAGCTAATGACACAGAATTGTCTTTAAATACTGTACAAGTACGTTTTTTTATAGCAATAGTCAAAGCCAATGATGCAAATTATTTGATGATGTCACAGCCACAAATGACTTGCGAGTCTGTGGGAAACATGATAAAAATTAAATACTATGGATCAGCACCTTTTACAATTTGGTATCATTGATACCCAATTAAACATGTCCATTGGGTCAAGACAAAATGTAGTACTTTCTAATAAACTGGACCGTTTTTGTTCATCTGTAGGATTTTTCCAAGTGCTGGAGGATCTATTTCAGTAGTTTGTTGCTCAGGCTTTACGCTGACTAAGCAAGATGTTTCCTGGCTTTGCCGCCATGTTGCGCTTAAAGGCAAGAGTGCAGCGCACCCACTTTATTTCCTGTGCAATCGAGGAGTGCAACCCTGTTCAAACAAACACAATAAATCGCCATGACAACGTGGGTAGGTCTGAGAGAATTGATGAGCCCGGGTCAGCTTGTTTACAAAAAGCAGATTCATAAATAACCAATGGGCTCCTTTTGTTTCTGACAGAAAATAACCTTCAATGGTAAATACACGAGCGTAGGCAAACAAATGGACCGACATACAGCCGTCGTTAGCTGCATAATCAAAACATCAATAAACAAGATGATTGATTACACGGTATGTAACAAGAAGGGCTGGCAGTAGAGGCCAGGCTGCAGATTACAAGCAACATGTGATTGATCCTCAGGAGGAGGACATCCAGTACATTTGTCTTTGCAGTTTGGGGATAAGAGCGGACATTAGTGATGGAGTGGGATCACAACAATGCACTGTAGCCTCGCCTGACGCCCACGGATGCATGTGACAGGCAGGGTGTCATGCTTGGAAAACCTTCTTGAAAGGCTTTTCTCACCGCCGTTGCAGGGATTAAAGCCGCCTTATAATGGCCTGTGGGGTTTGTGCCACGGCCGCGTGACAGCCATCCGACTGGGTGGCAGCCAGAGATGAATTGCAACGAGAACACGCCACTAGATCTATACTGTTGCCAATCACCGAGCAGATGTGTTGACCTCGGTGGAGAACAGGAGAGATAAGGTAAGGAGGGACTTGCCACAGGAGGAGTGTTCTTAGGTTGTGAATTAAACAATACTCCGCAGGCTGTGTTGGACTTGTGTGTATAATCCCATAAACCAGGGATATTCAACTACCGTATTTTCTGGACCATGGCGCGTACCGGATTATAAAGCCCACTGCCCATGAGCGGGTCTATTCAGGTCTTTTTTCATACAAAAAGAGCACCAGATTATAAGGCGCATTAAAGGGGTCATATTATGATTGTTTTCTACATTTAAAACACATCCTTGTGGTCTACATAACATGTAATGGTGGTTCCTTGGTCAAAATGTTGCATAGAGGATGTTTTACAGACCATCTTCAGGCCGCTTTCTGACAGTCGCTTCAGGATGCGCCATTTTGTGGGCGGTCTTATTTACGTGGCTCACCTTTGACAGCGTCTTCTCCCCGTCACCTTTGTTGTAGAGGTGTAGCGTGCAAGGACGGGGGTGGAAGAAGTGTCAAAAGATGGAGCTAACTGTTTTAATGACATTCAGACGTTACTTAAATCAACTACGGAGCAGCGTCTTCTCATCCGTGGCTCACTAGTGCAACAACAACGCCGGAAATGTGTCCCGTAAAAACCTGTCCGACTGGAACGAGATATAAGTTAGAACTTTACGCTACTTTATATTATAAATGGCAACAGCAGAGGGTGAATGCCCCATAACAAGAAGATAGTGAAAAATAAGAAGCTTATCGACTACAGCAACGGCACAGACTACAATGGCGGACTTGCGCAAATTTTAAGGAATTATGCAGATCTCAAATACACATTAGCAGGTACCAGAAGGTAAGAAAATGTGGTTTTGCATAATATTGTGAAGATAATATGTCTGCTAATCGGTCCTTATACACACACCGTAGTAATACTTGTATCTCTGACTACAGTAGCCGTAATGGGCTGACAATCCATCAATCGGTGCGGCTTCAAAGTCATACTAAAAACATTTTGACAGATTTTTGAGTGGCGTGTGTAATGGTCTTTATTTTTAATGGAACATTTAAAGTTTTGGTGTTTTTTACTGCCGTCGTAGTGCAGTCTACACATATCTCTTATGTGCGACTACATTCTACTTGTCACACTTATCATTACACCATGTACCAAATATAATTGCTTTGAGGTTGGTAAGCAACAACCAGAGTTATTCCGTACATTAGGCGCACCGGGTTATAAGGCGCACTGTCGATTTTTGAGAAAATGAAAGGATTTTAAGTGCGTCTTATAGCCCGAAAAATACGGTAGATTGTTTTGGGGGGGGGGGAAATTTCACTAAAGATTAAGTAAAGGACCGATGGATTTGCTATTATTCTTATTTCTTATATTCTTTGTATTGAGTCATGTAACTTTTTCGGACATGTTCATTTCTGGTAAACGAAGTGGTGGTCAACCAAACCAAAATGGCTATTGTACAGCAAACAGCGTGCAAACTATCTGAGTACTCAAGGGGCCTAAGTCTTACTGCAAAAAGCTGATACAAGCAAAAAAATCTAACTATGCAATGGAATAGCTACCTATACTTTATCAAAAAAAGATTTGTTGAGTGATATCTAGGATTATCTGTCTGTCGCATTCCTAGACATGTCGAACTATTTGGTGCTCCAGACATCATTCTACATGACAAAACAGGTGAAAACGCAGAAAAGTATGGAGGTCTACAACTTCTTCGTGTGTGGCTGAGTCAAGGAAATTCGTATCAAGACTCTTCTGGATAAATATGCATTGATTTTAATCTCGTAAGGCTTGTGAGGATGCGTCCTTGTAAACAAAACTGTGAGCAGCACTCTATAGCCTTGATTCACTGTTTTTTAGTTTCCCATTGTGTTAACCACTCGTGAAGATAACCACTGAAGACCTGGCTGGTGAAGACGTAGAAGGCATCACAGTAACTGTGATCCCTTCTACGTCTTCTTGGCAACAGTTACTCACTGTAACTGTTGCCATGTTGTTGTTGCACGCGTCGTTACAAGTGCGGGTGGTTTTCCCCGTCTTTATCAAAATATAAATATAGATATCAACGTTGTGTATGCGCTGAAAGTTAAATTAATGATTGAAAACTTAACTCATTAAGGTTTTGCTCACATTTGCATTCTTTTATTTAGACTTGCCATGTTGCTGGTTTACAAAACACTTATGGCAAAAATGTGTTAAAAGAATTCCCAAACGAGATCAAATAAAAATAATATCAAGATAATACTTAAATGGGAAATAATAAACGTTAATAGTATATTAAACAAACCTCTGACAAAGTGATCACTGCAAACATGTGTGTTCTTTAGCTCTGCTCCCTTGAACTGGAGAATATTTGAGAGCCCCTTGTCTCGTCGCCATTTCGTAAAATCTTGCACCCTTTTGCACTTCTTGATTACTTCTCAAGGAACTCTAAATAAACGTTTATCCTTTTCGCGATTGGAACACTTCCAACATCCTGAAACAACGCAAGATTGGGGCATTTTTCTTCAAGAAAGACAAATCCCGGCCAGAACGTTTTTACAACAGACGCTCGCTTGACCATCAGTCTCGCATATTAAATGAGCTGGACGTGACGTCAGGTGATTACAATAAATTCCAGCGCACCAGCAGCCTCTACAGTAGACATTTTATTTTGGTCTATTTATTGTGAGTTACAGGAGCACTCTGCTGTTTTAAGGACCTTCGGCAAAAAGCTTTTTGAACTGGCCACCAGTTGGTGAAATAGCACATATGATGAAAAAGACCTAATACGGAACCTTGAAGAACCAATAACTACTGACTACATCTGAAGTAAACAAGCTACAGCAACATCTTACTTACAAACCCGGTTTCCATATGAGTTGGGAAATTGTGTTAGATGTAAATATAAACGGAATACAATGATTTGCAAGTCCTTTTCAACCCATATTCAATTGAATGCACTACAAAGACAAGATATTTGATGTTCAAACTCATAAACTTTATTTTAAAATAATAATTAACTTAGAATTTCATGGCTGCAACACGTGCCAAAGTAGTTGGGAAAGGGCATGTTCACCACTGTGTTACATGGCCTTTCCTTTTAACAACACTCAGTAAACGTTTGGGAACTGAGGAGACACATTTTTTAAGCTTCTCAGGTGGAATTATTTCCCATCTTGCTTGATGTACAGCTTAAGTTATTCAACAGTCCGGGGGTCTCCGTTGTGGTATTTTAGGCTTCATAATGCGCCACACATTTTCAATGGGAGACAGGTCTGGACTACAGGCAGGCCAGTCTAGTACCCGCACTCTTTTACTATGAAGCCACATTGATGTAACACGTGGCTTGGCATTGTCTTGCTGAAATAAGCAGGGGCGTCCATGGTAACGTTGCTCATATGTTGCTCCAAAACCTGTATGTACCTTTCAGCATTAATGGTGCCTTCACAGATGTGTAAGTTACCCATGTCTTGGGCACTAATACACCCCCATACCATCACAGATGCTCGCTTTTCAACTTTGCGCCTATAACAATCCGGATGGTTCTTTTCCTCTTTGGTCCTGAGGACACGACGTCCACAGTTTCCAAAAACAATTTGAAATGTGGACTCGTCAGACCACAGAACACTTTTCCACTTTGTATCAGTCCATCTTAGATGAGCTCAGACCCAGCGAAGCCGACGGCGTTTCTGGGTGTTGTTGATAAACGGTTTTCGCCTTGCATAGGAGAGTTTTAACTTGCACTTACAGATGTAGCGACCAACTGTAGTTACTGACAGTGGGTTTCTGAAGTGTTCCTGAGCCCATGTGGTGATATCCTTTACACACTGATGTCGCTTGTTGATGCAGTACAGCCTGAGGGATCGAAGGTCACGGGCTTAGCTGCTTACGTGCAGTGATTTCTCCAGATTCTCTGAACCCTTTGATGATATTACGGACCGTAGATGGTGAAATCCCTAAATTCCTTGCAATAGCTGGTTGAGAAAGGTTTTTCTTAAACTGTTCAACAATTTGCTCACACATTTGTTGACAAAGTGGTGACCCTCGCCCCATCCTTGTTTGTGAATGACTGAGCATTTCATAGAATCTACTTGTATACCCAATCATGGCACCCACCTGTTCCCAATTTGCCTGTTCACCTGTGGGATGTTCCAAATAAGTGTTTGATGAGCATTCCTCAACTTTATCAGTATTTATTGCCACTTTTCCCAACTTCTTTGTCACGTGTTGCTGGCATCAAATTCTAAAGTTAATGATTATTTTCACAAACATTTTTTTTATCAGTTTGAACATCAAATATGTTGTCTTTGTAGCATATTCAACTGAATATGGGTTGAAAATGATTTGCAAATCATTGTATTCCGTTTATATTTACATCTAACACAATTTCTCAACTCATATGGAAACGGGGTTTGTACATGAATTATCCATCCATCCATTTTCTACCCGCTTGTCCCGTTCGGATGAAAAAATGTGTTTCTGCCAAATAGGAGAGGACTTAAAAAGATGCCTTAAAAAATGCCTCAGTTACCGTATTTTTCGGGCTATAGGGCGCACCGGATTATAAGGCGCACTACCAATGAGTCTATTTAGGTCTATTTTCATACAAAAGGCGCACTGAATTATAAGGCGCATTAAGGGGTCATATTGTGATTTTTTTCTTAAATTTAAAACACTTTCTTGTGGTCTACATAACATGTAATGGAGATTCTCTGGTCAAAATGTTGCATAGATGATGTTTTACAGACCCTCTTCAAGTCGCTCTATGACCGTCTCTTCAGGATGCGCCGTTTTGTGGGCGGTCTTATTTTCGCGGCTCCACTTCGAGAGCGTCTTCTTTCGGTCACCTTTGTTGTAGCGGTGTAGCGTGCAAGGACGGGGGTGGAAGAAGTGTCAAAAGATGGAGCTAACTGTTTTAATGACATTTAGACTTTACTTAAATCAATAACGGGTCAGCATCTCCTCACCCGTGGCTCATTAGCGCAACAACAACGCCGGAAATGCGTCCCGTGAAAACATGTCCAACCGGAACTCCCTAAAAACTAAAGTTCCGTGGGTGAATGTAAACCCACTACACCAGTAGTTTTTTGCGCGCCTATAGCAAGTCTACTGACAGATATAAGTTAGAACTGTACGCTACTTTATATTAGAAATGGCAACAGCGGAGAATGAATGCCCTACAACAAAGAGTATAGAGAAAAAGAAGAAGCTTATCGACTACGGACTACAATGGCGGATGGACGCACATTTTCAGGACTTATGCAGATCCCAAATACACATCAGCAGGTACCAGAAGGTAAGAAAATTTGGTTTTGCACAACATTGCGAAACAAAACGCCAGATAATAGGTCTCCTAATAGGTGCGATTTAGTGGTCCTTGTACACACACCATAATAATACCCGTATGTTGAAGCATAGCACGTCTGACTATGATAGCCGTAATGCGCCGACAATCCGTCAAGCAGTGCGGCTTTAGAGCTTACCAAACATTTTGACAGATTTTTGAGCGCCTTGTGTCACTGCCATCTACTGGTCACACTTATCAATACACCATGTACCAAATAAAATAGCTTAGAGGTCAGTAAGCACAACCAGAATTATTCTGCACATTAGGCGCACAGGGTTATAAGGCGCACTGTCAATTTTTGAGAAAATGAAAGGATTTTAAGTGTGCCTTATAGCCCGAAAAATACGGTATGTAAATCACAAGTTTGAACCTCAGTGTTCTATGTTTGCCAGCAAGGTTAAAATGTCAATGCAAGGATCTGCCAATGTTTAAAGTGGTCCAAGTTCCGTGATACATAAGAAGCACGCTAGTGTTTTTAGGAATTTGCTGCAAAAATGTTTGCCTCCCAAGTTTTGAACTGAACTCGGGGGCTGGTATGGTGTTATTCCCTGGCCGCCAGGTGAATAGTCCTGCCAAAAATGAATTCCCTAACAACTGCTTTGCTTATCCCCCTTGTTTTGGGAGGGGTTCTTAACAGTGTTTCTGCAGTGACTTTACATCCTGCATAGCTTTTTCACGCAGAAACCTGTTGCCATGGCGATATATGTGGCCAAAGGAGGGAAAATAAGAAGAAAAGTATTGAGGGCTGACAGGGAAATAACTGGTTTCATTATAGTCAGCCAGCTGATTCCCTCGATCACCAGTGGCAGAGCGATGGCAGGCGCTAGGAAACTGTTTGTGTTGGAGCCCTAATAAATTACCGCAGGGGTCAGAGCGGTGCAGGCCGCACCCGCTGATTAAATGAGACCAAACTTATATCCCTCTGACATCTCACTGCCTCCTCCTCAGGAATCTGAAGGTGCACAGACAAATCCCATAATCCTAATGAAGTATTTCCTCCTATTGCAGCATAGGAAACGTCTGCTGGCTTCACATGCTCCTTTTCAAGCATGTGGTTTATGGCTAATCTTTGCAAATGGAAAAAAAGGACACGACAAAATGCAAAATATTGCCTGAGGTTTAGGTGGCGAATATGAGGATGTCATTCTCGTTTTCACTGACTCACAGTCATCTCACGGTCAATTTAGCAGGTTAGCGTGGGAGAGGGAGTCGGACACATGGCAGCTGCTGCATGTGGTTTTTTCTCCTAAGCAGTATCATAAGTGCTGCTGCATGCACCTCCACTAGAACTTGGAGTGGGAACAAAACACCAAAGGAAAGTAGGGATAGGTACCGAATTTGGTACTTTTAGGCACCAATCGAATTCTGTGTTACTACCAGGTATCGGTTCACGTACAATCAAACCATGCCATATTGTGATACATTTGTTGCACGTCACATCCCGTTGAAAACTCGGCTCAAACACTTGGCGGGTAAACTAGCACTCAAGTCCCTCTAGGTCAGGGGTGTCAAACTAATTTTAGCTCAGGGACCAAATCTACATGCTTGTCCTTTATAATTTTGAGAAAATAATAGAATGGGGAATGACACAATATGTTACTGCATACATCAGCAGACAAATTAGGAGCTTTTTTTGCTTACTTACTACTGAAAGACATGTTGTCTTGTATGTTCACTATTTTATTTAAGGACAAAATTGTTCTTTGATTGCAATAAGAAACAGATGGTTAATGTACCGTAAGATTTTTTTTAAAAAAATAAAGCCAATAATGCCATGTTTTTGTGGTCCCCATTATTTAGAAATATATATATATATACATATATATAGGTGAGGAGCGAAAAGTATTGAAATATATATATATGTATGGGCAGCACGGTGGTACAGGGGTTAGTGCGTGTGCCTCACAATAAGAAGGTTGTAGGTTCGATCCCCAGGCTCGGGGTCTTTCTGTGTGGAGTTTGCATGTTCTCCCCGTGACTGCGTGGGTTTCCTCCGGGTACTCCGGCTTCTTCCCACCTCCAAAGACATACACCTGGGGATAGGTTTATTGACAACATAAATTGGCCCTAGTGTGTGAATGTTGTCTGTGGTGCCCACCTGAAGACCCCAGTGAAGCTTTTTGGGGTTGTGGGTGGAGAACGTCTGAGAGGGGGACAGCGTCTACCTCCCATCCGCGCCTACATGACCACCTTGACCTCAACCGTTGCATGTACCAAACATCTGCTGGGAAAGCTTCATAACAACATTACATGGGCACAGATGAAGTTTAAACACAGCAAGTCCAGGAGCATATCCATCGTCAAGGGGAAACTCACGGACCATAGGTTCAACATCGAGGATACTCCCATTCTGTTGGTGTCAGAGCTGCCAGTCAAGAGTATTGGGCGATCGTACAAAGCACGTCTCAAAGATCCCTAAGCGCGATCAGCTGAGGGGAAAAAAACATCAGAGGTCTTGTCCGCATAGACAAGACCTTACTTCCTGGCAAGTTGAAACTGTGGTGCCTACAGTTTGGATTGCTCCCCTGTTTGATGTGGCCACTAACAGTCTACGATATCTTCATGACCAAAGTTGAGAAGCTGGAGAGAACAGTCAGTGCATACATCAAGAAGTGGCTTGGCCTCCCGCGGTGCCTCAGAAACCTCAGGCTATATGGTCATGGTGCCCTGAAACTGCCCATCTCTAGCCTCTCAGAGGAGTTTAAATGCACCAGGTGAGGCTGAGCATGACCCTGACAGAGTCTCAATATTAGGTGGTCCGGGCGGTTGTTCCCAGACTGGCAACAAGGAGGAAATGGATCCTATCTGAGGCCTTGCAGCAAGCCAAATCTGCTTTGAGGCATGGAGACATTGTGGGACAAGTGCAGCATGGAATAGGTGGGTTTGAACTTGGAGCTAGTCAAGGCAACATCAGCCAAAAGGAGAAAGCCGGTTGTTGATCAGGTTCGGCAACAAGAGGAGGCAGACAGATGTGCAACAGCAGTGGCACAGTCCAACCAGGGACTGTGGACTAGCTGGGAAAACCTGGAGCATCGTGGGCTCACGTGGAAGGATCTTTGGGAAATGGAAGGGAGCCAAATCAGCTTCATCATCAAAGCCACCTACGATGTTCTTCCCACACCCAAGAACTTAAACCAATGGTTTGGAGAAGATCCTTCTTGTGCACTCAAACCCCTGCAACATTGAGTCACATCGTCACCGGCTGAAAAAACAGTTTGTCTCAAGGACGCTACACCTGGAGGCACAACCCGGTCCTAAGACAACTGCCGATCACCCTGGAAGAAAGGAGAAATACCAACAAGGCCCTCTCTCCCCCAATTCCTAGTCACTCAATCACCACTCCGTTCGTAAGAGCAGGACAACTCCCAGCAAAACCATCTGCAAGAGAGGAGGCAACCCTTCTGGACTATGCTGGAAAATGCAGGTTGACTTAGACCAAAAACTCGTCTTCCCGCCTGAGATCATTACAACTAGCTTCAGGCCGGACCTGGTCTTGTGGTCAACCTCCCAGAAGACTGTGTTCATTGTTGAATTAACTGTGCCATGGGAAGCAGCAGTTGGTGAAGCATATGAGCGCAAACAACTGAGTTGGAGTCGGGTGCAGAGGCTTCGTTGCCATGTCCACAACCAAGCTTCTGAAAGGAATGGGAGTGAGAGGTCAGGCCTTCCGGCGAGCTGTCAAATCGCTGTCGGATGCTGCCGAACAAATTAGCAGATGGATATGGATCAAGAGAAAGGACTCAAACTGGGCTGCAAAATGACATCTAGGGGTAAAGGCAGAGGGGTGGGAGGCACACCTGGGACGCCAGATGTCGCCGTTGAGCCCTCCGTAGGTGTTGTGTGCCTATCAACAAAACACCAATGAAGAGGGGTGCCCACCTGAATACCCCAGTGAAGCTTTTTCCCCTTACCCCCCCACCCCCCCAATACTAAGTGCTGACTAATCTTAGGGATTGTACTATCTAGTCCTATAAACTCAACTGTGTATCTGTGTTGGCCCTGTGATGAGATGGCGACTTGTCCAGGGTGTACCCCGCCTTCCGCCCAAGTACTGCTGGGATAGGCTCCAGCACCCCGAGATGGAGATGTGTGTGTGTGTGTGTGTGTGTGTGTGTGTGTGTGTTTGTGTGCGTGTGTGTGTGTGTGTGCAGTGTCAGACTTTAAAATGTCTGAAAAGGAGTACAAAGAAGCAAAGCTTATTTAATCCTAGGCCTTTTTTGTGTTCCAGACTTTGATATGTGTCTACCTTTTTATTTTGTAAGTTGTTTTTATATGATAAAATACAAAGCTATGTGTCAATTATTAGTTTCAACATTTCTGTTTTTGTTTTTTTTGCTAGGTTTTTTTGTTGGGGTTTTTTTGCCCTAGAATGACCCCCCGGAGCTGCACTTTGGGCATTACTGGTCTAAAATATATAAATAAATGACATTTAAATAGAACACCGTATATTCAAATTTGCTAGTTAAAAGATATGAAATATGGATTCAACCCAGCACAGCCACCTGCCAAACAAGGCCAAAAAATAAAAAATAAATACTAATCAAAAAAGTTTTTGTAAAATGGATAAAAAATAAATTTACTTACAAATATTGTACTGACGTATTGTACTAATGACTGTCTGAATAGAGTGAGGAGACAAGAATTGAAGTTTTTTTTTTCTTATTCTACAAATGGAGTAAGTACAATCATTAGCAATACCAGCGTTGGAGAAAAGACCAATCTCTACATAGTCTGGGGCGTTCTCCCTCAATGGTACTACTCTTCAGTGCCTTTTGTCCATTGTCCCCTCTCAAGTGAAGTTGTTTGGGCTTCAGTCCAACGAAACCGAAAGTTAACACATCTTGTAGCTTGCACCTATTCTCATCATCAAAACCTGTATGCTGTGTGTGTGTGTATGTGCAAAGATACAAACTCTGTGGACTCATCATGTTCCGTTTCTCAAGCAGAACGGAGTGCACACAGAATGACTCCTTACGCATTCCATTCTCCTAATGTAGAGAATATTCCGCAACACTACAGACTTCTGATTGTTTCCGCTTGTCATGCGTCACCCAGTCAACTGACTGACACATAACTGCCACAAGTGGTGGAAAAGTGTATTACAACAGAGTACCTCTGTAGCACCAACGGGCCACAGCTGAGAAGCACATTAGCAGCCCTTTAGATGCACTATGGTAAAGAAATACTGTTCTAGATAATACACGGTGGATCTGCGTTCATGTAGATTTTCTGTAAATTTTGGTCCACAGTCACTTTTACAACCTACATTTTCTGTGTAGAGGCGTTCCCTTTAGATTGCAAAAAAACCCAAAACCAAAAATCACTTTTCTATTCTATAGGTATCATAATTAGTTTTTTCCAAATGCAGTCAAAAGTCAATATACTGCCTCAACATGACACAGAGTCACCTGGTCACACCATTAGGCACACATGCCCACTCTCTGAACAGCTGTTTTCCATCAACATTTATGTCGCACATCGGTGTCGTTGTGCGCATGCCAAGATTAAATGAAAATAATACTTCATCCGACTTCAAGATATTTATTCAGACAGTGTACATTTTCAAAAGATGCATTATGATACTTTTGGAGTGGGTGAGGCGCGGTTTCATTTGCAATCCGGGAACGCCTCCAAAATCGAACATCTTGCAGGCAGACTCAAAAAACAAGTTATAAAAATGACTGTGGAGCAAAATTTACACCAAAGCATATTCAATACATATGACCTATTGTAGACCACAAGGAAGTGTTTTAAAAGTAGATTGAAATCACCTTAGGTACCTTTTAACTTCACTTTGGACCCCGACTTAAACAAGTTGAAAAACTTATTCGGGTGTTACCATTTAGTGGTCAATTGTACGGAATATGTACTTCACTGTGCAATCTACTAATAAAAGTCTCAATCAATCAATCAATCAAATGTCAGCTTCTACAAAACATCTGCTAAATGAATAACTTCAATTAAATGTTTCATGTTTTTCAACAATGCAAAAACAGTCATTCAATACATGACGATATTAATATAGTCGAGGTTTGTGTGGTTTATCCGTTATACAGTGCTCAAGAGCGGAATATACGTTAGGTTAGATTTTAAAAATCCCCTGAAGAGCAGGGAAACCTGCGAAACAGGCCTGTAGGGATGAAATAGCCTCTGTGTTTTTTCCTGACCTAACGTACATGACGATAATAATAAAGTTACTACTATTACTTGTACAATTTGACTTTTTAACAGACTTGGAGGATATTATTGTGAATTTCAGTGGAAATGTTTCCTTGTCAGCTGGGATAGGCTCCAGCACACCTGTGACCCTATAGGGGAAACGTCACAGAAAATGGATGAACATTGGATTCTGGAATTGTGTTCTTACCAATATAGTCAGTCAAAAATGCGGTATTTAAAAGATAAGAATTGTAAAATATGTTATTTTCAGTTGTGACTCATCTATTAAACGTGTAATCATAACAGCGACTGACAATATAGTTATGAGTGCAGGAAAGATTCCTTTCATCATCTATGGCATGATGATTATTATGTCAATTACTCCAGTATTTCTTTGTTTATGAAGAGACTTAATTATGGGGAACGGGGGTGGGGGGGGGGGGGAATTCTATCTTTTAAGCCCATTGGATGAATTCATTATCTATTCACATTTATAGAAGATAATATTTTCACAAAAATGGTGATAATTATCACATTCAATGGAGGAGAAAAAGATAGCTTATATCTAATGTTTAGGTCTTTGATTTCATCATTAACTATTTACTTCCTAATTAAGTATTCATGTCTAAAGATGTTTTTTTTTTTTACAAATAATCAGCTCACAGTGCAATATATAACTAATAAGTAAAACAAGAGGCTGGTTTTATCGCAGCACACGCACACACAGGCAGTTTCTTTGAGCCCTGTGATAAACTCATAAAAGGTCAAGCTTGCTGGGATGGTCAGTGGTTTATGTGATGATTTATGTGACAGTGCCCTAATGCAACACTTTGACTTCCTTGCCGCCCTTGAGCCCTGCCATGACAACATGATTCAGTCCGTACTGGGTTTTTTTTTGAGGGGGGGACGGGTTTTTACGCCCATCAAAACCACCGGGAGCATGACCTCCGCCATGGCGTTCTCACTCGGCAGAGCATCATGCAAGCTTCACACAAGCCTCGCAGCTCCGCTTCACGCCTTTTTTCTTACGTTTTTATAATTCCTCCCACATCGCTGGATTAGCGACAAGAGAGGCAGCGCCCCAGTCAGCCCTCAAGGGCAACAAGGCCTCTTGGTGCTGTCTCAGAATTCCAAACAACGAGCCTGCAGCTTAAACAGAAGCCACCTCTCCAGAGCCAATCAATACCTGCAAGGAAGCCATGACTGCCATCATAAGAGGCATCAATAACCAGCACAGGTGTGCCCGTCCAAAGAGCAGATACCTTATTTGCGTCTGGAGTACCGCTGCTCCCATAAACATTTATCACGTCGGTCGACTCGTGATTATTACTAATGACTGCGCTGATGGCAAGCAGGAGCCGTACAAGTTTTTGCTAATGACAAGTCAGACGTCAGAGACTCTATTACGCTATTATTCAAATGGCAGTCCCTGGAATGACACCACAGCGGCCCCCGAGTTCAGTTCAAAACTTGCGAGACAAACATTTTTTGTAGGAAATTCCTAAAAACACAAGAGTGTTTTTTGAGGTGAGGGGAGCAGTGAGCAGCGGGGAATCATTTGGTGATTTAACCCCCATTTCCAACCCTTGATGCTGAGTGGGAGGCAATGGGTCCCATTTTTATAGTCTTTGGTATGACTCGGCCGGGGTTTGAACTCACGACCTATCGATCTCAGGGCGGACACCCTAGCCACAATGCCACTGAGTAGGTGTCATGACTAGGTTCTCGGGTTGTGTTTCTCCAGAAGGCAATGGAAAATTGGCGCGAGCCAGACGTGAGTTTGAATACATGATTTTATTTTTTTTTAACACTAATAAACTACAAAAAAAAGGAAGCAAACAAAAGGCGCGCACAAAGGCGGAAATACAAACTTGACTAAGAAACAAAAGACATGCACGTGGGCACAAAAACTATGAACAAAGAAACAAAAACACTAACTGTGGTCTTAATAAACAAAACTTACTTGGTATGAGCAAAAACATGAAAAAGAGCAGCATGGATCATCAGAGTGGCAGGAGTGTGAATGTGTGAGGACGCCAGGACGAACAACAGAAACAGACAGATTTAAATAGTGACGTGATCAGTGAAAACAGGTGCGTGACTCGAAACGTGAAACAGGTGCGTGACAAGACAGGTGAAAACTAATGGGTGACCATGGAAACCAAACCAAACAAGGAAGTGCAACCAGGAACTAAAAAGAGTCCAAAAAACAAACACATGGCCAAAACAAAAACATGAACAGACATGACGCATGACCAAAACAAAAACATGAACAGACATGACAGAACCCCCCCCCCCCCCCCCCCCCTTACGGACAGATCCCAGATGTCCAAAAAACAGGATCAAGAGTCATGGGAGGGCGGGAGGGGGACATGGCGGTGGGTCGCCAGGCCAAGTGGCCCCGAATCCACCGAGGCATAGTCATGTGGCGGCGGCGAGTGGAACGCCGCCGCCACAGGCGAGGTGGGCGACCCGGGAAGGGCCACATGCGTGGCCGACGAAGAGGTGGGCGCACTTGGCGTGGCGGACGACCAGGTAGTGGCCACAACCGTGGCAGACGAGGAGGCAGGCGCGTCGTCGTCATTGCAGGCGTGGAAGCCGCAGATGACGCAGGTGCGGGTGCAGCAGACGAAGCAGGCGGCGAAGCTTGGCGTGGCACTTCGGGCGGTGAAGCTTGGTCTTGGCCGCTTGGAGGGTCTTGGCTGCTTGGAGGGTCTTGGTCTTGGCGAGGGTCTTGGCGAGGGTCTGGGTCTTGGTCTTGGCGAGGGTCTTGGTCCTGGTCTTGGCGAGGTTGGTCTTGGACTTGGATTTGGTGTTGGCATGGTTGGTCTTGGTCTTGGACTTGGTCTTGGCATGGTTGGTCTTGGACTTGGTCTTGGTGTTGGCATGGTTGGTCTTGGCATGGGGGGTCTTGGACTTGGCGTCGTGGAGCTGCGACTGGCGGCACTTGGCGTCGTGGAGCTGCGACTGGCGGCACTTGGCGTCGTGAAGCTGCGACTGGCGGCACTTGGCGTCGTGAAGCTGCGACTGGCGGCACTTGGCGTCGTGAAGCTGCGACTGGCGGCACTTGGCGTTGTGAAGCTGCGACTGGCGGCACTTGGCATCGTGGAGCAGGTAGCGGAACTTGGCGTGGAGCTACCACGGGTGGCGCTTGGCGTGGAGCTGCGACTGGTGGCGCTTGGCGTGGAGCTGCGACTGGTGGCGCTTGGCGTGGAGCTTGTCGTGGTGGAGCTTGGCGTGGTGCAGGTGGAGGTGGCCTAGCTGGAGGCTGTGGCTTGGCCGGTCGAAAGACTGGTGGTGGCGGCCGTGGCTTGGCGTGACGAAATTCAGGTGGTGGTGGCCGAGCTGGAGGCTGTGGCTTGGCAGACCGAAGAACGACCCCACCTGAACAGTCCCCAGCCCTAGCCCCCCCCCCCTCAAGGAGCGGATCTCAGACGCGCTCCCTGCGGTCTGGAACCGTCTTTTGGGGTGGGGGGAGGGAGGTCAGGAGGGGGGCAGAATCTTCCCCTCCAAACTGTCCAAAAAGTCTTTCCTTCCCCCCCACCTGGGCTTTTGTGGGTGAAAAAAGAGAATTGTTTCTTGACTTGGGCGTGACTTGAGTCCTGGGGGGTGGGGCATGAAAACTGGGTGACTGTGACTGATATGCTCTAATTTGTAAAAACATGTCCTGATAATGCTCTATCTTGGACTTAGAGTCTTTTGCTGGGGGCGGGTGATCAAAAGAAAAAGAGTTCAGAAAAAAAAAATCCTGGTCTGTGATGTCATTTTGGAGCTGCGGAGCTGGCAGCAACCTGCTTCCGCCCGGAGTGGGAGGAGCCTGCGGCAGTGCCGCATGCTGTCCGCTCGCCTTCCCTGATGTGCTTGGTCTGGAGCGGCGCTTCCGGGACTGCGGTGACGCAGTGCCGTCCTCGGACCAACTGGAGCTCAATGGCACCAGATTTCCATCTGGCCCCCACATCAGGTCTCTGCGCTTCCCGGAGGAATAACGCAGCGTCTCTTCCTCCATCGCGCGGAGGACCTCCCACGCTGCCTCGTCAAAATTGTCCAATTTTCTTGCGGAGAAACTCTTCTGCTGGCGTCCTACTGTCATGACTAGGTTCTCGGGTTGTGTTTCTCCAGAAGGCAATGGAAAATTGGCGCAAGCCAGACGTGAGTTTGAATACATGATTTTTTTTTTTTTTAACACTAATAAACTACAAAAAAAAGGAAGCAAACAAAAGGCGCGCACAAAGGCGGAAATACAAACTTGACTAAGAAACAAAAGACATGCACGTGGACACAAAAACTATGAACAAAGAAACAAAAACACTAACTGTGGTCTTAATAAACAAAACTTACTTGGTATGAGCAAAAACATGAAAAAGAGCAGCATGGATCATCAGAGTGGCAGGAGTGTGAATGTGTGTGGACGCCAGGACGAACAACAGAAACAGAAAGATTTAAATAGTGACGTGATCAGTGAAAACAGGTGCGTGACTCGAAACGTGAAACAGGTGCGTGACAAGACAGGTGATAACTAATGGGTGACCATGGAAACCAAACCAAACAAGGAAGTGCAACCAGGAACTAAAAAGAGTCCAAAAAACAAACACATGGCCAAAACAAAAACATGAACAGACATGACGCATGACCAAAACAAAAACATGAACAGACATGACAGTAGGCAGGACATTCCTAAAGACACAAGAGCGTTTCGGTTGTTCGGAGGACCCCGGACCACTGTATGTGTAACACATTGGCAGATCCTTGCATTGTCATTTTACCTTCCTAGCAAACATAGAACACTGGTCCAAATGTGTGATTAACTGGTTTACTTCAGATGCAGTCAGAAATCATTTGTTCAACTGCTTTAGTTATACTAGTGGTGTGGCCCCACAATACCTGACCGAGCTGCTGCATCACCATACCTCGTCTAGAGCCTTGAGGTCAGCTGACCAAATGCTTTTGGCGGTCCCCAGATCCAGGCTAAAGACCAGAGGGGACAGAGCCTTTTCCGTTGCCGCCCCTAAGCTCTGGAACAGCCTTCCCCTCCACATTAGGTCAGCCCAGAGCCTGGGGGTCTTCAAAACCCTCCTTAAGACCTACCTCTTCTCGCTGGCCTTTGACCCGAGCTGAGTCCGCCCACTAGGCCACCATTTCTAGTCCCCCCCCCCCCTCCCACCCCTTCGCTTTAGTTGTATTTTTCAATTTGTCGCACTTTTATTATTATTATTTTTATTCTGCAAATTTTTAAACTTTTTATTCGACCCCTTTTACCGTATTGCATTTGCACTATCTTGTTTAGCACAGTCATTGTTTATGTTCTTTGTTTGTTTTTTGTTTTGCTAGTTTTTTTTGTTTTTTGTTTGCTCCATGCTTTTTTAACCTGTAAAGCACTTTGGTTCAATCTAAAAAGTTGTTGAAAACGTGCTATATAAATAAAGTTGACTTGACTTGACTTCCTCAAGGTTCCATTTTAGGTCCTCTCTTTTTCATCATTTTTGCTATTCAACTGGTGTTCAAAAACCTTGTGAGACATTTACATTTTTGCAGTAGATTCCTAAAACGCTGTCACAGATGATCTTTAACAAGCTTGTTTTGCAGAAGGTCCTTAAAAACAGCAGAGCCATACTTGCCAACCTTGAGACCTCCGAATTCGGGAGATGGGGGGAAATTATTTTTTCCAATCATTTTGGAACTTGCAAGCGTACTTCTTCTTCTTACTCGTCGTCGCCATGACTGTCTCTTCTTCGTTCTTCTGCTTCGTCTCTGTTATGTTTTTGGACATTACTACTTGCCGTAGTTTTGAAGCAATGCATGATGGGAATCCGGATGTTGTGTGTCAGTGTATTAACGTGCCGGCTGGAATAAACACACGCTGAGAAATAGCTCCGTACCTGCCTACTTTATGGGTTATAGATAAACCTATGGATAATGGAGACATATTTAATAGTCTCCTTTTCAGGTGAGAGAGGACGCTAAAGGCAGTGCCTTTAAGGCACGCCCCCAATATTGTTGTCCGGGTGGAAATCGGGAGAAATTCGGGAGAATGGTTGCCCCGGGAGATTTTCGGGAGGGGCACTGAAATTCGGGAGTCTCCCGGGAAAATCGGAAGGGTTGGCAAGTATGAGCAGAGCGCTCCTGTAACTGACAAAATAAATAGACCAAAATCAACTGTCTACTGGTTCTCTGGAATATACAAAATAAGACTAATAGTGAAGGGAGAAGTCTGGCCCCAGTCCCTATATTTTTGTATATGTGGCCCCGAGACCAGGTTTGCTGAATATCTCTGCTGTATTAGATGGTGCCGTTGCACCGCGGGTGAAGGAGCAGCAACAGACGACTGAGGTAATTATTATGCAATGAACCACTGGCATCTTCTTTATTAAATGGAGCCAGTAGAGCCATCACTCACGCTTCCTGTTGCAGCACTGACGAAGGAAACGAAAGGAAAAAAGCTTGATGAATGAACAGCACCGACATAACTACGCAAAGAGATTTGATCCGGCGCAAAGGATCACCAGCTGTAAAATGATGTAGTTAGTTCAAGGACGTTTCCCACATCCGACAAAAGAGTGCTGACTCGTCATGTTTTTGATTAAGGATTGTCAAAAAGTTTGCTTAGGATAATACTTTTTCCACGTCTGAAGGTGAGAGGACGAGCAGGAATGCAGCTGCTGGATTAATGTGTCGTTTCATCATACCATGTGACAAGAGTTCAAGTTGACTCAATATAGGCTGTACTGGTTTGATGACTGGCACAAATTACACCTGCTTAGTATTCACAGAGAGCACATTTAGCACCTTATGGAACACTACAATAATTACTGCCTGCAAATATAGTACATAATTGATCAGTGCAAGGATAATGAAGGACAAAACTATATCAGCATTTTAAGTAAAATTAGTCATGATTAGAAATAACAAACACCTTTAACTTTCTAAACAATACAAAAAAAGTTATTTGCACTCAGAGTTACATTTTTTCCATACTTTTGTGTGTTCCTATTTTTTTGTAATTATCATTTAACACTGAACCGTGCTGTCCAGTCATCTTGTTTTTCTTACAATGTCATTTGTAATGTATACAGCAGACTCCGCATGCAGTTTTAATTCCTTTTTTTCTTTTTTTGTCCTGTCCAGCTACTCGGGCAAATCATATTGTTTATGTAGATGCCCATATCGGCTGTACAGATTTACTCTGCAAGAGAAGTGTGGAATACTTCTTTTGTTGCCTTATTTGTATTTGACTTTATTAAATGGATTTATATTATTATTTGGTGCAGCCGGGCCGGAGCAGGAGGGAAGACAATGGGGGCAATTGCGGGGTCAATAGGAAGATAAAACAGAGAGACAACAACAACAATAACAACAACAACAGAACAGCATCAGCAAATTGGATATGTACAAATATTAACACAGAAATGACAATGAACATTATTACACTACAAATAGAGCAATACAAAGCACTATTGATAATGAATAATAACAATACTTACCTCTATTATCAACAATACAACTGTTTCAAATGCAACAAAACATATATGTAAATGATAACTTGAAAAACAAAAGAAAGCAGATACATGTGGGGGAAGAAAGAGAAGCGAACTGTATTAACCTTGTAGATTGTTATAGTATCAATAGGTTAAGCTTTGTCAGTGTGCTGTGTTTTACCCAGTTTCCCCTAGGGCAACAATGTTAATATATGTTTGATGAAACGTGATTATATGCATGAGTGTATGTATGCATATGTGCTTGTATATGTACAGTATGTGTATATGTATGTTTGTACAGTGAATGTATATGTACATGTATGTGTATATGTTTGTTTGTACAGTGAATGTATATGTACAGTATGTGTATATGTATGTTTAGACAGTGAATGCACGTGTGGATGTACGAACTTTGAGTGTGTACGTATGTACTGTATTTGTGTATGTATGTGGGAGCGTATGTATGTATATATGAATAATTGTGTGTATGTGAGTATATATATGTGTATTTGTATGTACAATATATTTGTTTCCCTGTATGTGCGGGAGCCACAGTACGGCCCCAGTCACCCAGAGAGCCCAACCCAAAACAGCAGGTGTGGCGCCCAGGGAACAAGGGACCACTGGCCCCACGCAGCCAGGCTGGCCAGCGACAGGAACCCAAGAACCGTGCCACCCGGAAGGGCCAGCTGCAGGCCGTAGACAGACGCGCCCGGCAGAGGACAGGGCACGGGAGAAGCAGGGGACAGCCAGCCCCCAAGCCAACGAGAGACCACAGCCCTTGCGGGCAGAAAGGCAGAATGTCCCGCCCCAAGGGACCCAGAGACCCCCGCAACCGGACGGAAGACCGCCCCACCCCACCAGCAACCGGGCCCCCATGAGCCCAACACAAATTCCCCCATGTCCCTTAAGGGGGTTCCTTAAATCAATAATAATGATTTAAAAAATTTTTTTATAAAAAAATACATTAAATATTAAAAAATCTATTAAAAGATCACAGACACGCTGACACACAAAGTCACTACCCCAGCAGCTGACCGACTAGCAGCACTGCGGAATACTTTGCAGTGCACCAAGCTGCCACAATAGACGCGGGGACTAGACCAAGCAGGCCCAAACCAAGACGGGCATCCCGAAGGGGTGGACGGTGGGACCCACGGGCCCAGGACACGCAGCACAGCCGCAGTAGCCTGAGACGCCGACCCCCGCCGGACAGTACCCCGAGAGTACCCACAGAAATAATATATATGTTTATATATATATATATATGTATGTATGTATGTATGTATGTATATATACAGGTATATATATATATATATATATATATATATATATATATATATATATATATATATATATATATATACACTACCTTTCAAAAGTTTGGGGTCACATTAAAATGTCCTTATTTTTCAATGAAGATAACTTTAAACTAGTCTTAACTTTAAAGAAATACACTCTATACATTGCAAATGTGGTAAATGACTATTCTAGCTGCAAATGTCTGGTTTTTGGTGCAATATCTACATAGGTGTATAGAGGCCCATTTCCAGAAACTATCACTCCAGTGTTCTAATGGTACAATGTGTTTGCTCATTGGCTCAGAAGGCTAATTGATGATTAGAAAACCCTTGTGCAATCATGTTCACACATCTGAAAACAGTTTAGCTCGTTACAGAAGCTACAAAACTGACCTTCCTTTGAGCAGATTGAGTTTCTGGAGCATCACATTTGTGGGGTCAATTAAACGCTCAAAATGGCCAGAAAAAGAGAACTTTCATCTGAAACGCGACAGTCTATTCTTGTTCTTAGAAATGAAGGCTATTCCACAAAATTGTTTGGGTGACCCCAAACTTTTGAACGGTAGTGTATATATATTATATACTGCCGCCTTCTTGCTTCGTTAGCATTGAATATTGTAATATCAGCAAGAAGCAGTAGACTGAGCATAAAAATTGATAAATTAACTGAAAATATTTTCGACAGTAGTCTCTCTGATTTAGTTTGTCAACATTTCCGTCTAGTTTTCAATTATTGACTTGTCTTTTTAGTTAGCGTGCCTTTTTGATTACCGTAGTTCTATAATCCGCTTCGATTTATGCATTTTATACAATTTTGAGGCTAGTTTATTGATTTCCCAGGTGTGATAGAGCGGGGTACATCTCTATATTTGAACCAGACCCCATATTTGTATAATAGTTTAAATCGATTAATAGTTTGGCATTGCTTGTGATGTAAGTCCAGTTTGTTCCAGTTTTACTCAGCTTCCATTCTTTTCCCACTGTTGAACACAACCTAAATAAGGACACAACGTACCTGTCATGCTGTGTTATCCCCGTCGGCCAAACAGCGCCATCACTTTCAGGTTGGTTGAATTCGTTGTTTCGCCCGCACGTCGACGAAATGCACACGGCTGACCCCAAGGCCAAAGAAGATTGACCCAGCCATCGAAAAAGTAAAAACCCGCCGCACGGAAAGAAAATCCATCAGCAAGAAGCCCCGAAGAAGACAACTTAGGGACGAGGACAGCGCTTCCTCTTAGTGTGTTCTGTGAAATGGTGAAAGCCTGTGTAAACATTGCATGGTTCAATGTGTACACCTGTGGCTAATACAGGTGTGCAGCCAATATATATATGTACAAAATAAAAATGAGGTTGGTGCAGCTAATAAGCAGATGTGCTCTATAAACCCAGAAATTACAATCATCGTCAAATGTTCACCAAGAGCAATAGGTCATTGACGGTTATTAGTCAACTAAACTGACACTGTCTTAGTATGAATTACTGTAATTATCACCGGTGATGGCTACTGTCTTGGTGTTTCATATCGGCGCCATCTACTGGATTTGAAAAGTCATTTGACCTCCAAGAAAAAACAATTATTATGGGCCTGCTTCAATGCAAGCAACTCATGATAATATTGCTCATACTTCAAACGTTACTATATATAACGGTCTCTTTCGTGCCGATGGCGGAAATCAAAATTGGTAACATTTAATGTTACCATGGCATCGCTATTCACAACAAAAAACATTTGAATGGGTACGCGCTACCTCTGTATTTTTTTTTTTGTACAGTTACACCTAAAACTCAGGTTCATACACCCGGCACCAGTTTAAAATATCATACCCTAATCCCTATACAATATCCTACCCTAATACCCTACTGTGCAATACATCCGACACTGATTGTTATTTATTACTCCGGTACTCTTGTCTTGTTAAGTACCAATGATTGTCACACACACATGAGGTGTGGCGAAATTATTCTCTGCGTTTGACCCATCACCATTGATCACCCCCTGGGAAGTGAGGGGAGCAAAGAGCAGCAGCGGTGGCTGCGCCCAGGAATCATTTTTGGTGATTTAACCCCCAATTCCAACCCTTGATGCTGAGTGTCAAGCAGGGAGGTAATGGGTCCCATTTTTATAGTCTTTGGTATGACTCGGCCGGGGTTTGAACTCACAACCTACCGATCTCAGGGCGGACACTCTTCTGTATATTGTACAGTATTTTGTATATTGTACAGGATTGCTTATTATTTCTATTGGATAGTAGTCTGTTCATTTCAATTCTTAGTTTTATCTTTATTACCTCTTGTGTAATTTATTTGTATCCCATATTTGTTCCCACTACCGCACCTTAAACTGGAGTCCTTAATCTGGTTATATGCAAATATAATGACAATAAAGTCCATTCTATTCTATTCTAAAAGCACGGCGGCTTCCGGCGACCCTCGGCCAGAGGTCCAGGGCACAGATAGCAGGCCCATCAAAATTTCCACTGGAATTTTCTAGTTAGTAAATATAATACCTTTGTTTTAGAATTGTAGGAAGGATTATGAAACGTACAACTCTGATTAATGAACCAAATAGTAAACAGAAAAAGAACATTTATCTTATTTGCATAAAAATATGATGCAGACTTTTAAAAAAATATTTATTTTTTTTACTTCCAATTAGATCGGTGATGGTGACGAAATTCGATGTCAAATGCAGTGCTCTCCTGACATTCAAACATCCCAGCAGTCGGGTGTTTTTTCTTCTAAAAGTGACACACGTTTAGGTACGCAGTGTCACTCCTTCATAGTGCATCAGTATCGTGTGACCCATCACTAATTATCAAACTTTATAGTGCAGATGTAGTTTTCCAAAACTGACTTCACAGAAAAAGTTTGTTGGCATCGTGCTTTGATTGCAAGTAGCTACTGAACCAAAGAAACACATGTCATTAAGCACCCAGCACAGTTTTTTTTGTCTATTGCTGAGGTTAATGTTAGAGAATGTATGGAACCCTGCACTAATTGAGTCAGCAGAGTGTTGGTGACTTTATCAAAGTGTGTGCATCAGCACTCAGCGACCCCTCTCTCTAACATTGTGGCTGACTTACTGTGCTCTCTAAATGTTGCACTTTGCAACAACACCACGTAGTGTTGACCATGGAACATGTTTGAGCGAGGAAAGGTAAACTAAGTGCTTGCAACAATGAAATGACTCGTTAACTCACAATCGTAAAAGAAAAATGCCTTGATTGCTTTTATACAAGAAACAAGTGAATTAAAAGGCATAGATATGAAATGAAGTTGCCCAATTTTGTTTTTAATGATGAAAAACTTACAGGGAAAATTAAAGGTCTGCTTGACTTTTATATGCAAAGCGGTGTGAAACAATGAATAGATTAGCAGGAAATAAACAAGAGAGCACTTCAGTTGTCTAGTTAGTTTTGTTTTTATGTATTTTTCCTTTCGTCTAGTTGTGGCCTTGGAGAGCCTCCGCCATGAACAACTTCCCAAGGTTCTGCGAGGTGAATTCCTTCACGTTCTGGCAATAGTTGTTGATTTGCCCTGTTGGAAGGTAGCCACACACATCCACACAATATGAACAAGGGAGGTAGAAAAAAGGGGAAGAACACAAACAAAACATCAAATTAGTACAGGATAAGCTGCAGGATCAAAAAGCTGTCAGGGGGCGGAGGAGAGAGCTGAACAGCATGAAGCAGCAGACAAAGGGGCGGTCCACTTGGAGATTGAGCAAATAAACTTTAGATTCATGTAATTTCTTGATAATGGGGGAGATAATTACAAAGTAGAGTAGGAGCTATTGTTAGCGGAGCACAGAAGGTTTGTGGGGTTGCACCATGGACAGGACATGTTGTGTACATGCTTTGTGTGTTTACTGTACCTGCAATTAGGAGTGTGTCCATGCGAGGTGGAGGCTGAGGGGGCTTGAAC
The DNA here is from genome assembly GCF_033978785.1 of Entelurus aequoreus. NCBI lineage: Eukaryota > Metazoa > Chordata > Actinopteri > Syngnathiformes > Syngnathidae > Entelurus > Entelurus aequoreus. The sequence goes on from NC_084741.1 coordinate 51,062,875, forward strand.
ATTTTGGTCAGGTCCTCTTCAGGCAACGCTGGCTCTCCTCGACTCTGCCGCTGAGCATTCTCCTGCTGCCGCCTCTGGAGGTACTGTAGGAAAGATGGACAGGGAGGCATTAGAGGGTGGCACGGTGAAGTGTGACTGCATTGAAAAGGGTGAGAGAGGAGAGTGGGACATCATCTTAGCATAATAACGTGAGGAGACAACATCATCAGATAACTATGACAGAGGGGAGTTTAAGCACAGCAAGTTGTCAGAAGGACAAGGCTCAAACAAGAAGAGCTAGATGAAGACTATAACATAGAAGTGTCAAAATTAGGGCATATTGCAGTCTATGTAATGCCTGGTTCACACCAACGGCGCTTTAAAGCGGCGAGCAAAGCGCCGTCATTTTTGTCAATTTTTCCACGAATATCCCGATCTCTGAAGTAATGTTATGCTTTGATATGCTCTGATACGCTCTGAATTAGTTGCCGCTTTGTTACCGTTTCTCACGCTTTAATCCCGCTTTAAATCACGCTTTGATACGTTTTATTACGCTTTATTGAACTTTATTACGCTTTGATGCGATCCTGGCGCTTTAAATCAGGCTCTGACACGATTATCAAGCTCTGTTGTGCATTGTTACAACAAAAATAAGAAAAAAATGTGAAAAACTCAGTATACTGTTTTCCACACATTTTTTATATTCATTTATTTTTTCAATTTCTCTTTTTTTTCCGTTATATTATGTTTTATATCTTCATTTCTTTTATTTTTGTCATCTTAATAAATATCTATCTTTCATTTCTTATGCTAGTTGAAAATAATAAAAGGCAATTATCCACACATTTTTTATATTCATTTATTTTTTCAATTTCTCTTTTTTTTCTGTTATATTATGTTTTATATCTTCATTTCTTTTATTTTTGTCATCTTAATAAATATCTTTCATTTCTTATGCTAGTTGAAAATAATAAAAGGCATTTCTTTTATAAAACGTAACATATTCTCTTTATTATTAACATTTTCATACAGAAAAATTATAGACAGTAATGTCAAACTGCAACATCAAACAGCAAACTCTAACAGAAGTACAGAAACAATGAACATTGTATAAAAAAGGCAATGATGCAAAAGAGAATGGATTTGTAATCCTGTGTTGGAAGTTTCAATGTCACTAGTCAATATCACAGTCACTTCCTATTTGTAAGGGTCCGCGCTTTGAACCAAGATATGCTAAGCTTTCCTACGCTTTTAGTCAAGTTTTGCTGAGCTTTGTCACGCTTTTTTACGCTTTCATACGCTCTCGGCGCTTTATTCCATTCTTGACAGAGCGCAGAATTTTTTAAAACCGTTTAAAAAAATTTGGCGAACTTGCCGCATGTCTCGCTTCACTACAAGCTTTCCCACGATCCATTAGGACCCTCACGCTTTAATCAGGCTTTGTTACGCTATAACGCCGCTTTGCATGCCGCTTTAAAGCGCCGTCAAAGCGCCGTTGGTGTGAACCTAGCATAAGTGATGAACCCCTCTTTGATTTATGAACTACAGACCGAATAGAAATATACTTTGCTGTATGAACCTTGTCTCCGTGATTGATCCCCAATGCTTATTCAGTGAGCAGAGTCGTGGTGTCGTTAGCTACTCTGATACTTTGTGTGCTTTTAAGTGTTTTGTTAGCCTTTTTACAGCATTTTTCTAGCTTTGCTAGCTCAAAATGAGAAAAAAAGCAATGGACAAGCAATGTGTGGTTTGAAACATTCAGAAAGTATCCACAGTGTTGTCGACATTGCCTTCCCTCCCTCTCACTTCCGCTAATCAAAACAATTAACCCACAAGGTAAAGTGGATTTAAATTTTTATTCCTAGTAGAAATGTAACAATAATGATAACCGCGGTAAAATACCTGACAATTAGTTTTACGGGTTTTAATAAAAAGATATTTGAAAAATTTAGATTTTGCACTTTGATAAACTCATGGACAAACTGGTGCCAGCTCTCTAAATTAAATGTTAATATAAAAACTAGAGACATTAAAGTCTTTCCCCTATAAAAAACAACAATATACCTAAATCTAAACTTATATCAACACACTGCTGTCTAAGCTATTCAATTGTGTGCCTGTCAGAAATAATAAGTAATAGATTTTATTTCTTACATACTTTTCATTTAAATAAATCTTAAAGTGCTACAGTACAAACCAATATTCTAAACAATAAAAGTTTAGCCATTAACACAGATGAAATACTAAAACTAAAACACAAAGCATAAGAAACACAAAAAGTGTTTTTTTAACACATTCAACAATACTGCAATAATAACTGATAATTGTGGTCCTCATAACTGAAATGTTCATATTGTTACATCACTAATTCCTAATCATTGTAGCAACCTGGCTGTTCCAAGTTTTAATAAGTTTTGTGATTTCAAACTTGGGGTGCACTGCAAGGCGAGTGACAGTATGTGTGCGTGTCAGCAGGGCTGCTGAAAATGAGGACAGTTCAGCAAATTGTTGTTTTTTTTATTATTAGATAAAAAATATGATATACAGTACTGCATAGCACATCATAAAATGTTTAAAGTGTACAAACTTTTACTAAAATATGTATTTTGTCAAGGTTGTAACCTATTCATTTTACATTGTTTCTTATGGAGAAATGTGCTTGAATATATGAATGTTTCTACTACAAACCCTGTTCAAGAACCAATTAAGTTTGTAAATCGAGATTCCACTATATGTGTCCTGCGATTGGCTGATGGCCTGTCACCTGGGCCTGAAGTCCTGTGGTATAAGCTCCAGTTTACCCATGACCCTAATTAGGATAATCAGTATAGAAAATGAATGAATACACATTTTCTATGCAGAGCTGGTAGTTACCTTTGCCATAAATGCACCATCTTAGTTGCATTGAAGTTCTATATAGGTTCATCATTAAGTAATAATTAGCAGATTATTTGGTATTTATATTATGCAAGCAACTGTTGAGCTTTTTTTTTTCCTGTCTGACAAATTGACAACCCACACACCAGATGAATGTTAGAAGACAAAATGTAGATTTGATTGAGGCCTGGCGTTCAGTGCAGTGCAGCTTTGGCTTTCTGTGTTCGCTTAAGACGGAACTGATTCTGTCCCACATAGCAGCTGTCAGACTGCAGAAGGATTTTCTCAGTCATGTGCTGTATTTACCCTCCTACTTCACAAGACTTCCAGAGCCTCCTGCAGAGAACCAACCCCGCAGCTGCAACGAGTGAGCCTCATGTAGCAGAGAGCGTCTTCAGTTTGGGCTTATACCAAGAACTGCATCTTTTAAGTACAGGCTTCATGTTTGCATCAAAACCTGCTTTTAACACTTGAACCATCTTGCATTTTTGAGCCAGAAGCATGACCCAGCTAATTTACAAACGAGTGCAAATAAATGTACCGTAATAGCCGAGTCGCCTTGCTTCCCAGAAAAGGTATTCAACCTCAGAGGACCCAGTGAAACTGCTGCATACACAAAGTATTCACAGCTCTTGACTTATTCCACATGTTGTTAAAGCCTTGTTCCAAAATGCAAATCACTTTTTGCCAATCAAAATTTGAAACAAACAAAATAGTAATTAACCTCTACAATCAATACAAAAAAATACAAAATCACATTAAAATAGCCTTTGCACAATTCTTTGTTGATGCTGTTATTATAGGCTCAAGTATGTTTGTGTGAATATGATGAGTGGCACCCTTGTCTTTGACCATTTGCATATTCCTCTTTGCAACAACTAAAGTTCTTTCAGATTGGATGAAAAGCGTCATTTTTGGATTCAAGTATAGGTTCAGGCTACATTGACACAGTTGTCCTAACGCCTCCCTTTGATATCTTGTGCTTCGGATGGTTGTCCTGCTGAAAAATGAACTTCCGTCCCAGTATGACGTCGTCCCAGTATGACGTCAAGTCTGCTGTGGAGAAAGTTTCTTCCAGGATGTCTCTGTACATTGATTCATTCATCTTTCCCTCTATCTTGACGAGTCTCAGTCCCCACTGCAGAAAAACATCCTCACCACAAAAGATATTGGCCAAGTAATAAGCTTTGCCTGGTTTCCTCCAAATATGCCGTTCATGGCAAAAAGTTCAATCTTTGTCGCATTAGACCATAAAATTTGGTTTCTTATGGTCTCTAAGTGTTTTACGAAGGAGTGGCTTCTGTCTGACTACTCTACCACACAGACCTGATTGTCCTTCTGGAAATGTGTCCTTGCTCCACAATGGAATGCTGGAGTTCTGTCAGAATGCCCATTAAGTTCTCGGCCACCTCCCTGACTCAGGCCTTTCTCTCCCGATCGCTCAGTTTAGACTACCGGCCAGCTTTAAGAATAGTTTTTGTGGTTCCAAATAGGGCTGGGCAATATATCGATATACTCGATATATCGCGGGTTTGTCTCTGTGTGATATAGAAAATTACTATATCGTGATATTCTGATCATGGAAATGTATAAGAAACAAAAAAACAATGAAAGTGTCAACTGTACATGGCTTGTATATATGCATTTTCATGAAAGGAATAAAAACAAATGATGATGATATTCGAGTATACGTTCTCACACAGTTGCTTTTAGCTGCTGGCATTACACAACAGGCTCTTCCCACTCCTTCTTGTGTCTCCTTCTCACAGACAGCAAGTGCACTTTCTTACATACGTCACATACTGTCACGTCATACGTCACATACGTATACGCCCTCGCCGAGCAGAGAGGTAGCAGCATGGGTAACGTTAGCTGTGATGCGAGCGGTAATACGAGAGAGAGAAGGTGCGAATCTGGTAACAAATGAAGGAATAATTAATTCCAAGAAAAACAGCAGGGGGTCCATCGTCTGGCGGTGGTTTGGCTTCAAGTGGGAATATGTCGAACAGACAACCGTAATTTGTCAAGTGTGGGGCAAAAGTGTTGCTACAAAAAGTAGCATTACTGCTAATATGTAGCATCATTTGAAAAGTCCCCTGCTCAAGAATGAGGAGTGCTTACTCCGCATGTCAACATCTCCATTCGGTGCCACACGCCCACACCATCAAAATGCCGAGGCAAACATTTCCAGATCAACACCGTATGAAAAAACTAGTCAACGAAAGGAGATAATGTCTGCAGTAACGTACCACATAGCGAAGGACATACACCATTTGATTTCCTATTATGCAGCTCATTTTTATTTGAGTTATATCTTGTGTGACATCGTGCACAAAAGTGCACTTTATTTGTTTTAAACTATTGTAGTGGCGTTCTGTACAGAAAGTGCACTTTAATTTAGTGTTGTTTTGATATGTCATCTTAGTGACACGCACAAAAGTGCACTAATAGCTTGTTTTAAAATGTATCTGACAATCTTGCACTTTCTGTTTTGAAAATGACATGAGTGTTTGTGCCACTGCTTAATAACTGTTTAATAAATACACTTTGGGTCAATTCACTTAGTTGTGATTTCCCTCTCTGCATGAAAGTTTAAAATGAGCATATATTAATGCAGTATGAAGAAGAATGTTTTAATGTAGACACATAGAATCATCATACTGCTGTGATTATATGCATCAAGTGTTCATTCAAGGCTAAGGCAAAATATCGAGATATATATCGTGTATCGCGATATAGCCTAAAAATATTGAGATATTAAAAAAGGCCATATCGCCCAGCCCTAGTTCCAAACTTCTCTCATATACAGATGATGAAGGCCACGGTGCTCATTCTGAACCTAAACGGAGCATTTTTTTTTCTGTACCTTTCCTCAGATGTGTGACTGGGGACAATCCTGTCTCGGAGGTCTCCAATATCTTTTGACTTTAGTCTTGTTTTTCTTTCTCTGACATGCGGTGAGTGTGACAAGTCCTGTATTTTCCAAAAAAATAAAATTACAGTGCCAGTAGAACAAAAAGGCACTGCAACAAAAGGCTAAGGCACAAAATGACAAAACACGATGAGCAGACAAACAGGCGGGATGCCGAGACGGGCAGGAAAGCGCATAGTGTCCGTCAGCAATAACAGTCCCCCGATAACCCGGACCAATTATCTGTGGGTCATTATTTTTTATTGGCTTCACTCTATTTGCATTTTATTTGTATTGCCTTACACGATATACATTACATATATTTCTATTTGATTTCATTTGTCTTTTATTGCTACGTTTACAACAATAACAGCATGGTGTCATGTCCGCTTGTTTTTCGAATAACAGCAAGGTGGATAACACTCCGGGAGCAGTTGCCTTTTTGCACTCGCTATCCTGGTACCATCTACAAATGCCATGGTAGTGAATGTAATCATGAAAGACATCAACATTGAGTGCAAAAATAAAGGACACTGCTAAGGTTATTATCCGGCACGGTGCTGCTGAACAGGAAAAATGCGGAAATGACGCACCTTGCGGAAATGACGTTCTCCGTGCGTTGGCTGAACACGACAGTGGAACCAAGTAGAATTAAAATACATTCCACATCCCCGAACATCCATCCATCCATCCATTTTCTACCGCTTGTCCCTTTTTGAGGTCACGGGGGGTGCTGGAACCTATCTCAGCTGCATTCGGGCGGAAGGCGGGGTACACCCTGGACAAGTTGTTACCTATTTTCTTATTAATTCTTAATATGATCATCTATTTATTTTTCATCTCATTTTGTGTAAAAAAATAAATAAATACAAAGACATTTGAGAAGATTGGAATTTTTTTCAACAAAGCTTTTGTTGTGAAATAATTGCCCCACCCAGACTGTGCCTCCAGCAGCCCCCAGGTAAATTGAGTTTGAGACACCTGGTCTAGAAAGTAGATAATATAAGAACAACTGTGTGTGTTAGCAATGTCAGAATACGACATGTAAGAGGGTGGCATATCGATTCTTAAATTGGTGGCGTTGATAACAAAGGTACCATCCGTATATGATTGATACTACAATGATTAGTCAGGGTCAATAATTTTATTCTCTCAAAATAATATTTTTGAATCAAATTTCCTGAACACAGGAGGACGTGGAGGTCAAAAACTAAAGCATTTGAATGAGTGGTAGGTAGTAGTTTTTAACTGTTGCTTAGTTATTGTGTACTATTGACTTTGCTTTGCTCAAACAATTGTATATAATAAAAGCGAACAAGGAACTAATTTAAATATTGTGCAACCCCTGTGACCTTGACAGGGACAAGTGGTAATAAATGGATGGATGGATGGATGGATGTTAGGAGCACGCCCCATAAATCAATGGCAAAATTTACAGTTAATACATGTGATTAGTAGTCGTATATGTATCGGCTGATTTTACTCATGGGTAACCGGTATCGGAATAAACAGCATACAGCTCGGATCAACACATCCTTAGTTTAACATACCAAAACACGGGAAAAGTGAAGCGCTTTGAATACTTTTCGCGTGTACAATGCTCTATACACAGGATACTCCAAAGTCCAATACAAATTGTTCTGAGAAAATGCTCAATTTTCTTCTATTCCAAAGCACATGTCCCTCAGGAAATTAATAGGAATCCATTCCTAGAACAAACTCTGCAGTGATTTAAGTAACATTTCTAACTTTCATACGCATGTAAACAAAATACATGAACATTCTTATTAGGCTGGGAGAACAAAAAACTTCTACTTCAATGATGAACTCAATGCATTGTAGATAAGTATCAAGCAGTGCTTTTTGGTGGAAAACGATAATTACTGTAATGCCGCTCTAAATGAATAACAAGTGACAGCACGTATGGTAAGATTGATGCCTCGTCGGCTTCATGTAAATTTTGGTGGGTATTCTTCTCATCTAATATCCTTCTTGTCTTAATACTGTTTGAGGCTGTTCCTTTACTTGGAACAATGCAAAAGATCCACATAAATCCAAACACATGCAGTTAATCTTTTGAAGCACTGAACTGACTGACGTGAAACACACTGACATCTTGCCTAATGTCATCCCTGACGGCTTAGAAGTGTTACAGAAAAAAAGACTGTGGTGACGAGTAAGAAGACAAAAATGCTGTCATGTCGTAAAAATCTGCAAAAAGATTATTGTGAGGTAAGGGAGGAAAAGATAAAAACATGAGAATACATAAATCAAGAGGAGTGACAAACAATTCCTCCACCCAAGTCTTACTGAGAAACTGCTTTTTACCAAATTCAAAGAGCGCTCAATGAAAAATGGAGCCCTCTCACGCACCGTGAGTTTTGCAGCCTTCCGGTGATTAATAAGGTCCCAGAAGCATCAGGGTTATAAGCACAAGATCACAGGGCGCAAATACAGTGAATGCATGAAAGGTGTAATAAGAGCTTACTTTCAGCTCCTCTCAGTGCATATATCGTTCACACTGTACATAACTGGAGACACCATTAAAGTGGTTAGTTTGTGTATGGCACTGTATGTACATGCGTGTGTGTGCGTATACGTGTGTGCGCGTGTGGCTCGAGGCCTGCAATGATGAGAAGGTCGGTGGGAAAGGATGATAAATCATTGTGGCTGGAGTGTGGGTGATTGGCCCGGGGACACGTGTTGTCTTTGTGCGAGGCGCACATGGTGAACAGAGATGGGCTCAGAGTTGTGATTATTGTACGCCTGGCTGATGCTTGTGAACCTGCGTGATGATGAAGGCTGAGCATTAACACATAGGACATTTTCTCAATTCCAATTGCTGCAAGTAGCGACAAAATCATTGACGTTGTTGGAACGTAGGTGGAAGTTTGTACGAACACAAAGCGCATTAATGACCCTTCTGTGCTACTACTGTTCTAATATCTCTGTGCGTGTGTTGGCGGACATTTATGATGCATCTGATTGAGGCTGCAGTTGCTGAAAATGCGCTACCCTAATGAGTCTTCATCTGTGAATCTTTCCCTGCTTCTGAATGTGTGTTATAAGTGGTGTCTGTGTGCATGTTAAGTGTTTTTGAGCACACTAAAAGCATTACTGCTGCAGATTTTTCATTTACAGCTAATGAAGTCTGTCTATGAAATGGGTCTCTGAGACACTGGAAGATAATGAAAACAGGATTATCATAGACTAATAAAATAAAAAGGAAATAAAAAGAAAAAAAAACAGCAGCATGTCTAGTGTTTTGTGCCCATTTTTATGAAGTCTTCTGCGTCTACTGTGATTGACAGGTTAGAAAGCAAGACTCAGATCCCCTAGAGGGGGGGGGCTATATAAATAAACATTGATTGATTAATTGATTTGACAACCTCACCTCTAAAGTGGTCTTGCATTAATTAGGTCGAATATGATTGTGTTTGGAAAAAAACAACAAAAAACACATACAGTGTACATATTGCCCCTGAATCATGACTATAATTAATAGTCAAATATTATAATTGAAAATAATGTGGAACCGAGTTCGATGTTTGTAATTGTAGTTATGAGTTTAAAAAATGTGGAGAAGTGTGTGCAGCAAAGTAGCTAATTAACTGTTCTTTTAGGTCACCTCTTCAATCCACCAGCAGACAGCAAGCAGCAATTTGGTGTCTTTTACCAATAGTGAGGGTCTCATGTCCTCCTCTAACAAGTGAGGGATAACCACTAGGGATGGGAATCTTATTTACGATTTGATTATGATTCCTGGGGTGACAATTCAATTCAGAATCGATTCTTAATTCATTTTTTCATAAATTTATGAATTTATTTTATTTATTTATTCATTTAATTCAACACGATTCTCACAAAAAAATAAGATAATTATATATATATATATATATATATATATATATATATATATATATATATATATATATATATATATATATTAGGTGTGTATCAGTATTGTAGATACAGCGGTATTTCGGTTTCAAAGTCTTCAAAATAATACCGTGACGCTTAACTATATCAAACTAAAACTTTGTGCGTAATTTTTTTCCAGCCCTTAGCGATGGCCGGGCCTGAAAATAAACTACATCTTCCAGAATCCTCTGAGCATGTTCAACGCTGGAAATATGAGGAAACTAAAAAACTACTTGATAATCCAATTTCAACTGCTTGTTTCTCTCGATGTCAATGGTGGGGCTGGAGCCTATCGAGCTGCACTCAGGCGGAAGGCAGCTTACACCCTGGACATGTCGTCTTCTCATGAACTGTCATCCAGAAAATATATTTGAAGCCAGCAAAGCCAGGTAAATATTGGTATCGGGACAACCCTTACCTGTAGTTAGCTAATTAGCTAGTAAGTAAGTTTGGGAGGTATTTCCATTATCGAGAATTACATTCTTGGGTAACTTTTCTGAGAAACAGCAGATTCCAGGCTAATATAAACATGTCCACTGTGGCGGACACTGCATGTCAGAAAGTAAAATTTGAAAGACACTTTAGTGAACATTGTTTTACACTTGATGTTTACCTTGTCACTTTAAAGACACGCAACTATAAGTTTTTTTTGCTTATATATATATATATATATATATATATATATATATATATATATATATATATATATATATATATATATATATATATATATATATATATATATATAGATATTTGCTTCAAACAGTGGATGTCCCTGCACAATTATTTGCTTATATAAATATGATTACAACATTTTAGCAGTCTTCAATTACAGCAAGTGTGTTGGTCCTAAACATTCCTGACACTTCATTTACACACTATAACATTTTTAGGTCTTTTTTTAGGACATAAATCACAACAATATCGTACTGTGGCTTTAATACCGTGATAATATTGCACCGTGAGATTTGATATATATATATATAGTCGTCACATCGTGACGTTGCTGGTTTTACGAGCAGAGGCGCATGTTAGGAAACTCATACGCACAAAGTACTTACAAGCAAAAACGTGTGTACAGAGAAAATGGAGAATGGGCACATACACCAGTGTATGACCCTATAACTACTTGGTATTGGATTGATATCACAATGTGTATATATATATATATATATATATATATATATATATATATATATATATATATATATATATATATATATATATATATATATATATATATATATATATATATATATATATATATATATATATATATATACACACACACACACACACATACATACATACATACATAAATACATAAAGGGTTTCCCCTAGATTGCCACTAAATATGTGGCGGTGGGGGCGTGCCTAACTATTATATATATGATGTCATGATCATTTTGACACACATTTTCTTTAAAAAGGCTAGCCAAATGTATGTATATTATTAAAAACAAATATGTTGTTAGATAAAATATTTTTCTGATATCATCAGAATTAGAATCAGCTTTATTAGCAATGTTTAACACACAAATAATTTGACTTGGTAGACTGTGCTCTTTTTGTTCAATGCCAATTCAATTGTTGCTGCTTATTGTGAAAGGTAACAAAAACGACACTTTATTAGTACATCATATATACATCGCGTTACGTTAATAACTTCGTTTGGAATAAACCAAAAAAAGCAATATAACTATACAGGATGAGGGTTGAGCTCTAATGCCGCTATCTTAATGCTAACGTACAATGGATTAGCACATAGAGAGGCTAACCAAAATAAGCATGGATGATCGCAGGGCACATATATAGACTAACATTCATATATAAGGACAATTTACTGTCTCCAATATACCTAACGTGCATATTTTTGGAATGTGAGAGGAAGCTGGCTTACCCGAAGAAAAACCACATGCACGCGCACACACACGGGGTTCTCTCACACAGAGACGTCCTAACGGAGGTCTAAGATGGACACGGCGTAAAGTTAGAAGTTTTTGTTGGTAGTAATGTCAAAAGAATTAGGGTAGTTTACACAGGCTTGAAGAAGAAACGCATTTAATTAACATTTGAACACACACCAAAGTAATGAAAATTGGTATTGTTGAGAACCGGTATCAATTCCCAGGTATCGGAATTGGTGTCGTATCGATTGAAATGTGAAAGGGACCCATCCCCTCTAGCGACAATTTATTTATTTATAGTTGGAGACTTTTGGAGAGCCTTCTCAACTAGCAGTGGGTCCCACTGTAGCCCATTACCCATCTCAAAGCACTCCCAGGCAGCTCTGTCTTGTTTCATTAAGTAAAATGTCAAAATCCCCCACAACCTACCACCACAGATTGCAGTCCTGTGAGAAACACTGCAAGTGCATCACTTTAAGGCAGAACATATGTTTGACATGAATGAACAAATAATGCTCAGTCAGCATTAATTGACATAGGAGAGGTTTCATATCAGCAGTTATTATTCCTGTTGAAGTTGGCGATAATGTTGACCTGCACTGCATCATACTAAATAATACAGATATTTCCAGTCTTTGGGTTGTCTTTCCTTGCTACACGAAAGGCTAAAAAAAAAAAAAAGTAAACATTTGGTGGTATAGTACTTTGTCTGGTTGAGCTGCATCATACAAAGGCAAACATGTTACACAATAATAGTTTCAATTAAAACAAAACATGTTTCTGTCTGTACTTAGAGAGTGAAATAAGGAACGTGTTTTTAGATAACGACACTGGTATTTGCACATAGTAAAAACATATGTTTTCACAGGTGCTGTTTACTGTAGTTAATCCTGGAGTTACAGTAATGTGAGTCCGAAAAAACAGTTTTGTATTTTCTTTGTGTGCGTGTGCGCACTATTTGATGCTTTGCAGCTTGCATGCTGTGATTATTGTTGCAATCGATCATATCCCCGGCTGAGAGACTGATACCTGTTTTTTTCTGCAGAGACAGTGTGTGTGCGTGCGCGCGAGCAGGTGTGCGTGTGTGTGTGTACCTTCGTAGATCTTTTCCTAACATATGCAGGCTGCATAGTTGATATTTTTCCTGCTACTTGGCTCACGGTGTCTGTGGGTGGTGTGCATGTGCCGCTATTAGGGAAATTTTGCGGGTGCATACAAGTGTCTGGGTGAGTATTACCTGGTGCTTCTGCTGCTGCTGTTTACTCAGATTGCGGCTGTAGGTATTATATTTGACGATGTCTTGGCTCATGTCATCCACTCTGTCCATCAGCAGCTGAAGGCTTTTCTCCAAATGGTTACTGCAAGAAAAAGGACTAAATCATTCACATTCTTTTGCTCTATCACAAAATCCCATTTAACCTGAAAATCACAGCTTTGAACTAACTGTGTGTATCCTTGACTGATTCCGTTTTAAGTATGACATTTGATTTGTACCTGCATGAACATCTTATAAGAAGCCCTATTATGTGTAAGCAACATTTCTTACCTATTGGTACCTTCTGTTGTGTATTTGGGATCTCCATAAGTCCCGAAAATTTGAAATAAAACTGTGGAGGCTTTGTGGAGATATTTATAAAATAATCTTGCCTTTTTTTATACTCCCCCAAACGAGCCCGTTTGGAATTTGCTCTTTTTGTGAGCCAGATGTGGTGTCAAGAGTCCGCAATGTAAGAGGGTTTGTAGTTCAGACGACATCCCGTCCAAAGGGCAACTTGATAAACAAAAATGCTCCACACACCTACAGTCCCATCTGAAGAAGTAAGAAGTGTCTAGCTAACTTTTTTGTTTCGTGGCAATGTGCCTTCAACTGGGAAGAATTATCCCTTTGTGCGTGCAAACCACTTCAGAGATTCCTCCTTCACAAACTTCCAAATAACTACTTTAATGAAACGAACAGTAATAACAGTAGGTTAGAAATCTGTTTGATACGGGGTGCGACCCCAAAAAGGGACAAGCGGTAGAAAACGGATGGATGGATGGACGTTAAAAATGTTTGCTCAATTTATTGTATTGCTTGCTTTGGCTGTGTGTTGATCAACAGCTTCACCAACCTCTTCAGCAATATAAAAATAGAGTTTTCTATAAAATACATGTAATTGCGAGTCAGTGTCCACTGTGTATTGCAATGGAGGAATATTTAATATAATGTGTTGTGTTCAGTGTTGGGACTAACGCGTTTAACGCCGTTAGTTTCGGCGGTAACTAGTAATCTAACGCGTTATTTTTTATATTCAGTAACTCAGTTACCGTTACTACATGATGCGTTACTTTACATTATTTTTTATGTAGTATCGGCTAGAAACAGAGGATCTGAGTGTGTTTTATTGCAGCGGCGTGCTTCTGAGTCTTCCTCTGCGCTCTGTGTGCGTGTGTGTGTCTGGGTGTGGGTGGGAAGGGGAGAGGAGGGGAGGGGAGGGGGGTGCGCAATACAACGTAAACCGTTGGCCAACCAAAAATAGATAGATAGATAGAAGTAACCACAGAACACTATACGGTATAGTGTTCTGTGGTTACTTTTTGGTTGGCCAAGCGGACGTGACGACAGGCTGTCCTCACTCAGGTCTGCACGGACCTGGAGGGGGCGTGCCTTAAGTCCGGCTGGAAATCGGGAGAAATTTGGGAGAATGGTTGTCCCGGGGAGAGGCACTAAAATTCAGGAGGGTTGGTAAGTATGAGATATTCTCACTTCTTTTCTTTTGTCAAGCACAAAGAAAAGAACATTTTAGTTAAATGTAAGTTGTGTCTTGGATCAAAGATCCCATCTACTGCCCAAAACAACAATTCAAATCTGCCTGGTTAGGCTTTGTGTATGTCACGTGTGCCTTCCTTAGGTGAAGCCAGGTTTACAGCTATGTTCTTGATTGATTGAAACTTTTATTAGTAGATTGCACAGTGAAGTACATATTCCGTACAATTGACCACTAAATGGTAACACCCGAATAAGTTTTGCAACTTGTTTAAGTCGGGGTCCACTTAAATTGATTCATGATACAGATATATACTATCGTATATATACTATCAGCATAATACAGTCATCACACAAGATAATCATCAGAGTATATACATTGAATTATTTACATTATTTACAATCTGGGGTGTGGGATATGGAGGGGGGGGGGGGGGGTTAGGTTTGGTTGGTATCAACACTTCAGTCATCAACAATTGCATCATCAGAGAAATGGACATTGAAACAGTGTAGGTCTGACTTCAATCAATCAATCAATGTTTATTTATATAGCCCTAAACCACAAGTGTCTCAAAGGGCTGTACAAGCCACAACGACATCCTCGGTACAGAGCCTTGGTAGGATATGTACAGCAAGTAGTGGACATAGAGAGAGAGATCAGAAAGTATAAGAAAAAGTGTCTACATTTGATTATTTACAATCCGAAGAGGTATTATGTGGGAGGGAGGGTGTTAGTTTAGGGTTGTAGTTCCCTGTAGGTGTTCTTTTAGTGCGGTTTTGAAGGAGGATAGAGATGCCCTTTGTTTTACACCTGTTGGGAGTGCATTCCATATTGATGTGGCATAGAAAGAGAATGAGTTAAGACCTTTGTTAGTTCGGAATCTGGGTTTAACGTGGTTAGTGTTATTATGCTGTTTGTTACTTATGTATGTTATGTTGCAGCTATTTAAAATAGTTAATAGTCAATTTGTTCTGGCCTGAAATAAATTGGCCCTTTGAAACATATCTTTGTCTTTGTGTGTTGTATGTAGACCACAATGCTTAGCAGAGTTCAGTGATGCAAATGCATGTCAAGTTGATCAACACATTGTATTATTCTCCAGTGCAATAACAGTACTGAAATTAAGGCTAAAAGGGCATTATGAGAGCTTTAAAAAAAAAAAAAGTAGAAGTAGTAACTAAATAGTTACTTTTCACAGTAACACATTACTTTTTGGTGTAAGTAAATGAGTTACTTTTGAAATAAAGTAACTAGTAACTGTAACTAGTTACTGGTTTTCAGTAACCAACCCAACACTAGTTGTGTTAGCAAAGTATCTTCTGGCGAAGAGTGTAGCTTTAGCCTAAAGTTTGCAAGCTTGGGACGTAGCAGCAATGCCGTTAGTAACAAGATATCCGTGTGTAAGTTTTGTTAAACAAGTTTAGGCGTTTTGGTGGTCCACTAAAATGTGTAAAATCTCCATCGTTGGTTGAAGTTTATTTCGAACATGTATACAGTTTCAATATGATACATCACATATTTTACATAATTTAATTCCTCCTAACACATGTGCAAAAAGGAGTAAGAGGAAACAAAGCTTATTTAATCTTACCCATTTTCCATTTTCGCAGTTACTAACACACATATGTTCACTTCTTGTTTTCAATTTGTAACAGTTATCTTAATTGTTAAGTCAGTTATGATCGGCGTTGGGACTAACGCGGCGTTAGTTTTGACGGTAACTAGTAATCTAACGCGTTATTTTTTATAATCAGTAACTCAGTTACCGTTACTACATGATGCGTTACTGCATTATTTTACGTATGCAGTATCGGCTAGAAACAGAAGATCTAAGTGTGTTTTATTGGAGCGCTGCGGTGTCGTCCTTCTGAATCTCTTGTGTCACAAGGAAGAGGCGCGCTGTGTGTGTGTGTGGGTGTGAGAGGGGGGGGGGGGGCAAGTCTGATCATGGGGGAGCTGCAGTCGAGTTTCTTAACATGGAGATATTATCACTACTGTAACCGAGGGTTTATATATTTCGCTTATACTGTATAAAACTACAATAATTTGCTAATCTTTTTCAACCCATATTCAATTAAATGCACTACAAAGACAAGATATTTGATGTTCAAACTCATAATTTATTTTTTTTGCAAATAATAATTAACTTAGAATTTCATGGCTGCAACACGTGCCAAAGTAGTTGGGAAAGGGCATATTCACCACTGTGTTACATGGCCTTTTCTTTTAACAACACTCAGTAAACGTTTGGGAACTGAGGAGACACATTTTTTAAGCTTCTCAGGTGGAATTCTTTCCCATTCTTGCTTGATGTACAGCTTAAGTTGTTCAACAGTCCGGGGGTCTTCGTTGTGGTATTTTAGGCTTCATAATGCGCCACACATTTTCAATGGGAGACAGGTCTGGACTACAGGCAGGCCAGTCTAGTACCCGCACTCTTTTACTATGAAGCCACGTTAATGTAACACGTGGCTTGGCATTGTCTTGCTGAAATAAGCAGGGGCGTCCATGGTAACGTTGCTTGGATGGCAACATATGTTCCTCCAAAACCCGTATGTACCTTTCAGCATTGATGGCGCCTTCACAGATGTGTAAGTTACCCATGTCTTGGGCACTAATACACCCCCATACCATCACAGATGCTGGCTTTTCAACTTTGCGCCTATAACAATCCGGATGGTTCTTTTCCTCTTTTGTCCGGAGGACACGAAGTCCACAGTTTCCAAAAAGCAATTTGAAATGTGGACTCGTCAGACCACAGAACACTTTTCCACTTTGTATCAGTCCATCTTAGATGAGCTCAGGCCCAGCGAAGCCGACGGCGTTTCTGGGTGTTGTTGATAAACGGTTTTCGCCTTGCTTAGGAGAGTTTTAGCTTGCACTTACAGATGTAGCGACCAACTGTAGTTACTGACAGTGGGTTTCTGAAGTGTTCCTGAGCCCATGTGGTGATATCCTTTACACACTGATGTCGCTTGTTGATGCAGTACAGCCTGAAGGATCGAAGGTCACGGGCTTAGCTGCTTACGTGCAGTGATTTCTCCAGATTCTCTGAACCCTTTGATGATATTACGGACCGTAGATGGTGAAATCCCTAAATTCCTTGCAATAGCTGGTTGAGAAAGGTTTTTCTTAAACTGTTCAACAATTTGCTAACGCATTTGTTGACAAAGTGGTGACCCTCGCCCCATCCTTGTTTGTGACTGACTGAACATTTAATGGAATCTACTTTTATACCCAATCATGGCACCCACCTGATCCCAATTCGCCTGTTCACCTGTGGGATGTTCCAAATAAGTGTTTGATGAGCATTCCTCAACTTTATCAGTATTTTTTGCCTTCTTTCCCAACTTCTTTGTCACGTGTTGCTGGCATTAAATTATAAAGTTAATGATTATTTGCACAAAAAAAATGTTTATCAGTTTGAACATCAAATATGTTGTCTTTGTAGCATATTCAACTGAATATGGGTTGAAAATGATTTGCAAATCATTGTATCCCGTTTATATTTACATCTAACACAATTTCCCAACTCATATGGAAACAGGGTTTGTAAGAGCATATACTGTATTACAGCTTATAACAGGAATTTAACATCACAAAGAGGCAAGCCCATAAAAATAGGTTTACTACTTTTCTTTTGTCGAGCACAAAGAAAAGAACATTTTAGTTAAATGTAAGTTGTGTCTTGGATCAAAGATCCCATATACTGCCCAAAACAGCAATTCAAATCTGCTGAAACAGCTACAAAAGCAACATGCTTTAACGAAGCTGGTAAAGAGAGACACACTTCACCTCCTAAGCAACAGCGGCTAGATTTTAACGAGGCACTGCTAGCAAGGACAACATTGATAGAGCCATTGCAGTGTATGTGCTAGAAGACATGCAGGATATTTCTACAGTAGAGTCACCCGCTTTCAGGCAGCTAATTAGCATGATATCGGTGTCAAACAGCAAATGGCATCTCAATCCAAATTGTTTAAGTATTTGGCTCTTTTGATAAATGGTGTTCAATTGACTACAGGTGTTGGTCAGAAAATAGTACAGAGTGCACTTGAGGGGTTTCTACTGTGAAACGAAAAGAGCAGTTTGCTGCAGTAGTAAATAACTGCAGCAAACCAAAAACTAAGGTCAGAGGCTGTAGCAAAACATTGAACATCCACTCTCAAGACTTGTAGAGGAGAGAGGAGCTGCAGAGCGAGGTGATAAGTATCTTTAGGTTCATCACCGAGACTGACGGCTGTAAGAGGACACGCTGACATTTTGATATATTGTTGCCATTATAAAAATATTGATCATGCCTTCTTGTAATTCAAAAGATAATGGCAAAAGGTGTTGCAATCAGATTTCTATCAGGTCAAAGTTTCTCACAATCTCCTACTTAAGAGGAATGGATTCAGGACATAGAGCGGCAAACCCTGTCCAAGAGAATGTTTCATACAAAATTAGCAGCTTTACGAAATAAAACTGTAGGATTAAGGCTTTGACATTTTTTTTGTAAATTCTATTTAGCTATTTTAATCCGTATATTTAACAGTCTCAACGGTTTTTCCTGCAGCACGTGTCTTAAACATGTCATCACACTTGAGGACCTTTCCACATGTGTCTTTGCCACATCTATCGCTCTTCTATCACAGCTAGGATCTTTTTTCCTCACACAAGCACCCTGACAACACTCAATACAGTAACAAACAGTCCCAGCACACTGACAACACTCAATACAGTACCAGGCCACGCTCTCTCCTCCCGTGAGTCCCATTGCAAGTGGAGAGTCTCACTGCCTGTATAAATTCAACCTTGACGAGGCCGCAGCACTCCACTTCTGGTTTGAATTTCCCTCTATGGAATTATTTTGTAAAAGTCCTTGTGATACATAATATAGTATGTACTATTAAACACACATTCTGACTGGTTATGCAAATGAAAACTACACCCGCAAGAACTACCTGGTCTAAAATCTATACCTCAATTAGGTGCTGAGCGATTACAGGACTGTCTCAGAAAATTAGAATATTGTGATAAAGTTCTTTATTTTCTGTAATGCAATTAAAAAAACAAAAATGTCATACATTCTGGATTCATTACACATCAACTGAAATATTGCAAGCCTTTTATTATTTTAATATTGCTGATTATGGCATACAGCTTAAGAAAACTCAAAAATCCTATTTCAAAAAATTAGAATATTTCCTCAGACCAAGTACAAAAGAAAGATTTATAACAGCAAAACAAAATCAAACATTTGAAAATGTCAATTAATGCACTCAGTACTTGGTTGGGAATCCTTTTGCACGGATTACTGCATCAATGCGGCGTGGCATGGAGGCAATCAGCCTGTGGCATTGCTGAGGTGTTATGGATGCCCAGGTTGCTTCAATAGCGCACTTTAGCTCATTTGCATTATTGGGTCTGGTGTCTTTCAGCTTCTTCTTCACAATACCCCACAAATTCTCTATGGGGTTCAGGTCAGGGGAGTTGGCAGGCCAATCGAGGACAGTAATGTCATGGTCAATACACCAGTTACTGGTGGTTTTGGCACTGTGGGCAGGTGCCAGATCATGCTGGAAAATGAAATCATCATCTCCATAGAGCTTTTCAACAGATGGAAGCATGTAGTGCTCTAAAATCTCTAGAAGCGTCTGACTTGGGCTATGGAAAAGAGGCACTGGACAGTTGCAGAGTGGTCCAGAGTCCTGTTTTCAGACGAAAGCAAGTTTTGTATTTCATTTGGAAGTCAAGGCGCTAGAGTCTGGAGGAAGGCTGGAGAGGAGCAAAATCCAAGTTGCTTGAAATCCAGTGTGAAGTTCCCACAGTCAGCAATGGTTTGGGAAGCCATGTCAGCTGCTGGTGTTGGTCCACTGTGTTTCATCAAGTCCAGAGTCAATGCAGCTGTGTACCAAGAGATTTTAGAGCACGACATTATTCCATCTATTGAAAAGCTCTATGGAGATTATGATTTCATTTTCCAGCATGATCTGGCACCTGCCCACAGTGCCAAAACCACCAGTAACTGGTGTACTGACCATGGCATTACTGTCCTCGATTGGCCTGCCAACTCCCCTGACCTGAACCCCATAGAGAATTTGTGGGGTATTGTGAAGAAGAAGCTGAAAGACACCAGACCCAATAATGCAAATGAGCTAAAGGCCGCTATTGAAGCATCCTGGGCATCCATAACACCTCAGCAATGCCACAGGCTGATTGCCTCCATGCCACGCCGCACAGATGGCAGTAATCTGTGCAAAAGGATTCCCAACCAAGTACTGAGTGCATTAATTGACATTTTCAAATGGTTGATTTTGTTTAGCTGTTATAAATCTTTTTTTTCTAACTTGGTCTGAGGAAATATTGTAATTTTTTTAGATACAATTTTTGAGTTTTCTTAAGCTGTATGCCATAATCAGCAATATTAAAACAATAAAAGGCTTGCAATATTTCAGTTGATGTGTAATGAATCCAGAATGTATGACTTTTTTCTTTTCTTTTTTTTTTAATTGCATTACAGAAAATTTATCACAATATTCAAATTTTCTGAGACAGTCCTGTATATGATCGTGATCGATGGTCGTGATTGATTTCAGGTCGATTACGTTGATCAGCTGTGAGCATACATTAACTCAATCAAACATGGCGTGAATGTCTGTTACAAGGTACTGCAGTAGTAAACAGTAGGGAAGCAGTACTCTGTATAATCCTGCATGGGACAATCGGCCCTTATTGACCTTGGTGCGTGTGTGTGTGTGTGTGTGTGTGCGTGTTTGTGTGCGTGCGTGCAGGCCCTGTCCACTGTGGCGAAAGTCAGGCCACTAACAATGTAAAGTTCAATCAGTGTTGTGCCTCTTTCCCCTCACATACAGGTAAGCAAGTCATAAACTTAATGCTCTGTTGAGTGAGGTTTAAAAACACAATTACACAAATTTTTATGACAATCCAAAAAGATAGATTTTACCCATCTATAAAAGACGCAAAAGTTCTGTGAAGAGCAACTGAGCAACCTTCCATTTTTAGTTTTAAAGAATAGAACACTATAAATAATAGTAAAGTTAAAAAAACAAAAACAAGAATTAAATACTTGCTAGCCATTTATTTGATGGAGAAAAAAGTCTGACCATTTTGTTTAATTTACTAATGCTGTATTGTTTTATATCAGTCAATCACATGTTTTATCTTCTGAAACATCATTTGAGTGTTTCCTCGCTCAAAAGCTAACAAAGCGATTTTCTTTCAAGAAGAAGAAAAGTCAGACTTGTGATGTAAAGTATATGAGGGAACGAGAAACAGGGGAAAGGATCAGGTGAGTAGGAAAACCCCCCAAAAGGGGGAAAAGATATTGACTGACAAAGACAAGGCACTTTGGAACTTTACAACTACAAAAAAAATTGTGCAAGTTAGAAATTACTTAAAGGCCTACTGAAATGACATTTTTTTATTTAAACGGGGATAGCAGATCTATTCTATGTGTCATACTTGATCATTTCGCGATATTGCCATATTTTTGCTGAAAGGATTTAGTAGAGAACGACGACGATAAAGATCGCAACTTTTGGTATCTGACAAAAAAAAGCCTTGCCCCTACCGGAAGTAGCGTGACGTAGTCAGTTGAACATTTCCGCAAAGTTCTCTATTGTTTACAGTGATGGCGGCCAGAAGTGAGAGTGATTCGGACCGAGAAAGCGACGATTTCCCCATTAATTTGAGCGAGGATGAAAGATTTGTGGATGAGGAAAGTGCAAGTGAAGGACTAGTGGGGAGTGGAAGCGATTCAGATAGGGAAGATGCTGTGAGAGGCGGGTGGGACCTGATATTCAGCTGGGAATGACTACAACAGTAAATAAACACAAGACATATATATACTCTATTAGCCACAACACAACCAGGCTTATATTTAATATGCCACAAATTAATCCCGCATAACAAACACTTAGGTGCTTGTTATACTAGCTCCAAGCTCCCGTCGATATAACTCGCCAATACAATTCAAACACCTGCACAACACACACAATCACTCAGCCCAAAGGACCGTTTACCTAACCCAAGGTTCATAAAGCTTATATATTTACCCAAAGTTACGTACGTGACACGCACGTACGGGTAAGCGATCAAATGTTTGGAAGTGCAGCTGCGTACTCACGGTTAGGGATGATACTCGAAACCGGTTTTCCCGGTTGTTTGATAAGAAAAGAACCGAGTCCTCGGACTCGAATCCCTTTTTGAGAACCGGTACCCGTTATCGAGACCACTATAGTAAAGGAAAAGAGTTGATTCTTTATTCGAATCCCGTCCCGACCAGAAATGCTCCGTGGGACATCACAATAAATGACGTCACGTAGCTCAGTCATTAGGCGCAGATAGCGAAAGCAGGAAAACAATGGACGGGAAAAAGCGCTCCAAGGTGTAATAAAGTTCAAAACAAAAGCTATAATCCATCGAATAACTTTACCGAGAGATTTTAGCAGGGTAAAACACATGACGAACACTTTTACGACCAACCGGAAACATAGCAACGCACCTCCTTTACGGCAGCTGTCGCAACGTTCTTAAAACAACCGCAGCACATACATATATATACAACATATCTCCCTTTTTTAACTTTTGTTTTTCTTTCCTTGTAAACAAAACAAAATCACACTGTATATGTGTTGTCTGTCTAATTATAAATAATGCAGACGAGGCGTGTTGGCTGAGTTCTTGACGTTTACTTTCACAACGTGGCAACATGCAACACTTTTCGGGGCTACCGCGCATGCTCGTCACTCCCGTTGCATGCTGGGTAGTGTAGTTGTTATATTCTCTAGCTCATAACATTTTTCCCCCATAAAGAAATAATGTTAACTCAATAAAGTGTATTTCTTTTTTTAGCTTTAACTTTTCATTTATTAGCATTGTAACCACATTTGCAAATAACTTTTCTCTTCATAGAATGTTCTTTCAATAAAGAAATAAAGTGCAAAAATGTCAAAGCATCATAACAAACAGTTATGTCAAATAGCAACAGAAGTGCACTTTTTGGAGAGCTGTATTATTTTCAGTTTTGTGCCCAAGGGACTGATTTTATTTAACACTATATTATTATTTATACACCTATAGTGATCACAGAGACAGGTTGTTTTTGTGTTACTGTATATATTTGTTTCTCTGAAAAATCCCACTTAATATACCTTGGGTAACAACAGTCAATATTTATTTATTTTATTTTATTTTTTTAGGTGGGTAACAGTCAATATGTATTTATTTATTAGATTTTATATTTTTATTATATAATAAAAGTGAGCTTTTGTTAAACCAAATATTGTGTTTTTTTCCATATACAACAACCTATCTGGACTCGATAAGAGAATCGATAAGGAATCGGTTCGATAAGAGGATTCGATAATAGGCTCGAACTCGATAATTCTTTATCAAACATCATCCCTACTCACGGTACCACGTCTGCGTCTGTGTATCCAAATCAAAGTAATCCTGGTAAGAGTCTGTGTTGTCCCAGTTCTCTACAGGCGTCTGTGTATCAAAGTCAAAGTCCTCCTGGTAAGAGTCTCTGTTGTCCGAGTTCTTCGATCTTGACTGCATCTTTCGGGAATGTAAACAATGAAACACCGGCTGCGTTGTGTTGCTGACTTCCCTCGCAAAATACTCTGCTTCGCACCGACAACTTTCTTCTTTGCTTGCTCAGCTTTTTTCTCCATAATGCAATGAACAAATTGCAACAGATTCACCAACACAGATGTCCAGAATACTGTGGAATTATGAGATGAAAACAGAGCTATTTTGTATTGGCTTCAATGGGGTACCGATACTTCTGTTTCACTGGCTACGTCACGCGCATACGTCATCATCCAAAGGCGTTTTCAACCGGAAGTTTAGCGGAAAATTTAAAATTGCACTTTATAAGTTAACCCGGCCGTATTGGCATGTGTTGCAATGTTAAGATTTCATCATTGATATATAAACTATCAGACTGCGTGGTCGGTAGTAGTGGGTTTCAGTAGGCCTTTAAAATTCATTCACAGCATCATCTGTGGTTAAAAACAACCTCGTTTCCTGGAGTGAAACGGCATTCACACAGCTTTCCAAGTAGATGACAGAGACAAATGGGGCCCAAGATTAGAAAAAGACAAAAGGAAAAACATTAAATAAAACCCATTATCATTTACTTTTTTGAAGGACTGGAAATGAGAAGAAAGGGTGTGACTGTCAGCAGAAGATGTAGCGAAACAGACACTACAATTCAATACAAAGACAGAAACTGAGCTGCAATCTGACAACGTCAAGAAACCATTCCATCTTGTCAGATAGTCCACTTGCAGTCATGCCATCAAACATGTGGGGAAAGCAAATAAACAACTCCTCATGTACCACACTGTAATCTATAAGTAGGTACTGTATGAGCATAGAACATGCTCTCAGTCATTATTGTGATAATTTCTAACACCTGCCCATGTTTTTTTTACTGGCAGCAGCTTCACAGCTGTTTCTCCTTGCAGCAGTGTGTTTCCATAAGTGATTGCTGACAAATACAGAGGAGGCTGAGGCTGAAAAGCCTAAAGATCCAAATGCAGTACTTAAAGGCCTACTGAAACCCACTACTACCGACCACGCAGTCTGATAGTTTATATATCAATGATGAAATCTTAACATTGCAACACATGCCAATACGGCATTAACTTATAAAGTGCAATTTTAAATTTCCCGGCAAACTTCCGTCTGAAAACGTTTCGATATGATGACGTTTGCGCATGACGTCAATGGTTGACCTGGAAGTATTGGTACACCATTGTATCCAATACAAACAGCTCTGTTTTCATCGCAAAATTCCACAGTATTCTGGACATCTGTGTTGGTGAATCTTTTGCAATTTGTTCAATGAACAATGAAGACTGCAAAAAAGAAAGTTGTAGGTGGGATCGGTGTATTAGCGGCCGGCTACAGCAACACAACCAGGAGGACTTTGAGTTGAATAGCAAACGCGCTATCCGACGCTAGCCGCCGACCGCATCGATGATCGGGTGAAGTCCTTCGTCGCGCCGTCGATCGCTGGAACGCAGGTGAGCACGGGTGTTGATGAGCAGATGAGGGCTGGCGTAGGTGGAGCGCTAATGTTTTTTTCATAACTTTGACGAGGTCCCGTAGCTAAGTTAGCTTCAATGGCGTTGTTAGCATTGCTAGGCTTCGACAGGCGGCACAGCATTAACCGTGTAGTTACAGGTCCAGTGTTTGGTTCGGTGTCTCCTGATAGTAGTATTGTTGATCTTCTGTCTATCCTTCCAGTCAGGGGCTTATTTCTTTTGTTTCTATCTGCATTTAAGCATGATGCTATCACGTTAGCTCCGTAGCTAAAGTGCTTCACCGATGTATTGTCGTGGAGATAAAAGTCACTGTGAATGTCCATTTCTCATTCTCGACTCTCATTTTCAAGAGGATATAGTATCCGAGGTGGTTTAAAATACAAATCCGTGATCCACAATAGAAAAAGGAGAAAGTGTGGAATCCAAAGAATCCTTGTACCTAAGTTACGGTCAGAGCGAAAAAAGATACGTCCTGCACTGCACTCTAGTGCTTCACTCTCACGTTCCTCATCCACGAATCTTTCATCCTCGCTCAAATTAATGGGGTAATCGTCGCTTTCTCGATCCAAATCGCTCTCGCTGCTGTTGTAAACAATGGGGAAATGTGAGGAGCCCTTCAACCTGCGACGTGACGCTACTTCCGGTACAGGCAAGGCTTTTTTTTATCAGCGACCAAAAGTTGCGAACTTTATCGTCAATGTTCTCTACTAAATCCTTTCAGCAAAAATATGGCAATATCGCGAAATGATCAAGTATGACACATAGAATGGATCTGCTATCCCCGTTTAAATAAAAAAAATTCATTTCAGTAGGCCTTTAAAGGGGAACTGCACTTTTTGGGGGAATTTTGCCTATCGTTCACAATCATTATGAGAGACAAGAACACATAATTTTTTTGTTAGGATCCTAGAAATGATAAAAACGTTTGCAAAATGCATTTAATGGGAGTCACCGTTGTAGCCTTCAAAGCGCTCTAAAACAACTTAAAAACTCTCCAACGTTTTATATACACACTGCAAGTATATATACACACTGCAAGTATATATATATATATATATATACATACACACACACACACACACACATATATATATATACACATACATATATATATATATATATATAGTATATATAATATATATGTATATATATAGTATATATATATGTATATGTAAATATATATGTATATGTAAATATATATGTATATGTATATATATGTGTATATGTATATATGTATATATATGTGTATATGTATATATATATATATATATATATATATATATATATATATATATATATATATATATATATATATATATATATATATATATATATATATATATATATACACACTACCGTTCAAAAGTTTGGGGTCACATCCTTATTTTTGAAGGAAAAGCACTGTACTTTTCAATGAAGATAACTTTAAACTAGTCTTAACTTTAAAGAAATACACTCTATACATTGTTAATGTGGTAAATGACTATTCTAGCTGC
This sequence comes from Entelurus aequoreus, assembly GCF_033978785.1. Taxonomy (NCBI): domain Eukaryota; kingdom Metazoa; phylum Chordata; class Actinopteri; order Syngnathiformes; family Syngnathidae; genus Entelurus; species Entelurus aequoreus. The sequence continues at coordinate 51,089,776 of NC_084741.1, forward strand.
AAATGTCTGGTTTTTGGTGCAATATCTACCATAGGTGTATAGAGGCCCATTTCCAGCAACTATCACTCCAGTGTTCTAATGGTACAATGTGTTTGCTCATTGGCTCAGAAAGCTAATTGATGATTAGAAAACCCTTGTGCAGTTTAGCTCGTTACAGAAGCTACAAAACTGACCTTCCTTTGAGCAGATTGAGTTTCTGGAGCATCACATTTGTAGGGTGAATTAAACGCTCAAAATGGCCAGAAAAAGAGAACTTTCATTTGAAACTCGACAGTCTATTCTTGTTCTTAGAAATGAAGGCTATTCCACAAATTTGTTTGGGTGACCCCAAACTTTTGAACGGTAGTGTGTGTATATATATATATATATATATATATATATATATATATATATATATATATATATATATATATATATATATATATATATATATATATATATATTACATATATATATATATATACATTAATATTATTATTATTATACATCATTATAAACTCAAAAGCAATTCAGCTGCTGACGCAAAAGCTATCTTATCTCTTTCCGTAGCGAGATTACGGCTTATGTTTTAGCATGCCGTCCCAAGAAGATGAACTAAATCGCAAACTGGATAAAATGTCGAAGAAGCTTTCCACTCAGCAAGGTGAAATTGTGATCAACTTGAGGGCCAGGAACAGACCATTAGGGTAGACAAGTATTGGAATGTATCTACACACCCTAACCCAAAAATCCTATTCTGCATGTGAATTAATGAATGCCCTGAGAAGTATATGCAAAGGATTATTCTATAGAGCCACCATAAATATATGAAGCTTTTCTTTTCTTCAGCATGGGTATTTTTTGCAAGTTTTTGTTATTACATTTGTTTTACCTTGACTTTTGAAGGTCTAGAGAAGACACTTTATAAACTCATTGATGTCCTCTAAGGAAACTTTAGTCTGATAAAATAGAAAGGTCATTTGAGAATAAAAATGTTGCAAAAAGTTGTTCCATGTGGTAGTTCTCTATTAATACAATGAGGACTTAGCCTAAGGCCTGAGTAAATTCTAGATGAGCTGACCTGCTTGATAGGTTGAGCAGTTCATGTTTGTTGGCAACTGTGGACTTGTCCTCCAGCTCCGACATCAGGACGTTGATGAGGTGAGAGTTTTTGATAACAATAGGCACCTCCTCGAACATGTGCTCGAAGCCAATGTTAGCCTTCTTCAATCTGGAGGGTAAAGAGAAAGACGAAGACACAAAGAAATATTGAAAGTTAAGTGCTTTCCTTCGTGATGAGGTTATAACAGATATTCATCATTGCTTTTTCAACTATTTCCACAAGTGACATCTTTTTTAGTCTTTTAAGAGATTCACAGTTTTTGGCTTGACATAAAACAGCCTGTTATTTGAGTAAAAGCATATTCTGTGGTAGAAGAAAGGGTGACCCAAATCTTTCTGAACATGTTTGCAAGTAAAACAAGTGTACGGTATTAACTATTATTGTGCTATCAGAGAAAATATATTATTTGGTGTGCTTTGAATATATTTTTAGAACAGTGTGTTATACATGTGTTCACATTAGACTTGGACTTCCTTTTTTTGTCATTTAAATTTTAACTCTACAGTACAGATAAGAACAAAATTTTGTTGCATTAGCTCGTTGTAGTGCAGGATAAAAGAGCAATAAGGTTCAGAGTGTTTGCATTTACAAAATAAGGTGCAGATATAAATAGATCTACTGTACAGATAAATATATTGCACTTTTGCATATGCATCCACGTTTACCGATGTATGTTATATTGTCTCTATAGTCCAGCGAGTTAATCCATTTTGGGGGGTAATTGAGGGGATTATTTTGATGTGTTCAAGAGTCTGATGGCCTGAGGGAAGAAGCTGTTACAGAACCTGGGAAGTTCTGGTACGGAGGCTGCGGAACCTCTTTCCAGAGTTTAGCAGTGAAAGCAGTCCTTGAATATTGTGAATGGAAAACGGTGTTATTACAATTCAACTTATCCTCAGTCAATTACATCTAAGCTATATGAGAGTGAATTAATTTAAATGTTATGCCAAATGCATTTTTGTAAACTTTCATGATATGTCTATATTGCTTTGCTAAAACATTGTGGTTGGACTCGGGCTGCACAATGATGGCTTAAACAATATTATCAATATTGAAATAATTAATAATCATAATTATTGAATCGGTTGGGGTGGCAAACGCAACACCATTATGTAATTTAGAATGTATTAGTCTAATAAAAATGCTAAATATTAGTTATATTTTTCTATTGTTTATGCACCCTTAATGGGTGGCCTGCCCGTCATCAATTGGACACCCCAGCTTGGCCTAATCATTCATTTGATCGTTTGGTGTGTGAAAGATGTATATTGAATGACAAAATATAAAAATAGTTATTTAGTTTAGTTTAGTACTTCAATGACCAATTACATTTTCGCATTCCCTTAATTCATACGCATTTACAGAGGCATAAATTCTAAAAAGTCTTGCCAGAACACAAGCAAAAACTGTTGGCACTCGATAGAAAAGTGTCTCCAGACTCTATTTAGTACGATGGTTAGCGGTTAGTTCTGCTCGTGCGACTCCATGGAGACAAGCAGAGCTGTGTGTTGGTCAAATATTGGACGAAATCTGGAAGAAAGGATTCCAGATACCGTGTCAGTTGAGGACCTAAAAGACACCATTGACAGAAATCCCAACTCTATGTTTTCTCACAAACGTAACAGAAGAAGAACTAATCAAAATTGTAAATAAATGTAGATCCAAGACCTCAACTAATTGTAACGGATTTGATATAAAAACGATAAAAAAAGGTTATTAAAGAGATTTCAGAACCTTTAACGTATATCAGCAACCTATTATTTCAAACAGGCGATATTCCTAAACAAAATGGAAATAGCAAAGTTGTACCAGTTTATAGGACTGGAGACAAACAGCAGTTTACAAACTACAGACCCGTTTCCTTACTTGCACAATTTTCTGAAATTATTGAAAAACTATTTATTAATAGAGTGGACACATTTTTAAGAAAAGTGGAACACTCACAGACAACCAATACGGCTACAGAGCTAACATTTGACATTCATGGTATTATCTGAAATGATGGGAAAGATTACCAATGCAATAGACTTGACACAATTAATCATAACATCTTAATTAACAAATTACAACGGTATGGCATCAGAGGTTTGGTCTTGACCTGAGTAAGAAGCTACTTAAGCAACAGGGAGCAATACGTGAAGCTTGGCGAACATACGTCTGCAGTGCTAAATATATATTGCGGCGCAACCCAGGGATCAATACCGGGACAAAAATTGTTCAATCTTAATATAAACCACATTTGTAAAGTTACAAAGGACTTAAGGTTAGTGTTTTTGCAGACGACACGACTGTTTTGTTCAAGAGAGAACCCACAGAAGCCAATAAAAATAAATATGATTACTGTAGTCTTTTTTTTGAGTGCAAAATTTGATCTTTTATCGATAAATAATAGTGCGCAATACGTAGAAGTTTTTAAAAAAAAATTGTTTTCATTACGTTTTACTTCTGTTACTGTATGTAAAAACCTGCACTGCAACAACGTAATTTCCCCATTGTGGTATGAATAAAAGAATATCCTATCCTATGTTTGAAATAAACTTAAACCCTAAATCATAAACCTTAAAGGGCGTCAGAATGAGTTTAAAATTGGATCGTACACATACTGTATTGGTAACTGGGCAGATCCATAAAGAGTTACAGCAGAAATATGTTGTACAGGAATTAACTCTACACTAGAAAACATTCACAAAATCACAGAAGTCACATGAACTGTTTTTTTAAACTAACAACTTTTTGACATGAAACACCCACAAATTAGGCCTGGGCAATATTTCAATACATTTGAGTTTTTTGTTGCAGATGATTTAAAAAATAAAAAAAATCTATGTTTTCTCATCTTGCTCCGTGATACTTTTTTTTCAGAAAATAAAAATGCTGTCTGTTGTTTAGCTTTGCAGCAACAGGTGTAGAACAAATGACTGCACGCTGCAAAGTTGGTTTAAAAAAGGCAACAGCATAACAAACTTATTCCTGCATCTGAAACCAAAGCCTCCAGCCAAATGTTGGAAATTATGGAGGTTAATTTGACACTGAATTTATGTAACTATAGAACCCTGAGGTACGCCCTTCAATGCAGGGAGAAATGACGAGAAGGACCGAGCAAACTGGACGCATTGGTGTACAGCTCTGGTAATGGGTACATTCGCACCCACCTGCACAAATGTACTTCAAAATGTAATAATCAAAATAAATATGACTTGTTTTTTGTTTACTAGGGCATGCATATATAATATGCATTAGTATGACCATTTAAAATCAACGATAATAAAAAGGAGATGCTTGGAAATAGCATAAAAATGCCCAAAAAACTTGGAAAAACGCGATTTATAGCGTTACTTTTTACCCCCATTCCCGTTTATGCAAGAAAAATACAGCTTAAATGAATTGGTCAGTTTAATAAAAATTCATATTCTGTTGATGAAATATGAATACATACAGAAGTATTTCTGTAGCATCAACCGAAATCGCAAAGTTGATCAAAACCGGTGGTGAAAAACGCATACGTATGTAATTATTTTGTGTAACCAATTTCTATTTTCAAACTACCCCATAACAACAGTTTTACATAAAACATCCGCGCACGAAATAGTTTTAATCGTTTGATAATTTATATAAGAAATAAACAACCTATTTTACAATAACATATTTTCTGAATTATGCCTTTATAAGAAGGAATTGTTTCACCCGGAGAGAATTGTGTAACGCATCACGAACGTATAACTGATCATAACATGGCAAGAAAGTGCCAAAATAAACAAAGGATTATGCAAAGTGGACTACTTTTAATTCATGTAAACACGTGGTGCGATAAATGATATTCATCCGCCGTGCTTAGGGTATAAATAGACCATGTTGACGATTTGGTGTTACCAGTAAGTTTATGCCGAGCGTTCGTCACGGACGGAAATAAGGAAAATAATGGGATTTTATTAATCAACGGATAGTTTTGCCGGTAAGTGAATACTTTTATATCAATTTTCTATCGATGCGTTAACCTCTTGTTTTAGTCACTAAAGAAAATGTGTACTTTGATTGAAACAAAGTTGGGTACCCACGCTAACAATTTTCAATTTCTTTATTTTTTCAGCTTGTTTCTTGTCGCTGATTTTAGTTGCATGTTTTACATTACTCGCATTCAAATTGGTTTTAATACTACTTTTTAAATATTCCATGCTCTTGCAAAAGCTAATGTGTATTTCTCGTAATAATTTTAATTATTCAATTTGCATACGTCCGTGATAGTCACGCCAATATATCAAGCGTCTATGCCGTGTGTTTGTGTAATTATTTCAATTATTAATTATGTTAATTTCTTACACAATAAACCCAGATTACTATCACAGATAGATTTATATTCATAAAACAAAACGTTTTATGTTTTGATTTTCCAAACTATGTTACTAGAAATCGTGTATTTAATGATGAAGATATCGTTACGATCTTCCCTATTCCAAGAATTAATAGCAGAGGACATTTTTTTTTTTTTTAAATACATGTAGACTGAAATGGTTCAATTTATGAGGCCTAAATTAAAATGTTGTTTGCAATTGCCGACTGACCCACTACTTTTCTGCCTACCCAAAAGTTTTTATTGGCCTGTCCAGGAGTGAATTTTTTTTTTCTATCAAATATTTCTAAATATTTATTTTCTCCTATTTATTGAGTTCCAAGTATAAACCCAGATTAGAGGTAATTCCTTACCATCTGATCTAAGTCTATTCTTGTCACCAATTTATCTTAGATGTCAATTTATATGCAAGTAAAGATATTTAACAGGTATTATTCAGTAAAGCTACAAAAAAAAATATTTACCTACCGACCCAACCTAAATGTTATGGGTCAGAAATTGCAAACACAACATTTTTTAAGGGTGGTCTAAAAAATAAAGTCTCCTGTCTTTGCCCCATATCATTCATATGATATTGTGCATGGCTGAATTTTTAAACACTGAATATGTATACACTTAAAGGCCTACTGAAACCCACTACTACCGACCACGCAGTCTGATAGTTTATATATCAATGATGAAATCTTAACATTGCAACACATGCCAATACGGCCGGGTTAAATTAGTAAAGTGCAATTTGGGGACGGCGTGACGATGTCGGTAGAGTGGCCGTGCCAGCAATTGGAGGGTTGCTGGTTACTGGGGTTCAATCCCCACCTTCTACCATCCTAGTCACGTCCGTTGTGTCCTTGGGCAAGACACTTCACCCTTGCTCCTGATGGGGGCTGGTTAGCGCCTTGCATGGCAGCTCCCGCCATCAGTGTGTAAATGTGTGTGTGAATGGGTGAATGTGGAGATACTGTCAAAGCACTTTGAGTAACTTGAAGGTAGAAAAGCGCTATACAAGTACAACCCATTTATCATTTATCATTTCATTTTAAAGTTCCCGCGAAATATCCTGCTGAAAACGTCTCGGTATGATGACGTTTGCGTGTGACGTCATGGATTGTAGCAGACATTTTGGGACAGCATTGTGGCCAGCTATTAAGTCGTCTGTTTTCATCGCAAAATTCCACAGTATTCTGGACATCTGTGTTGGTGAATCTTTTGCAATTTGTTTAATGAACAATGGAGATAGCAAAGAAGAAAGCTGTAGGTGGGAAGCGGTGTATTAGCGGCAGGCTGCAGCAACACAAACACGTAGTGGCTACGTCGTAGCCGGTGTTTCATTGTTTACATTCCCGAACGATGACAGTCAAGCTTTACAATTGGCCTGTGGGGAACTGGGACAACAGAGACTCTTACCAGGAGGACTTTGAGTTGGATACGCGCCACCGTGAGTACACAACTGCGGCTTCCAAACATTTGATCGCTTGCCCGTATGTGCGTGTCGCTATGTGTGTGTCACGTACGTAACTTTGGGGAAATATATGTGCTGTATGAACTTTGGGGAGGTGAACGGTACTTTGGGCTGTGGGATTGAGTGTGTTGTGCGGGTGTTTGATTTGTATTAGTGGGTTATATGGACGGGAGGGGGGAGGTGTTTGTTATGCGGGATTAATTTGTGGCAAATTAAATATAAGCCTGGTTGTGTTGTGGCTAATAGAGTATATATATGTCATGTGTTTATTTACTGTTTTAGTCATTCCCAGCTGAATATCAGGTCCCACCCGCCTCTCACAGCATCTTCCCTATCTGAATCGCTTCCACTGCCCTCTAGTCCTTCACTCTCACTTTCCTCATCCACAAATCTTTCATCCTCGCTCAAATTAATGGGAAATCGTCGCTTTCTCGGTCCGAATCGCTCTCGCTGCTTGTGGCCATGATTGTAAACAATGTGCAGATGTGAGGAGCTCCACAACCTGTGACGTCACGCTACTTCCGGTACAGGCAAGGCTTTTTTATCAGCGACCAAAAGTTGCGAACTTTATCGTCGATGTTCTCTACTAAAATATGGCAATATCGCGAAATGATCAAGTATGACACATAGAATGGATCTGCTATCCCCGTTCAAATAAGAAAATCTAATTTCAGTAGGCCTTTAACTTATATACACTGAATTATTAAACCATAAATTTAAAAACAGATAATTTTTAAAGACATTTTGCAAACTATTTTTTTCCTATTAAATTGTCATCCTAATTTGATGTAAAAAAAAAAATTCAGTTCACAAAATTCAAATGCAAAAAATCAATTAGGGGCCAAAAATGTTTTTCGTAATAAAGTCACAAATTACCGTAACCTTCATAGGAAAAGCAACTCTTTACTTTCAGAACAAGACCGCAACAACAAACAAACTCCAGCGGAATCATTTACACAAGGTACCATGTATGAGAAAGAAGCACAGTAAGCACAATGTTAATGTGTTAATGTTAATGTTAATGTTAATGTTAATGTTAACATTACTAATAATGTTAATGTTTCAGTTCGGCATGGTGATGGAGTTTTGCGCTTATACACAATGGCTTCTGGCGTGGACGAGCACGCGTATCACAGGTTTCATTTCTGTCGTCGAGATTATGAAAGTGCTTGATTTGATATGCAGCAGAGTCTGCTTTTTAATGTTAGTATCGCTTACGATCATCCTCATTAAATCGCGGCAGCCAAAATCGTGATTGTGATTAAAATGTGTTTAATTGTGCAGCCTTGTGACAGACCAAATAGTAATCTTGAGTATTTTTGGGGGAAGCTTTCGGCAATTGACTGCACCCAATGAGAAAAGCTTACTGATAATCTCCAACTCAGGTCTGTATACATTACTTTATTAATGACATATGTATAGATCAACACTCACTGTAAGTCTAAATATTTACTGAACCCCTGTATGTCTAAAGAGCGCTGTTTCTTTATTAACCCAAGTATAACTCAATGCAAACTTCAAGAAGAGAATCAACAAGTCTGCATTAGTCTAAATGGGGAGGACAGAAAACACTATGGATAACTACAGACGCTTACATGTATTGGCACAATTATCCATCAGTGGGTCTCGACATATATCCTGCATATTATGACCTTTTCAGATGGCAATATAAATAGGCATATGAAGAAAGAAAGACAACAAATTCTAGGCAGGACAAATTGCTCTGGCACACTTAATGTTGTGATCTTTTCCAAGTTGGTCCCTGCTGTACAAAGCCAAAGGTTGACTTTATAGGCTGACTAATTTGAGGCGGCAAATTGTGAGCTCAAGTGGATGCTATTGACCGCAGCCTTCATAGCTCAGCGGACTTGGAGGTCATATCAAAGGGATGGGTCTATTTGGCACTCGTATGTCCCTGAGTGCTATTAAAGTGAGATTAAAACAAGATACACAGAAGATGCACACTTGTAGGACATTAGATGCAGCAACAACGAATACCTTTTTTTCAGTATTGTGTTCATTTTGTTATCAAAATAAACGAATGGAGTTGAATTAGTACAGTGTGTATATTGTTATTGAAAAAACGATTTATTTTTCTGTACAAGTGTCCTCATTCATGTGTGTTTGTAAGCCAAAACGTGTGCACTTGGACTCACATGAGCTGCGTCGAAATAGTCCCCTTATTACATTTCCTTTTAACTGCAATTTAAAAGCAATTATGCTAAGCCTTGAGGTCAAAAAAGGCGTAAACAGTACATTTGTTTGATGGGCAAGGGCAAACTGATAAGTCACCAGCAGCTGAATCAATCTCCAGCTGCTACCGAATGATTCACCCATGGGTGGACTTTAATTTACTTTAATTTCCATTTGGTACAGCAAATTGCAACAAAAAATATGTTGAACGTTCTACCCCTGAAGGTAGTGTTGTGTTATATTTAGATGTTATTAATTGTTACACACACATTGTCTTAAAAAAACAGAGCAAGAAGCTACTTACGCTTCAGGGGTGAAATCTTTCTCTTTGCAGATCTCCATGAGTTTAGGGGTGAGCCTGTAAGCCTTGAGGGACAGGGAGCCTTGGGCGGTCTTTATAGGGTCTGTAAGTAGTGCAAGACAGATGTTCAGAATAAAGTAATCTTCACATTGATATTGAGTAATTAAGAGCATGTTTTACATTGTAGTTTTGTTTTCTTGTGTTTATGAAAGGTTCTTTGTACAGACAGCATTTAAATTATTTAAAATCATTAAATCATAAAGAAGGACAAGAACCCTGGGCTTATACAAAAGCCTATTTTTAATGGTCTAATGAAAACTAAGTGCTTTGATTGGTATTTAACTAAGCTTTGCCACTCTGGTATTTCCTGGTCAAATTCGGGAAAGGTCTTGTTATAATTGTATATTTTCTACAGATTGGTTTGCATCTTTTGGTTGATGTTGTCATAGTGGAGCACTATGTGCAGTGTTTCTACAACCATTGTATTTTAAATGGGACAAACAGTCACCTCTAGATGCTGATCTAGTCAATCGATTTAAGTTTGTCTTTATAAATTATTTTAGTGGAGGTGACGCTAGTCCATGGAGAATCTTGTACACTAAAGAAACATCTGCATAATTTATAAATGCTTTCCAACTCAGCAATTTGTGTTTCTTTAAGATGTTACAATATTGGTGTGGGTTGATTTTTTTTCTAAGACTTTTACAGCTTGCTTGTATGCCGATTCAACAAGCTTTAATGTGGACTTGCATGCCGATGCCCAAGTTGTTATACAGTGGGTAATATGTGGCATTATCATTGCATTCAGATATAATTCTGCAGAGTCAAGAGTTAAGTTATTTTGAATGTATCTGAAAGTCGACAGGTTGTATCTTATTGTAATCCCCGTTTTTTTTTTAACTTCACCAAAAATCAACTTCTTACTTCTAGCTGTAAATTGTAATTCCTAGATATTTAAACTCCTGTACAACTTCAAGGTTTGTCACATTTACATACATATCAAGAGTTGTGTCAGAATTTGCCTTCTTAGAAAAAAGCATGCGAACAGTTTTGACACATTAAGATGCAGAGGAAAAAAAGGTACATCCAGTTTGACACTTTGGACATAACAGCAAATAGATCATGTGGAGTTTGGCATTTAATGTTTGCAAACACATACACAAGAACAACATCAGCTAAGGCTGAAACGACGCGTCGACGTAGTCGACGTCATCGGTTACGTAAATACGTCGACGCCGTTTTTGTGCGTCGACGCGTCGCATATTTACGTCACACTACCGTCATGGCGGAGCGCAAAGCAGACTGTGCGAGCGAGGGGGAAAAAATCACGCCAAAAGTGGTCAAAAGTGTGGGAGTATTTCAATACACGGCCTAATAATGTTGTTGTATGCACACTGTGTCGAGCGGAAATGGCCTATCATAGCAGCACAACGGCTATGAACGAACATTTGAAAAGAAACCATCAACTAGTCAATCGTCCGCGCGAGTATACGTTGTCATCATTACCCAAAAACATGAATGTGTCATTTGTATCTGCTAGGGGTGTAACGGTACGTGTTTTGTATTGAACCGTTTCGGTACGGGGCTGTACCGAACGAGTTTCTAAGCTAAAGCTAACTTTAGCTGCTAAAGTGTTAACAAGCTGCTTCGCTCCTTCTGCGGCTGCCTCTGTCTCAGCACGCAGCATTGTCCCACCCACACAACCATCTGATTGGTACACACAAAGCGTTATACAAAGCGTTATCAGCCAATCAGCAGTGCGTATTCAAAACGTTAACAGCCAATCAGCAGTGTGTATTCAGAGCGCATGTAGTCAGCACTTCAGCGTGGAGCAGATAGGTGTTTAGCAGGTGAGCATCAGGCAGCGGACTCTCCCCAAATGATAATAAACACCTCCCAGTCAACTACTAGTAACATCACTATGAGCTAGGGATGGGCGATACCACACTTTTAGGATTCGATACGATACCGATACTTTATCTTGCCTTTTCATCGATACCGATACCATTAATTTCTTATTGGCAATTTTTGTCAGTCAAAAATATTATTACTATTGTTATTATTTAAGACAAATCACAAGACAAATACAGACCATTTATACCACATTTATAATAGTCAATATATAATAAAAGTAAAATTAAAATAAATAACATAAATATGAAAAATAAATTAAATATTATATGTAATAATAATTATATATTATATATAATAATAATTAGATATTAGGGCTTTCCAATTAACTGTCAAATCCGAATCGCAACAAGCTGCAGTTATTTTTTAATGTTTGTGATATAATTAGCAATTAATGAAATATGAAATAGACTAATGTTTTCGAAATGTAAGAAATGATGTTACAGATTAAAACCAAAATCACATTCAATCATATATTTCAAGATTTTCTTGGAAAAAAATAAAACTGTAATGCAAAGATGAAGAATCTCCAAATTTTATCTCTTTCTTATCTTGTTTTAAATACTCAAGCAATTTTCAACTAACAGTAAATTCCCCGTGTGGAAATTATTTGAATTTAGGATAATCATTTAAACAAAAATATTCAGTAAACATTACTAAAAAAAAAAAAAAAACAATGCCTGTTTTAAGTCAACAATTGGACAACACTGGATATGCCTGGCTGCTTCGCTGTCGGCTGGCTGTGTGTGTGTTGCACGTTGACGACGCTCATTCGCTGTCTCCTGTCACGTGACTGGGCCAGCTCTATACTCTGCCAGGTACAGGGGTGTCCCAGCACATAGTAAGTTAAGTAAGTCATCAAAAACATCTGAAAGTGATGCTTGCACCCCCCACACGCCGTTTTTTGGTTTATATCGATACTTTTTTCAGAAAAGTGATGCCAAATGAGTAGCGTGTGAGTTTCGATATATCGATACCACAGGATCGATACGCACATCCCTACTATGAGCCCGTTGACCTTCTAGGAATATAAACTGGAGCTCAGCTCACTCGCAGTCCTGGCTTGAGGTGAAGGCTACCGGTAATTAGCTCTCAGTTCCAGCCACATCGACCCCTTCTGAGCGCCTATTTTCAGCTGCTGGGAATATTGTAAACAAGAAAAGAACCAGAGCATGTAGACATGCTAACCTTTCTTCATTACAACTGTTAGTCACTCACTGGAATGAGTAGAATTGGTTATTGTGTACTGTGTTGGACTGGATGTTTATTTTGCAAATTTTAAAAGCAATACTTAATGTTTACAGTGCTCCAGAATATTTAGATTGGCACTTTTTTGTATTGGATGTTTATCTTTATTTTTGCACATTTTAGCAAATAAGCAATACTTTCACTTTTGTTGAAATGTTTACACTGTTGTTACAGAATATTTCGTTTTGCACTTTTTTGTATTGGATGTTTATCTTTATTTTTGCACATTTTAAAGCAAAATAAGCAATACTTTTACTTTTGAAATGCTTATACTATTGCAGAATATTACGATTTGCACTGGATGTTTACTTTTATATTTGCACATTAAAAAGCAAATAAGCTACTTTTAATTTTGTTAAATGTTAAAAGTTTTAAATGTTTACATTGTTACAGAATATTTTGTCATGTTGTTGTCAATGTTGACTGAGTGGCCATACTTCTTTTTTTTTGTAAATAAAAGCCATGCCTTTTGAAAAAACTGGCCTACATTTATTTTTTCATCTTCATTTTGAATAAAAAAATAATCGGTAAAAGGAAAAATAATCTATAGATGAATCGAAAAAATAATCTATAGATTAACCGATTAATCAAAAAAATAATCTATAGATTAATCGATAGAAAAATAATCGTTAGCTGCAGCCTTAACATCAGCATACATCTAGAAAGTTATGTTTTACCGACAGCTATTTGGCAGCTCAATAATGTAGACTTAACAACAATGGTCCCAAAACCGAAACTGGAGGTACACCAAGAGTATTGTCGGAAGTTTCAGATGTAGTTTTGTGTACTGTAAAACACCGGTAGTGAAGTGACGTGAATTATTTTCATATAGCGCTTTTCTCATGTGACTCAAAACGCTTTACATACTGAAACCCATTATGATTGATTGATTGAGAAGTTTTTTGACATCTTAAAGAATTGAATCCATGTAATGCTTTAAAAAGGCAAATGGATGGCACAAAAAGCAAAAAGGCTTTTTTCCATTATGGTTTATTAAATATCCATCACATTTGATACATTCAATAATAAAATATATATTACCCGTAGCATGTTTATAAAAATTACGTTAAAAATGTTTATAAATTATGTGCATATACACAGTATACATGTCAGGTGATTTGAAAAACAATATACAGGACTGTCTCAGAAAATTAGAATATTGTGATAAAGTCCCTTATTTTCTGTAATGCAACTAAAAACATGAAAATGTCATACATTCTGGATTCATTACACAACAGAAATATTGCAAGCCTTTTATTATTTTAATATTGCTGATTATGGCATACAGCTTAAGAAAACTCAAAAATCTTATCTCAAAAAATTAGAATATTTCCTCAGACCAAGTAAAAAAGAAAGATTTATAACAGCAAAACAAAATCAAACATTTGAAAATGTCAATTAATGCACTCAGTACTTAGTTGGGAACCCTTTTGCACAGATTACTGCATCAATGCTTCGTGGCATGGAGGCAATCAGCCTGTGGCATTGCTGAGGTGTTATGGATGTCCAGGTTGCTTCAATAGCGGCCTTTAGCTCATTTGCATTATTGGGTCTGGTGTCTTTCAGCTTCCATCCATCCATCCATCCATCTTCAACCGCTTATCCGGAATCGGGTCGCGGGGACAGCAGCTCCAGCAAAGACCCCCAGACTTCCCTCTCCAGAGCAACATTTGCGACTTCCTCCTGGGGAATCCCGAAGCGTTCCCAGGCCAGAGAGGAGATGTAATCCCCCCATCTGGTCCTTGGTCTGCCGCGGGGCCTCCTCCCAGTGGGACGTGCAACGAGGACCTCCCTAGGGAGACGCTCGTGAGGCATCCGCACGAGATGCCCGAACCACCTAAGCTGGCTCCTTTCCAAGCGAAGGAGCAGCGGCTCTACTCCGAGTCTCTCTCGGGTGACTGCACTTCTCACCCTATCTCTAAGGGAGATGCCAGCCACCCTTCTGAGGAAACTCATTTCGGCCGCTTGTATCCGCGATCTTATTCTTTCGGTCATTACCCACACTTCATGACCATAGGTGAGAGTAGGAATGTAGATAGCTCGGTAGACCGAGAGCTTTGCCTTCTGGCTCAGCTCCCGTTTCGTCACAACAGTGCGGCAGAGAGACTGCAATACTGCCCCAGCTGCTCCGATTCTCCGGCTGATTTCCTTCTCCATCTTTCCCTCACTCGTGAACAAGACCCCGAGATACTTAAACTCCTCCACCTGGGACAGAGTCCTGTCCCCTACCCGGACTGTACAAACCATCGGTTTCCTGCTGAGAACCATGGCCTCAGATTTGGAGATGCTGATCCTCATTCCAGCCGCTGAACACTCGGCTGCGAACCGATCCAGTGAGAGCTGAAGGTCACGAACCGAAGGTGCCATCAGGACCACATCATCTGCAAACAGCAGTGACGCAACCTTTAGCCCCCCGAGACGTATACCCTCTCCGCCATGGCCACGACTCCGCCTGGAAATCCTGTCCATGAAAATCACAAACAGGATAGGTGACAGAGCGCAGCCCTGGCGGAGACCAACCCCCACTGGAAACGGATCCGACTTACATCCAAGCACCCGGACACAACTCTCGCTTTGGTTGTACAGAGATTGGATGGCCCTCAACAGGGTTCCCCTCACTCCGTACTCCCTCAGCACCTCCCACAAGATCTCCCGAGGGACGCGGTCATACGCCTTCTCCAAATCCACAAAACACATGTAGACTGGATAGGCATACTCCCAGGCCCTCTCCAGGATTCCCGCAAGCGTAAAGAGTTGGTCAGTTGTTCCACGACCAGGACGGAATCCACATTGCTCCTCTTGAATCTGAGGTTCGACTATCGGCCGGACCCTCCTTTCCAGTACCTTGGCGTAAACTTTCCCAGGGAGGCTGAGTAGTGTGATACCCCTGTAATTAGCACACACCCTCTGGTCCCCCTTTTTGAAAAGGGGAACCACCACCCCAGTCTGCCACTCCCTCGGCACTGTCCCAGACTTCCACGCAATGTTGAAAAGGCGTATCAACCAAGACAGCCCATCAACACCCAGAGCCTTCAGCATTTCTGGACGGATCTCGTCAACCCCCGGAGCTTTGCCACTGTGGAGTTGTCTAACTACCTCAGTGACTTCACTCCGAGAGATCAACGTCGATCCCCCATCATCCTCAGGCCCTGCTCCTATCAGGGAGGGTGTGTCTGATGTATTTGGGTTCAGGAGTTCCTCAAAGTGCTCTTTCCAACGCCCCACGACTTCCTCACTTGAAGTCAGCAAAGTCCCATCCTTGCCGTACACAGCTTGGATGGTTCCCTGCTTCCCCCTCCTGAGGTGCCGTATGGTCTTCCAGAACAGCTTTGGTGCCGCCCGATAGTCCTTCTCCATGGATTCCCCGAACTGCTCCCACACCCTCTGCTTAGCCTCGTCCACAGCCACGGCCGCTGCCCTTCGGGCCCGCCGGTACCTTGCAACTGCCTCCGGAGTCCCCTGGGATAACATACCCCGGTAGCACTCCTTCTTCAGTCGGACGGCTTCCCTGACCACCACTGTCCACCAGGGTGTTCGAGGGTTACCGCCCCTTGAGGCACCTAAGACCTTCTGGCCACAGCTCGCATCTGCAGCTTTAGCAATAGAGGCTTTGAACATTGCCCATTCCTGTTCAATGTCCCCAACCTCCACAGGGATGGCAGAGAAGTCCCGCCGGAGGTGTGAGTTGAAGTCCTTCCGGACAGAGGACTCCTCCAAACGTTCCCAGTTCACCCGCACTACACGCTTGGGTTTGCCAGGTCTGTCCAGAGGTTTCCCCCGCCATCTAACCCAACTCACCACCAGATGGTGATCAGTTGACAGTTCAGCCCCTCTCTTCACCCGAGTGTCCAAAACATACGGCCTCAGATCAGCTGATACGATTACAAA
This sequence comes from Entelurus aequoreus, assembly GCF_033978785.1. NCBI lineage: Eukaryota > Metazoa > Chordata > Actinopteri > Syngnathiformes > Syngnathidae > Entelurus > Entelurus aequoreus. The sequence goes on from NC_084741.1 coordinate 51,106,226, forward strand.
ATCGATCATTGATCTTTGGCCTAGGGTGCTCTGGTACCAGGTACACCTATGAGCATCCTTATGCTTGAACATGGTGTTTGTTATCGCAAGTCCGTGACTAGCACAGAAGTCCAATAACAATCCACCACTCAGGTTCAGATCAGGGAGACCGTTCCTCCCAATCACGCCAGTCCAAGTATCACTGTCATTGCCCACGTGCGCGTTGAAGTCCCCCAGCAAGACTATGGAATCCCCTGCCGGCGCCCCATACAGGACCCCATGCAAGGTATCCAAGAAGGCTGAATACTCTGAACTCCTGTTTGGTGCGTATGCACAAACAACAGTCAGAGTTTTCCCCCCTCCAACCCTAAGGCGAAGGGAGGCGACCCTCTTGTCCACTGGGGTGAACTCCAACGTACAGGCACTCAGCCGGGGACTCGTGAGTATCCCCACACCCGCCTGTGCCCTCACACCCTGAGCAACTCCAGAAGTGAACAAGGTCCATCCCTTGTCCAGGAGTGTGGTTTCAGAGCCCTTGCTATGCGTAGAGGTAAGCCCCACCAGATCCAACCGGTAGCGCTCCACCTCTCGCACCAGCTCAGGCTCCTTCCCCACCAGCGTAGAGACGTTCCACGTCCCGAAAGTCAGCCTCTGCTGCCCCGAATTGGTCCGTCCGGAGCCTCCACTTTCACCGCCATCCACTTGGCAGCGCACCCGACCCCACTGGTTCCGACCGCGGGTGGTGGGCCCACGTGGCAGAGAAGATGGCGTGTCCACGTAGCTTCTTCGGGCTGTGCCCGGCCGGGCTCCGTGGCGAGCCCGGCCACCAGGCGCTCGCTGACGAGCCCTACCTCCGGGCCTAGCTCCGGAGGAGGGCCCCGGGCTTCCTCCGGGCCGGGTAACGCATCCTCTTTTAGTGTAGTTCATGGGGGGTATCGTAACCCTGATGGGGGGGGCATTCGGGTGCTACACCTTGCCCAAGGGTGACCCGGAACTATGTAAGGCAGGGGCGTTCAACTCCCTGAGGCTTAATACAAGCCCACATACCTACTCGATCAGCTTCTTCTTCACAATACCCCACAAATTCTCTATGAGGTTCAGGTCAGGGGAGTTAGCAGGCCAATCGAGGACAGTAATGCCATGGTCAGTACACCAGTTACTGGTGGTTTTGGCACTGTGGGCAGGTGTCAGATCATGCTGGAAAATGAAATCATCATCTCCATAAAGCTTTTCAACAGATGGAAGCATGTAGTGCTCTAAAATCTCTAGAAGCGTCTGACTTGGGCTATGGAAAAGAAGCACTGGACAGTTGCAGAGTGGTCCAGAGTCCTGTTTTCAGACGAAAGCAAGTTTTGTATTTCATTTGGAAGTCAAGGCGCTAGAGTCTGGAGGAAGGCTGGAGAGGAGCAAAATCCAAGTTGCTTGAAATCCAGTGTGAAGTTCCCACAGTCAGCAATGGTTTGGGGAGCCATGTCAGCTGCTGGTGTTGGTCCACTGTGTTTCATCAAGTCCAGAGTCAATGGAGCTGTGTACCAAGAGATTTTAGAGCACGACATGCTTCCATCTGTTGTGTTATGTTATATTGTCTTTTTTTATTCCAGCGAGTTCATCCATTTTGGGGTATTTGTGGGGTATTGTGAAGAAGAAGCTGAAAGACACCAGACCCAATAATGCAAATGAGCTAAAGGCCGCTATTGAAGCATCCTGGGCATCCATAATATCTCAGCAATGACACAGGCTGATTGCCTCCATGCCACGCCGCATTGATGCAGTAATTCGTGCAAAAGGATTCCCAAGAAAGTACTGAGTGCATTAATTGACATTTTCAAATGTTTGATTTTGTTTTGCTGTTATAAATCTTTCTTTTTTACTTGGTCTGAGGAAATATTCTAATTTTTTGAGATAGGATTTTTGATTTTTCTTAAGCTGTATGCCATAATCAGCAATATTAAAATAATAAAAGGCTTGCAATATTTCAGTTGATGTGTAATTAATCCAGAATGTATGACATTTTTGTTTTTTTAATTGCATTACAGAAAATAAAGGACTTTATCACAATATTCAAATGTCCTGAGACAGTCCTGTATACAAAAAATGGGGGGGGATATACACTATGTACATGACACTATGTACATGACTATGCACATGTTGACTCCAAGAGTGTGCAAAACATTATCTAAGTTACATTTAAACCAGTGTGGGTGGCAGGTAGGTAAAGTATCTTTACCAAAGACACATCAGCAGTGACTAAGATGGCGGAAGTGGGGATCGAACCTGCAACAACCCTCAAGTTGATGGCACGGCCGCTCTAGCGACCGAGCCACACGGCCCCACAATATATGATTCTATCCATTGCAATGTATTTACCAAAAAAATGTAATAAGACAGCTTAGTTAATCAAATTTGATGATTTGCAGTATCAAACACCTTTTACAAGTCAAGAACAACAGCTCCTTTAACACCACCATAATGGATTTCAGACTTAGAATTTTCCACAAAGAAACAAATTGCCGTCTCAGTAGAATGTTTTTTTCTGAAGCCAAACTGAATTGGGTTTAAGTTGTATGGACTATTATTCAAATGTTTAATGAACTGCTCTGCCACCAATTTGTCAGCTATTTTGGAAACTGCAGAAAGGTTTGTTTATCGGTCTGTAGTTATTGATTATTGCAGGGTCTCCTAATTTAAAAGTTGGAGTAATAACTGCAGATTTCCATGAGTTTGGAAATGTACCTTCAATTATATATTTCTTAATGATGCTGGTGATTGGAACAATAAACAATTGTTTAAGAGTTTTGAAAAACATTGTGTACATATCAAATGTGTTCTTGTCTTTTGAGTTCTTCAACCCACAGATAACTATTTACATCGAACTGAAACACTTCATTCATATTAAAAACCGGAGTAGTGGTATTCAGAGGCATTGTACGTTGGATGTGTGGACAGGAGTAAGTGGCCAATTTTTTACGGAGTCAATTAAGTATATGTTTAGGGCTGTTTCAATCTCATTTGAATCCTGAGTTAGATTTCCATTAATTTGCAACTCTCTAATGTTCTTATGTATACTATCTGAAGAATGGATAAACTCCAGTCCAATACTGTCTTGTTATTTTTCTAACAGTTAATGGTGACAACCATATTTGGCTATTGACAAACCAATACGCACATATACTGACTCTTTCCCAGGGAGACTGGTGTGGGAAATCTGTACTTGTGTACTTGATCAGAAAACATTGCCCCTGTTTTAAATGCAATATCTAAGTGATCTGACAGTCGGGTAATATCATTTATATAAATTAGTGGACAGTATGTATTAAAAAGAGTACATAGGCAGATGTGTTCTGTTAGTTAATGATATATCAACTGTGAAAGCGATTGGAAACATTAAACTCAGAAGACAAAGACTGGAGTTGGTATGCAATTTGTTTCCAATTAAACTTAATATGTTGTTTTATAACATCAATATAATTATGTTGTGTGTTCCATATAAAATGCTATTATTACAAATGCTTGTCATAAAATGCTGGTAATAAACCATATTCAAAAGATTAGTTTAACAGCCCGATGTAGCTCTAAGCTGTTATTGGATATACATTACTAGCTCAGTCATTGGCCACCTGATTGATTCATCCACTCTCATACAATGACCGGTACCCAAATGATGAAGAGAACAAAAACAAAATCAATTTTCTTTTCTTTGACTTTAAACAGAGTTCAGATCAATTACTTTGAGGTGCTCTGATCCATTAAGTGCTGTGTTATTGATTGACATTAACAGGAGCCCCGTTTACAAAAAAACAAAGCGCTAACTGCCTGGCTTGCTAAATGGATTGCAAGACGAGATCAGAGGGGTTCATGTGTCACATGGTTAGAATCATATTTTGTCGATTCTTAAACATGACAGTCTTGAAGAGGAGCCAATACTGTTTTTTCCAACACATGGATGTACAAAAATATCAGAATACAGAGTAATTTCATTTTTCAAAACATGTTTAGTGGCTGTCACTCTGCAGATGTAAATTTTGTTGAAAGCCCTTTGTGACCCGGGCTGAACTTTTTATATGCTTTTCCATAAAATGGAAAGAGACACACTTGAAAATAGTGATTACAAATTATAATAGACAAATGTTTTACAACACTTTCAAAAACGTTAAAACTAAACGTCACGCTGGGTGCTGGTCTAAACAATGTATGATGCTCTGTAACTACCGTATTTTTCGGATTATAAATCGCAGTTTTTTTCATAGTTTGGCCGGGGGTGCGACATATACTCCGGAGCGACTTATGTGTGAAATTATTAACACATTACCGTAAAATATAAAATAATATTATTTATTTCATATGGTAAGAGACGAAGCAAATGTCCGCAATCGTCACAGACACGTCAGCAATCGTCACACACGTCAACCAATAAGAATTCGGCGGGGGCGGGTCATGGCAGAAGTGCATTGTGCGTCATGGCAGAAGTGCATTGTGGGTCATGGGATGCTAACTGCTGCTACATCCGTAGCTATTAAAATGAATTATTTCAACATTGGCGGTAACTTATAAAAACTTAAAACGGCTGAACTAAAATGGCACCGAAAAGGAAATTAAAATTAATTAAATTAAAGTACCAATGATTGTCACACACACACTAGATGTGGTGAAATTTGTCCTCTGCATTTGTCCCATCCCCTTGGGGAGCAGTGGGCAGCACCGAAAAGGAAATTATATACTGCAGATCACAAGCCGGACGTAGTGAAATATGCAGCAGAAAACGGCACTCGAGCAGCAGAAAGAAAGGAAACGGCGCATACCATAGGCAACACCGGAGAGGAAGATTTCATCGGATTTAGCGATCGGGAGTGACAAATTGTTTGGTAAATGTATAGCATGTTCTATATGTTATAGTTATTTGAATGACTCTTGCCATGATGTGTTGCGTTAACATACCAGGCACGTTCTCAGTTGGTTATTTGTGCGTCATATGGCGTACACTTATTCAGCCTGTTGTTCACTATTCTTTATTTATTTTAAATTGCCTTTCAAATGTCTATTCTTGGTGTTGGATTTTATCAAATAAATTTCCCCCAAAGATGCGACTTATACTCCAGTGCAACGTATATATGTTTTTTTCCTTCTTTATTGTGCATTTTTGGCCGGTGCGATGTATACTCCGGAGCGACTTATAGTCCGTAAATTACGGTACACAAAATAATGCCATGCATAACCTCCTTTGTAAATGATGATGCAGGATGTAAATTTTAATTCTATTGCATATGAATGAATTATAAGTAACTTGCGCCGGATGGTGATGGTGCTTTTGCTGCCCTGTCAGTGTTCCTATTGTCATTTAATGGCATTAGTGTCTCTGTTTGTCACCTGTTAAAGCGTTCGTACAAACTATTTTGATAATAATTACATCAATATCACAATAATAATGGTAATCATGGCAAAAAAATACTAACAATGAAAGTTAGCATGTTAGTTATGATAAAAAAATCACTACTGTCTTCAAGCTTACAGTGATACCACAACCTCAATAACTTGGAATACTTGGATCTTAAATCAGTACTGCCCATTGAAATACATTGAAATCAATTTAATTCGTGCTCTGCCCTCCCAAAGAAGCACAATATAAAAAAAACAATCCAATAATAGTAAAAACAACTACTGTAGTACAAGTAATGTAATACATTAATAATGTACAGCATATACCTCTTACGGCAGACTGAAGAGGACTTCAAAATCCTATTTAGTCTGTTCTGATTGGCGTCTTTCCGGTCCAATAAATCCAACATGTACAATGAGCCAAGTTACCGAAGAAGAAAAGCTGGCGAATAACGCTGAGATAGCAGCAACTAATGGTGTTGAAAAAGCAGATTTTCCTAGTTATTCCATCTCCCACAATAGGTGTTGTGATAGAAAAGGGTGGACGCTTTTCGGACGATGTGCTGGGAGAGTAACTGGGCAGTAGCGGGAGCGGCGAGGACATCGCCAGTGTCCCTTTGCAGCAGAGAAACAAATCCCCCTTGAAACCCAGAACTACTTCAGGCGTGTGCATTAAGCCGAGCCGTGGGTGGAGGAGCAGAAGGATGTCGGTTAGAAGGCTGTGGAAGCTGGGCTGCTGCTAAAGATTTAATTTTCAATGGTGGAAAACAAAGTTATTTGGATCTCAAGCTATAAACTAATGCTAGAAAGTAAGACCGGATGTTTTGGGGCGTATCTTACGTTGCTCACTGTAGCAAAAAGCCAATAAACATCTTGCGTCTCAAAATACTCTTAAGTGAAGGGACCACTGTATATTTTCCACTGTGATGACAAATAAAATGTTTAGAAGCTACATTTTCTAACAAATGCACCTTGAACCCATTCTGATTATTTAAAAAAATGTGTCCCCTTGTTCTACTTACCATAGATGAGCACAACGGACTCTTCAATGGCATGCTGGTAGCTGAACTGGGAGTCGAGGAGCGCCCTGCTGACGAAGGAACCGTAGTAGGTGGATTGGTACCATCCCACATGCAGATGGTCGATGTTAACATGACGTAGAGAACGCATCATCTCCATCTGGTACTGGACTGGATTCAGAAACATGGAACAGAACAAGATTGTTTTTCAATTATTTTAAATTAAAATGATCTACACTTGTTGGTCTTTTTCCAATTCCGGATTGGATCATCCGGTCGGCAATTTGAATTGGACATGATGCATATTAGACAAATACAATAGTGGAATTTTTTTTTCCCAAAAGATATAATGGACAAACAAAAAAAGGAAAGCCCACCCCTCACCAATTAATTGGTAATTCCATTTGATGTTTGTTTGTTATAGAAACTGCAGACACTCACTTTACTAGTTCATTCATCATGCTGATAATATTTCCTAGTGAAGAGGCAAAAGATGGACTGATACATTTGGCCGGAAGACAGAGGGATAGATACATTAAGTAGAGTATCAATTCATTACACCAGACGCCGAGTGACCAGAAATACAAACAACCTTGCCATGCCGACAGTACGTAACAGCCACAGCAACTGAACAAAACAGCATGTCCATACAGGCTCGCAGAAGAAGGTTGATAAATCAGGGCATTATAGGGCAGCTGTGGCTAGGGTTGAGTATCGAGTATCGATTGAAACCGGGACTAACTTTCCGATTCAACCGGAATCGTTCAAAAGTTTAAATTTCGATTCCTATTTTCGATGCTGTCACGCCAATTTAGTCCGCCGACCGGAAAAAAATATGTCCACCGAACCGGAAGAAGAAGCCGCTGAACACCAACGAAGAAGCGCCCACCCCCGGAAGTGTTAGCATAACCGAGCGAGTCAGTCAAGCTCAAGCATGGATAGCGGGCGTCGGCGGTCGAAAGTGTGGCTTCACTTTACAAAAAAAATTGAAATAACCGCGAAATAACAGAGCTCCATGTCCATCAAGAAACGAGTGGAGAGAGAGCTGCAGATGTACCAGGACGTTCCACCGATACTTATGTCTGACGACCCTGCTGCATGGTGGTGGTCCGGTGGAACCAACAAAAGACTTATCCTTTGCTGTCATATCTCGCTTTCTCCTATTTATGCGTTCAAGCTTCTTCCACACCCAGCGAACGTGTATTTTCCACAGCAGGAGACACTATCTGTCCAGAACGCTCACGCATCCTGCCTGAGAAGACGGATATGGTCATTTTCCTAAACAAGAACTGTCTCTGATTTTATACTGTACCTGCTGCTAATCTGGACTGGGTTTTGCAAGGTGTTTCTTATTGTTTATTTGCTTTTCTGCACCAGGTTAGCCCATCAGTGGGAGCACGGTAACATTTTTAAGTACCTGCAGCATCATACACTTGTGTGTGTAAATGTGTTTTCATGAGGTTTCCTGCAGCATCATACACTTGTGTGTGTAAATGTGTTTTCATGAGGTTTTCAAAAATAAAGCTCTCTTGAGGAAAGTGTACCCCTGGGAAAATGTATTCATAATTTATAATATGTATATTCAAGTTCATAGATTTGATATTTATATTCTAGTTGAAAACAGCCCTGTGAGGAATTTATAGTAAAGTTCATAAAAAGTTAATAGAATTAAAATAGATGGAGAATGTCAGACTATTTCATTCAGAAAAACTGTAGGTTAGCTAGCTCATTTAAAATATCCTAAACTTTTCTTTGACCCTGCCTCTTAAAAGAATCGGAATCGCCAGGAATCGGAATCGAAACAAAGAATCGGAATCAGAATCAGAATCGTTCAAATTCAAACGATACCCAACCCTAGCTGTGGCCCCCTAGACCCCAGCCTGGAGAGCACATCGTTCTCCTGCTGTGGGTGTTAACAAGAATCAATCAATCAATCAATGTTTATTTATATAGCCCTAAATCACAAGTGTCTCAAAGGGCTGCACAAGCCACAACGACATCCTCGGTACAGGGCCCAAGAACAAAATGAAGAGATAGAATAAAAAAGGAGGAAATTAATTGGAGGGAAACATGTCAAAAGACAAAGGGTTAAAGGACAAAGTAAAGGAAAAAAACGATAAACGTCTAAAATCGCCACTACACTGCAATACAGTGATATTTGCATCTTAATAACAGCCAAATTTTGATCCTAACTTTAACTTCAGTATATTTTGGAGCAAGCCGAGTATGCAGAAAATAGTAGTGTTAATCATTAGATCCCTATTTACAACAGAGTACACATTTTAGTTACCTTCGGTAATCACTACTATAACAAAGGCAGTCTTCTGTAAAAGGCATCCATCGCTGCACCTTTAAGCCCATCAGTATGTGTGGTTATCTCTCAAGTGCCTCTGAAGTACAGACCTGACCCAACACTAAGACAGCAATCTGTCTTGGAATGTTAAAGCTCGAGGCTCAAGGGAAGTCAAGAGGCAAGGCTACCAACAAGCTAGATTTAATATCCTATCCAGTCTTCAGTTTAGGTTTGCCTCTCTCTCTTTTCTGAATTTTCACTTTCAAAAACAATACTGAATGTGTAACAGTTGGTCCTTACATTCCAATTCCATGAAGCAATGTGAGCAGAAAAAACCTCCTGAATTTTTTATAATTTTAAAATTGTGAATGATTTGTAAATTTACATTTTCTGAGATTCAGAACAGCATGTGCGCACACAAAACGGGTGGGTACTCAAAGGGTTATTTTATAAACAAGGTTAATTTGGGGAGTTAATTTAAGGTCTTATGATATACAAGTATACAGGACTGTCTCAGAAAATTAGAATATTGTGATAAAGTCCTTTATTTTCTGTAATGCAATTAAAAAAACAAAAATGTCATACATTCTGGATTCATTACACATAAACTGAAATATTGCAAGCCTTTTATTATTTTAATATTGCTGATCATGGCATACAGCTTAAGACAATTAAAAAATCCTATCTAAAAAAATTAGAATATTTCCTCAGACCAAGTAAAAAAAAAGATTTACAACAGCAAAACAAAATCAAACATTTGAAAATGTCAATTAATGCACTCAGTACTTGGTTGGAAATCCTTTTGCCTGGATTACTGCATCAATGCGGCGTGGCATGGAGGCAATCAGCCTGTGTCATTGCTGAGATATTATGGATGCCCAGGATGCTTCAATAGCAGCCTTTAGCTCATTTGCATTATTGGGTCTGGTGTCTTTCAGCTTCTTCTTCACAATACCCCACAAATACCCCAAAATGGATTAACTCACTGGAATAAAAAAGACAATATAACATACATCCATAAACGTGGATGCAAATGAAAAAGTGCAATATATTTATCTGTACAGTAACCTATTTATTTATTTATATATGCACCTTATTGCTTTTTTATTCTGCACTACCATGAGCTGATATAACGAAATTTCATTCTTATCTGTACTGTAAAGTTCAAATTTGAATGACAATAAAAAGGAAGTCTAAGTCTAAGTCAGGGGAGTTGGCAGGCCAATCAAGGACAGTAATGCCATGGTCAGTACACCAGTTACTCTGTTGTACTTAGTCCATGCCATGCCGCATTGATGCAGTAATCCGTGCAAAAGGATTATCAACCAAGTACTGAGTGCATTAATTGACATTTTCAAATGTTTGATTTTGTTTTGCTGTTATAAATCTTTTTTTTTAACTTGGTCTGAGGAAATATTTACATTTTTTGAGATAGGATTTTTGAGTTTTCTTAAGCTGTATGCCATAATCAGCAATATTAAAATAATAAAAGGCTTGCAATATTTCAGTTGATGTGTAATGAATCCAGAATGTATGACATTTTTGTTTTTTTTAATTGCATTACAGAAAATAAAGAACTGTATCACTATATTCTAATTTTCTGAGACAGTCCTGTATGCCTTGCAGTTTTCCACTCTTATCAGGGAGAGAAAATATGTTCTCTGTGTGCTTAGTGGCAAGTAGGGCTGCAACTAACGATTAATTTGATAATCTATTAATCTGTCGATTATTACTTCGATTAATAATCGGATAAAAGAGACAAACTATATTTCTATCCTTTCCAGTATTTTATTGAAAAAAAACAGCATACTGGCACCATACTTATTTTGATTATTGTTTCTCAGCTGTTTGTATATGTTGCAGTTTATAAATAAAGGTTTATTTTTTTTAAAAAGCTACAAAATAATAAATAAATTGCCTCTGCGCATGCGCATAGTATAGATCCAACGAATCAATGACTAAATTAATCGCCAACTATTTTTATATTTGATTTTAATCGATTTAATCGATTAGTTGTTGCAGCCCTAGTAGCAAACCTGTGGGACTGTTATGGTCTCGGATTGTTTGTGTTGGCTAAGGTCTTGGTGAAGCAATATTACATGGACACAACATACAGACAGCCAACAGCATGAATATCATGAATATCCTCCTGAGAACCAATGTCATTTGCAGCTGCACAAATAAAGAAAAAGCCATGTTATGCAAAACACAAATGTCCAATGCAAAGAACACTCACTCTCATGAGGCTAGACCTAATGATAAGTGTTTCTATAAAAGAGAGTCCCTGGATTTATTGGCAGCTTGTTACATGGGATTAAATGAACTAGACAGACACACTGTAGAAACTCAAACTCAGTCAACAAAGATAATTAGTGATGCACATATGGGGTCACACTGAATCTTTGGAGAATTCATTGTATAAATGTTAATATCAGAAGTGATGAATAGTTTCGACTAAGGCTGAAACGACGCGTCGACGTAGTCGGTTACGTAAATACGTCAACGCCGTTTTTGTGCGTCGACGCGTCGCATATTTACGTCACACTACCGTCATGGCGGACCGCAAAGCAGACGATCAAAGCAGACGATGCGAGCGGCGCGAGCGAGGGGGGAAAAGCATGCCAAAAGTGGTCAAAAGTGTGGGAGTATTTCAATAAACGGCCTAATAATGTTGTTGTATGCACACTGTGTCGAGCGGAAATGGCCTATCATAGCAGCACAACGGCTATGAACGAACATTTGAAAAGAAAATCATCAACTAGTCAATCGTCCGCGCGAGCATACGTTGTCATCATTACACAAAAACATGAATGTGTCATTTGTATCTGCTAGGGGTGTAACGGTACGTGTTTTGTATTGAACCGTTTCGGTACGGGGCTTTCGGTTCGGCACGGGGGTGTACCGAACGAGTTTCTAAGCTAAAGCTAACTTTAGCTGCTAAAGTCTTAACAAGCTGCTTCGCTCCTCTGCCTCTGTCTCAGCACGCAGCATTGTCCCACCCACACAACCATCTGATTGGTACACACGCAGCATTGTCCCACCCACACAACCATCTGATTGGTACACACGAAGCATTATCAGCCAATCAGCAGTGTGTATTCAGAGCGCATGTAGTCAGCGCTTCAGCGTGGAGCAGATAGGTGTTTAGCAGGTGAGCATCAGGCAGCGGACTCTCCCCAAATGATAATAAACACCTCCCAGTCAACTACTAGTAACATCACTATGAGCCCGTTGACCTTCTAGAAATATAAACTGCAGCTCAGCTCACTCGCAGTCCTGGCTTGAGGTGAAGGCTAATTAGCTCTCAGTTCCAGCCACATGGACCCCTTCTGAGCGCCTATTTTCAGCTGCTGGGAATATTGTAAACAAGAAAAGAACCAAACATGTAGACATGCTAACCTTTCTTCATTACAACTGTTAGTCACTCACTGGAATGAGTAGAATTGGTTATTGTGTACTGTGTTGGACTGGATGTTTATTTTGCACATTTTAAAAGCAATACTTAATGTTTACAGTGCTCCAGAATATTTAGATTGGCACTTTTTTGTATTGGATGTTTATCTTTATTTTTGCACATTTTAGCAAATAAGCAATACTTTCACTTTTGTTGAAATGTTTACACTGTTGTTACAGAATATTTCGTTTTGCACTTTTTTGTATTGGATGTTTATCTTTATTTTTGCACATTTTAAAGCAAAATAAGCAATACTTTTACTTTTGAAATGCTTATACTATTGCAGAATATTAAGATTTGCACTGGATGTTGACTTTTATATTTGCACATTAAAAAGCAAATAAGCTACTTTTAATTTTGTTAAATGTTAAAAGTTTTAAATGTCTACATTGTTACAGAATATTTAGTCATGTTGTTGTACATGTTGACTGAGTGGCCATACTTCTTTTTTTTGTAAATAAAAGCCATGCCTTTTGAAAAAACGGGCCTACATTTATTTTTTCATCTTCATTTTGAATAAAAAAATAATTGGTAAAAGGAAAAATAATCATAGATTAATCGAAAAAAATAATCTATAGATTAACAGATTAATCGAAAAAATAATCTATAGATTAATCGATAGAAAAATAATCGTTAGCTGCAGCCTTAGTTTCGACAAAGCAGGTAGCATTGACAAACACAATAATTTGAGTATATGCACTGGTACCTCAATTTAAGAGTGTTTTGATATAAGATATGTCGCTAGGCTAATTGTTATGCCTTAAGTAGCAAGCAAAAATTTGAGTTACAAGCATCTCCACTAGGGTTGGGTATCGAGTATCGATTGGAACCGGGACTAACTTTCCGATTCTCCCGGAATCGTTCAAAAGTTTAAATTTCGATTCCTATTTTCGATACCAGTCCGCCGACCGGAAAAAAATATGTCCGCCGAACCGGAAGAAGAAGCCGCTGAACACCAACGAAGAAGCGCCCACCGCCGGAAGTGTTAGCATAGCCGAGCGAGTCAGTCAAGCTCAAGCATGGATAGCGGGCGTCGGCGGTCGAAAGTGTGGCTTTACTTTACAAAAAAAAATGAAATAACCGCGAAATAACAGAGCTCCATGTCCCTCAAGAAACGAGTGGAGAGAGAGCTGCAGATGTACCAGGACGTTCCACCGATACTTATGTCTGACGACCCTGCTGCATGGTGATGGTCCGGTGGAACCAACAAAAGACTTATCCTTTGCTGTCATATCTCGCTTTCTCCTATTTATGCGTTCAAGCTTCTTCCACACCCAGCGAACGTGTATTTTCCACAGCAGGAGACACTATCTGTCCAGAACGCTCACGCATCCTGCCTGAGAAGGCGGATATGGTCATTTTCCTAAACAAAAACTGTCTCTGATTTTATACTGTAGCTGCTGCTAATCTGGACTGGGTTTTGCAAGTTGTTTCTTATTGTTTATTTGCTTTTCTGCACCAGGTTAGCCCATCAGTGGGAGCACGGTAACATTTTTAAGTACCTGCAGCATCATACACTTGTGTGTGTAAATGTGTTTTCATGAGGTTTCCTGCAGCATCATACACTTGTGTGTAAATGTGTTTCCATGAGGTTTTCAAAAATAAAGCTCTCTTGAGGAAAGTGTACCCCTGGGAAAATGTATTCATAATGTATAATATTTATATTCAAGTTCATAGATTTGATATTTATATTCTAGTTGAAAACAGCCCTGTGAGGAATTTATAGTAAAGTTCATAAAAAGTTAATAGAATTAAAATTGATGGAGAATGTCAGACTATTTCATTCAGAAAGACTGTAGGTTAGCTAGCTCATTTAAAATATCCTAAACTTTTTTTTGACCATGCCTCTTAAAAGAATCGGAATCGAGAATCGCCAGGAATCGGAATCGGAATCGTTCGAATTCAAACGATACCCAACCCTAATCTCCACCATTAGGAGGCACAGCAAATGCCAGAGTGAACTCTGTAAGATTTTACCAAAACCTCTGGCATTTCTCACTAGCATTAGCTTATAGCTAGAGATAGACATATCTTTGTTTTCCAACCATGGGAAGGAATAAAGTGAATGTGAAGGTGATGTTGATCTGCGTAACAAGTGTTTTGAGTAAGGAGCTTCATCACGGAACCAATTAAGCTCTTAAATTGAGGTACTATGGTAATTATTTTGGCCTTGTCACAAAATGTGTTGCCAATACGCCTTAGTGATATATCGGTTTTATCGATAAATTTGAGTTTTTTTAAAAACTAAATTAATCTATGTTTTTCTCCACTTGCTCCGGGATAATTTTTGCCCCCATGAGCTTCCGTAGCCCTTGCCCACCCCGTTACTTTCTTAGCTAATGCTAATGAAAGCGCAACATTTGTTACAAATAAAAGTATTGCGGTTCTTTAGATTTGCAGCAACATGTGTGGAGCCCCTTCTGTTAAAGTTAAAGTACCAATGATTGTCACACACACACTAGGTGTGGCGAAATTATTCTGCCACACATGTACTGGACTTGAACTTTTCAATCATTCAGAACGCTGTTCTTTGCTTCTAAACTAAAAAAGATTTATTCATTCTTGCATTCTAACAGACCACACATGTTTTGCACATCAGTGAATCGGCAAAGATTCAAGTCCCCAGGTCTTGGTTCTATTATGTTTAACATGAATAATAAATTGTAATGGTTCATAACAATAAAACTGCTATGAAAATAAGCCGTAAAAGTACCATTTGAAGATGTGTATGAAGATGGAATGCCCTAATGCCACACTACAAATGTCTTCGGTGACACAATACACACAACGGATTGTACATTACACTTTATGTTCACAACACTTAAATACGCACACATTTACAAAGATACTGCATGCTTGCAAACGAGGGATGTATCGGAAATGTGCATGTAGAGGCAGGGATTTCTTTCTCACTTGTCACCTGGGATAGTGGGTGTGGCTACATGTGTGTGTGGGTGTGTGGGTGTGTGGGCGGAGTGTGTGTGGGGCTGAATGATTGCTGAATGAATAACACCTGCACCTGTCTGTGAATTATTTGGCTTGTATGGAGAGAGTGTGAACCTGGGTGCCGTTACTTCTGTTGACCGCAAAGGGATCGCAAAAGGACCGCAAAGAGACAACAAACCATCTGCATGTAATGTATTGCATTTTTACTCAAAGGGAAAATAAAACACCCTCAAAACAGCAGTAATGATATCATGTTGCATCCTTGGACCCAGCGTGTCAGACAGAGCCCTGCTTTCCACTCTCAGTGACTAATTAGTTTCTGATAGTCACACAACAGTGCATTTATTTGAAATGCATCAATGTAAAATGATGATCATTTAGGATGTGGTTTACAGCAGTGGTACATAACTTGACTGCATTATTTTTGAAATTATATCAGATATATGTATATTTTCCTGAGAATCAGCATTCTCTGCAAATAGACATTTGGTTGTGGGCTATTTGTTGTCAAATATACACATTTCTGAATATACAGCCTTATGCATAACGCAACTGCAAAGTTTCAAAAATGAAATGCCAACCTTTCAATGCACTACAGTGTAATATTATCACTCTATAAACAAACAGAGCAATTACAACCTTTACAAACCAAAATTCAATAGAGAGTCAATCTTTTGTGAAATAAGTACATAAGTACTCTGTAAGTGGATAGCAATTTGACACATTGTTCATTTCAGATCAGGTACAAAGCCACAAGCTGAAACTATTAATGCTTCACTTCAGACAGTAAGCTACTTTAATTTTTAAAAGATAAAATAATTCAGAATGTTCAAACAGTTGCTGTTAAACTTTTCTGAAAACCAAATACTGTAAACCAAGGCGCCATTTTTGGCCTGCAGCTTGTTTTTATTGAACCCTCTGCACATTCTAAATTAAAAAATGTATTCATTATTAATGTGATGTATAATTAGATATTATACTATTTTGCTTCGTTACCTATAACTCAGACAAATATGTTGTTCTGCTCTACATTGGATCTCTTTTTTAGAACCTTTAAAGCACAAAATATTTCAAAGTGGCATTGCGCATCCAAAAATGTTGGATTTGCTGCAACAGACATGGAACAAGTGACTGCACTATGAACTTATTATATTAGCATCTGAAACAGAGGCATTCATCCGAGTTAGAGTTTATAATTAATATGTATAATTAACTATTGTACAATAGACGATGATACATTTTTGTTTACAGAAGTATTTTATTCAAAACAGAAGTTTTGCCTCCCAGGCGAAGCTCTTTATATAGTTTTTTGAAATTACCCATACAAAATGCAATTTATATCTGTTCTAAAAAGAACAACTATTTTAAATACATTTTTGCTAAGCGTAAGATGCAGTGTATGTTCATACAATGTATTTTATAAGTTGTAGTTGCATCATTTGTCTCCTTTTAATCAAATAATTATTGATTAAATTATTGATTAAATAAACTCAAAACTTGCTCTGAATTATCTCTGTCATTTGTATGTATTGTTTTCTTTAAAAAGTAGAAAGTAGAAAGAAAAAGAAAAAAACCCAAGGCCATCTCGCCCAGGCCAAACTAATGGATTACAATTGAATTCAATTGTATTTATATAATGCCAAGTCACAACAAAAGTTATATGACGGCACACATGGAGCAGGTATAGAACAACAATCCTGAAATAATAGAAGAAATAGAAGCAACGCACTGGTGAATAATACATAAAACGCTTGCCCGTAAGAAAGACCCCTATCACATTCGGTTAAACATTACTGTGAGTTTAAGTGCGCTTGAATTTGTAAATGACCAAAAGAAATGCAGGCAATTCCTCCATCATCCAGCACAAAAGCTTAGACTGAATTTAAAAAGAAAAAAAAAGTAAGATGTGTTTATTTAGTCTCCCTTTGTATCCTCCACTGAAACATGTTTGTCTCCATGACTGTATTTACAAAACAGAGGAGAAAATTATGTTGGTATCATGTAGGTAATTTTAGCTTGAAAATAAGCCATCTAACAATGCCATTAAGTTCATGTACCACCATTCGTTACTCTTTACTCATTTTTTCACCCTGGAGCCGTTTATCAATCAATGAGGGTCTTAAGGCCGGACAAGGATTCAGACACCCCATTTGCAGAGTGCTGCTTGATGTGTATGCCTGTGCACAAGTGTGAGGGGGCTCCATGAAGGATGATGTAAAAGAGCAAAAAAGGGGGTACACATTTGACGGTACTGAAACTAGTTTGTGTGCTTTTGCGCGTGTGTCAGCATGTGTGTGTGTGTGTGTTTGTGCCTTGGTATTCAGCGGCTGGAAGCTAAAATCTCACCCTTGGGCAGCAGTGTTATAAGAAATTACAAAAATTACAATTACAAAAAATACAAGACCCGTGTGTATGTGTGTGTGTATACTAAAACATGCTTGACATAGCAATGGAAATGGCTGTGTGTCCGTGCAATGAACTGGACATATAGTCCATACTCTAATAGTCAATGACACAAGAGGTGAACTGCTTTAGACCTCGCATGCTGCTGCAGGCCACAACATTTCAGCGGAGGCAAGATGTGTGTATGAGCAAGCCTCTGTCTCTAAAAGTGAATATCCACGTAACTGTCTGTCACAACACATTCAAATCACCACCTTGTCACACTAAAGGGATTGTGCCTGGAAAGTCCACGCAGGCGCACACACAAACACAAACACAAACACAAACACAAACACAAACACAAACAAGCTGATGAAGAAAAAAATGCTCATCTAAAGGCCTGTTCCCATCCAGCAGTACTGTTGGGATCCCTTGGGTTTGGTACAACAAAAATGTATCCCTACCAAATCTTTTAAAACAATTAACTTGATTAATGTGAATACAAAAAAACATTTACATGCATTACTACTTTTAGTCCAATAAATTTTGAAAAACAAACAAAAATATAAGTGTCCAATTTAAAACCCATTTTCTTCTATGTTACCGTTAGTGGTTTCACAAAACATATATATATATATATATATATATATATATATATATATATATATATATATATATATATATATATATATATATATATATATATATATCATAATTACGTGTTATTGAATTAAAATTGCTTGTCGGTCCAAGGAAATTTGTCTGGCGTTGTCACTGCGCTGTCATTCAAAGCGGTCTCGTCCACAATCACACGCAGGGAGTGTATGCACATACACAAAAGCAGGAACCCTAACCCTAGATAGACAACTAACATTTTGCAGTAATGCTGCCGTTGCAATAGGCTATATATTGATTGATAGCCAATGTTAGCCAAATTGCAGTCATTATATCTTAACAACACACAAAGCTAATGCATGTGTGTGTTTTACATACGGGCATAATTTCTGTCATCACATGCTGAAAGCCGGAAAAGGACAGGATATGTTGACAACACTTTGGAAAGTTAGCACCCTCTCGGCATCTGCGTTACGTTTACAAACAGACCCTTAATATACTGGGATTCTTATTTTTTTTCCGATTGAATCACCCAACATTTAGTCACACTGGTTTGAGGAAATGTAATTGTGTTCTCCTATTGCATGAATGAACAAACTATCTGCCAACTGAAATGTAGTTGTTGGTTTATTTCTGTTAACCTTTTAACCTCTGGATGTTTCCACTGTCCAGCAAATTCCAGTTTGGAATTTGTGAACTGTGCATATAAAAAGCTTTGAACAGACTAGCATGTCTGGGAAGGACAGTTCTGTAGCAGACTCACGCTCCCAATTTGAGAGGCAGACAGGTGGGTAGAAATGCCACTTCCTCAGATATTAAAAGCCCTTAAACCCTCTCTGGGAGGGAGATGGAGTTCAGTACTTGCTGAGGCCCCCCACGTGCAGCATGTGTGTTGGGAGAATGAATAATTGTGTTCATCTTTGGTGAAAAAAAAAAAACTATTGTGTGCAGACAAATCGTTTTTAGAGAGTAAGAGATCACTTTTATCTGCTTACAATTTTGTCTGTCACTAAAAATTGATTTCTGCTTTCGCTCACTGCTTCCTTGTGTCATACCCCACATGCCGAAAACAGCTGGCCGTGTGCTTTGGTGTCCCACATCTCTCTCTCGCTCTCTGAAAAGTATTTTAATGCACACAAGAATATTTGACTTATAGAGTTGTTAAGATGTTTCTCCATTGGGGACCGGGCTTGTTGGGACTATCCGCAGTCAAACAGGAAGCCACCTGAGGGCGGTGATCCCTGGTTCCCTGGGTACCACACCTACTGTTTGTGGGTTGGGCTCTGGGGGGGGGGGGGGTTAACTTGTTAATTTTTACAGGCCTAATTTAAACACAAATTCTTAACATTTGATACATCATTGTACATGGTTTCCCAAATATTTTAGGTCAAAGCATAATAATGTTGTAACATACCAATTCAGGCTGTAAAGATTAGTCCACATAATCAACAAAATCAATTATAAAAATTAACTGACAAATATTTGTTATTGTCGATTGGTCGATTAATAACATTTTAATTGACAGACTGCCACAACTGTTCATGTTAACACTTTTTTCCCTTTTGGTGAATGATTGTGGAGGTATGTAAATAAGACCACCCACAAAACGACGCATCCTGAAGAGACAGAAAGCGGCTTAAAGTTGGTCTGTGAAACAAAATCTATACTACATTTTGACACAAGCACCACATTTACAGTATATGTTATGTAGATTACAATGCATGTTTTAAAAGGGCCATATTATGATTTTACTTTTACATTTAAAACACATTTTGGTCTCCATAACATTTTGGTGAAAAATTTGCATCGATTTTGTTTTACAGATTTGTAAGCCATATTTTTGCTCGCTTTGAAAACAGGCTGTTTTGAGAGGCGCAGTTGTGAGATGCAAACTAACTCCTCCTCACCGCGCCCCCTCTAGCTCAGTGAGCTTTGGCCCCCGTCCTACCAGAAATGTTTTGTAGTTTTTTTGTTTAGCTTTCTTGCTTTTATTGTGCACTTTGGACATCGATGGCCGGCACCAGCCATCTGTTTTGAGTAAATTTAATCAAAACACAAAATCCCAGATGATATAGCAAGATCAATAGGCTCACCGTGTTTTATTGTTGGCGCGATAAGTATGTTGATTTATATACTGTGATTATATACTTGAGTAATAAAGTAAAACCAATGGTTTCTCAGTAATTAGTTTATTTTGTTACAATTGAATTCAATATAATAGGATTTAAAACATTTGTTAAAATAAAATGCCGACTCAACGCCAAACCCTACAGCTGTACAGCAGATCATAAGCAATCATCGTTTGACTGACGGTGACTGCTTTGAGGTCTGAGTGACAAGAGTGCCAAAAGCAGGCAGAGAGCTGGCCTGAGAAGGGTGCGGAGCGACTCAGTAGAGTGTTGGCCTGTCTCAATAGAAGTGAGTGAAACGTTTAGTTTTGGAGGGGGAGGCTGAATGTTTGTGAGGAGGTCCCTAGATAAAGGATTTCCCCAGAGAAATATTTTTTCTCCTCACAATTTTTATCAATCACATTACTTAAATCACATTACATAAATTGGAGACTTTCCGTGTTTATTGGTAAATTCAGTTTTTATTGGCTGATTCCGTCCAAGATTCCATTAACACGGCAATTATAGAATCCTATAATTTCCAGATAACCATGTTATATAGTGTTAATCGACTTAGGAAATAATTGTGAGGTGCAGCCATAAGCCCATTTTAACAAACTTTGTTGTGACTCTACTTTATCTTTGTTCAAACTCAATGGTAAAACCCTCAAAATGTAAATAAAATGTCCAACCCCACACATTGGCAGTGTACTGGACATCAAACTCAATCAAGTGTCTGAACCACTATAAAAGAACCACTGTAAACAGAACACTGCACGTGTTTCCAGGTGCCATCTCAATCATAATCACAACATCAGGCTTCTTTGTCTCAATGGCATAAAAAAGCAATATGCCAATTAGGCTTTGAACAAAAAGACACTCTCCCTGAGTGAGCTGCAAAATGCCACCAACAAAAACTTTTTAATTCGCCCAGAACCCCTCTCCTTTTGAGTGTGCACACATACGCACAAACGTACACAAATACAAACACATGAAATGCATACGGTTGCTTTCAGCAAACGGCTGACTAAGCAGCTGTCCTTATGTACGTTGAGAGCATGGTGGCTTCCAGGCATCACTAAATGGCAGGTATGAAAAAAATAGAAGCAAAGATTAAAAATAGATGAGAATTACCACAGCCCTTGACTTACAAACAGAAGTCCCTTAAATGAAAATATCACAGCTACAGCATGTGAAAAGACAGGGCCAAGTGTCAATGACCGCAAAGGGCCACACACAAAGTTCAATATGGCAGAGACATGAAATACAAATTCAGATTTAATATTTAACTTATGGAATGCTAATACTAGCAGTTTTATCAGAAGAAATCAAGGATATTTGAGGCAAAGCAACCATTACTAGTACGGTTTAGCCGCTTTTTTAATTAATTTAGGTATGAGGCTTATCCTGTTAGTGTGAAAAGACTGCCATTGTTTCCCACACATTCATTTATTTGTGGCGGCCCGCCACGAAAGAATGAAGGCCGCAACAAAAAAAAGATTTTTTTTTTTTTGTCCTGTCCAGTTTCTCAGGCAAATCATATAGTTGATGTACATGCCCATATTGTAGGATCAAGATTTTTGGAGCTCTTTGTTCAGTGGATCAGATGTAGCTTTGTGTCTATCTACCACCACTACTGTTTTCTGTTTATTTGTTACTGACTGTGGCAAGACACCTCTGCCTCTGTTTCACTTTATGTTGCTGGTAAATAATATGGTTGTAGTAGTAGGCTAAAGTTAAATGATTTAGTATGCACTAATTAAAGGGGCAGAGCTTTAAGAGATATTTTAGCTTTTATATTTTTATAAGATATATTTTTTGTAAGAACCACAATTAATAAATATATTTCAGTGAATAACTTGTTGTTCAAATCTGTATATAAATATGTACATAAAGTGTTGTAATTATATTGTAAAATGGATGGATGGATGGATGGATGGACATTTAAAACAAAACTGTTATTATTAATTAGTAAGTATACATTTTTTGAGCCTTTTTAGAGAAAATCATATCATTGTAGTAAATTACGCAAATTACTCGATGATGTCATGGTGACCACGCACATAACCACACCCCCACCGCCACAGGCATCTTGGCAGTTTATGGGAAACACTGTTGTGACTACCAACATGCACAACCTAACGTCTGCTTTAAGGGACTTGCTAGTGTTCTGTATATTAAGCCTAAAGGATTACAAGGAGAGTACAGGATGATATTTTTTCTAACTGACTCAAACCAACTAATGGCCCCTAATAAGGCGGTAAAATACAAATTAAATGTTACCATTAGTCTACAAACACTGGAAGCATATCTTTAAAAAGACTGTAGAATAACCAAAAAGACAATCCCATTTAAAAGTTAATTATTTTGCAAAAAATATTCAACAGTTAAAAAACGGGAAGCTAGTTTATTAGATCCAGTTGTATGATTGAGATATGACACAGGACATTCCTGGATCAAGACACTGTTGATTAGCTAGCATTATGTCAGAAAAGTACACATGACATCTATTCTCATGCAGGCAACCATTTGACTCAAATATATACTGTCTGTATGTATGTATATGAGTATTTTTCCAACACTAAAACTAACATATCTTTCAATCAAAGTGAAAAAAACACTACAAGTAAACTAAGTTGTAAGGATAATTGCAAAACACAATACTGTGCAACACAACAACTAAATATGGAGCCTTGATATCGGCCTATATCTATTAGTCTGAATCATAATACATACTTTCAATATTTTGTAGTATTCAATTTTAGAAAAGGCTTGATCGAGTGAAATTACTCAGGACAATGTTAAGTATGAAAAACACTAACCCAACGACAGATTACACTTTTGAAGTGAAGTGTTTGTTTTGGGCGGGAGTGGTCACAATATTTCATTAGGGAATGACGCAGTAAGTTGAATGATCCAGACACATTTGTTAGTGGTTACTTTCTAATAGGCTTCTGCCTTGGATACTTTGTATCTGTAAATAAAATGCAACTCCAATTATTTGAGTTGTTTGTATTAACAAATGTCATATTTTAGACAGCAATATTGTTCATTTAATTTATGCTTAGCTGTAATGTACAATAGCTGCTAGTTCTTAGTAGCCTCGAGTCTATCATTTTTTCCTTTTCAAAATGACTTCACTAAAGTACAGGAAAAGATCACACTTCTGTGCTTATCGGAGGACATTTAGATGTTAACTGACTGTCCAGTTTTGCACAAGTAAATGCATTGCAAGACTGCTTGTATTGGAACAAATTTCAGCGATATTTACAAACCCCGTTTCCATATGAGTTGGGAAATTGTGTTAGATGTAAATATAAACGGGATACAATGATTTGCAAATCCTTTTCAACCCATATTCAATTGAATGCACTACAAAGACAAGATATTTGATGTTCAAACTCATAAACTTTTTTTTTTTTTTTTTGCAAATAATAATTAACTTAGAATTTCATGACTGCAACACGTGCCAAAGTAGTTGGGAAAGGGCATGTTCACCACTGTGTTACATGGCCTTTCCTTTTAACAACAATCAGTAAACGTTTGGGAACTGAGGAGACACATTTTTTAAGCTTCTCAGGTGGAATTCTTTCCCATTCTTGCCTGATGTACAGCTTAAGTTGTTCAACAGTCCGGGGGTCTCCGTTGTGGTATTTTAGGCTTCATAATGCGCCACACATTTTCAATGGGAGACAGGTCTGGACTACAGGCAGGCCAGTCTAGTACCCGCACTCTTTTCCTATGAAGCCACGTTGATGTAACACGTGGCTTGGCATTGTCTTGCTGAAATAAGCAGGGGCGTCCATGGTAACGTTGCTTGGATGGCAACATATGTTCCTCCAAAACCTGTATGTACCTTTCAGCATTAATGGCGCTTTCACAGATGTGTAAGTTACCCATGTCTTGGGCACTAATACACCCCCATACCATCACAGATGCTGGCTTTTCAACTTTGCGCCTATAACAATCCGGATGGTTCTTTTCCTCTTTGGTCCGGAGGACACGACGTCCACATTTTCCAAAAACAATTTGAAATGTGGACTCGTCAGACCACAGAACACTTTTCCACTTTGTATCAGTCCATCTTAGATGAGCTCAGGCCCAGCGAAGGCGACAGCGTTTCTGGGTGTTGTTGATAAACGGTTTTCGCCTTGCATAGGAGAGTTTTAACTTGCACTTACAGATGTAGCGACCAATTGTAGTTACTGACAGTGGGTTTCTGAAGTGTTCCTGGGCCCATGTGGTGATATCCTTTACACACTGATGTCGCTTGTTGATGCAGTACAGCCTGAGGGATCGAAGGTCACGGGCTTAGCTGCTTACGTGCAGTGATTTCTCCAGATTCTCTGAACCCTTTGATGATATTACGGAACGTAGATGGTGAAATCCCTAAATTCCTTGCAATAGCTGGTTGAGAAAGGTTTTTCTTAAACTGTTCAACAATTTGCTCACGCATTTGTTGACAAAGTGGTGACCCTCGCCCCATCCTTGTTTGTAAATGACTGAGCATTTCATGCAATCTACTTTTATACCCAATCATGGCACCCACCAGTTCCCAATTTGCCTGTTCACCTGTGGGATGTTCCAAATAAGTGTTTGATGAGCATTCCTCAACTTTATCAGTATTTATTGCCACCTTTCCCAACTTCTTTGTCACGTGTTGCTGGCATCAAATTCTAAAGTTAATGATTATTTGCAAAAAAAAATTGTTTATCAGTTTGAACATCAAATATGTTGTCTTTGTAGCATATTCAACCGAATATGGGTTGACAATGATTTGCAAATCATTGTATTCCATTTATATTTACATCTAACACAATTTCCCAACTCATATGGAAACAGGGTTTGTAGATGCAAGCCAATATCATCCAATACTTGTTTTTTTTGCTCATATCGGACCAAAATCCAGTAACAGGGCACCCATTGTAAAGAGTACCATATGCTTTCAATAAAGTGTGAAAAACAAATACAGTACATGACAAGTTTCTTTCTTTAAATAGTAATTCTAGTAGGATCCTTTTTTGAGCAGTCCAGTTAAGGTTATGATTGATTATACGATTAACTGAAGGACATTCCTGAAAAATGAATTCACCATTCATACCATTCCCTATACTGAGGACATTTACTGTCAACCATATCCTTTAAAAAGAGGACAAACACTTTTTTGTTGAAGGTCAGGTCATGCTAATGTGAAAAAACACATTGCTTGTTCTTTTTTTTTAACTTATTTGGCTCATCCATGGATTCATCTGTTGGAGAGAACAGTGATAAATGTGCAAGTTGTCGAGAAGTAAATGGTGGTATCGAGTTGCAGTCTACACTGAGGTGTCAAGAGAGGCACAAGGCTAATTTTCAGCAGCAGGGATATAATGGGATGTGTGTGCCTATTTGTTAGTGCCTGCGTATTTGTGTGAACGCAGCCACCTTGGTCCATGTTCCACCTGGCACAGTGGATTTGGTGCAATTAATCTTAGTTAAGCAAGACCTACAGTGGACTGCCTGACACATTCAGGCACATACAAACACTGACCTATAAACAAGACCAATACACAAAGTATGATGTACTGAAGAAGAAGCTTGTTCACACTGATGAGATGAACATATGCGCATCTGACAACACCACTTGTCACACTACTCAAAACTACCTTATAATTGCGAGCATAGAAACATGATTTTGAAGTAAAAAATAGTGTGTGCATACACGGTGACATTTGTCAGTGACTCAAACGTGTCTTTTGAAAATCGAACATTAAAACCGGTAATTAACATCTATTTGAGCTTATTGCAAAATTTCACATGATGTAGCTATGTAAAGACAACCTATGCATTAAAGGGGACATAAAATATATTTGTATTTATTTATTACTTGTACTCCATGACGTGACTTCTTCCCGGAAGTAAAAAAAAACCTGTGGTGGTCAACCAAGCCAAAATTGCTGTCGTGCGGCATGCAAACTATCTGTGTACACAAGGGCCGTAAATCGTATGCAAAAAGCAGATCAGAGCAAAAAAAAAATCTAGCTATGCAATGGATTAGATCCCTATACTTGATCAAAAAAAGATTTATCGAGTGATAAAAGATTATCCGTCGGCCGCGGTTCCAGACATGTCGAACTACCTCACGCTGCAGACATCATTGTACAGGACAAAACAGATGAAAACTTGGAAAATCATAGAGGTCTAGAACTTATTTGTGTGTGGCTGGGTCAAGGAAATTGATATATTCTCCTGGATAAATATGTATTGTTTTTGCTCGAGTAAGGTTGCATTTCATGATTTAACTTTGTGTCTATCGCCATGATTGTTCTTGCATGCGCTGTTTACGAGAATGCATGTTTTTCCCCGTCTTTATCTAAATAGAACTATAGATGTCAAATTGTGTATGTGTTGAAAGCTTAATTTATGATTGCTGCCTTTGATAAAAGCTTAACTTTTTTAGGTTTTTCCCACATTTGCTTTCTTTTATTTAGACGTGCCGAGTTGGGGCGTTTCGAAACACTCGTAGCAAAAATGTGTTTTAAGAAATAAAAATAATATCAAGATAATACTTAAATGGGAAACACTAAACGTTAAAAGTATATCAAACAAACCAACGAAGTAATCACTGCAAACTTGTGCATTCCTTTACTCAGCTCCCTTGGACGGGAGTGTGTGCTACTTTTCTGGTCCTCGTTTTGTAATGTCTTGCACTCTTCCGCCCTACTTGATTACCTCTTGAGGAACTCTGAAGAAACGTTTATGGTTTTTGCGATTTGAACGGTTCTTACACTTGAATTCAACGCAAGCATATGGCATTTTTCTTCGAGAAATGCTAAGTGCCACCAATCCCATTGAGAACAGACTATGGCTTGACCACCACGCCTATTTAATGAGCAGGACATGACATCATTTAAAACCAAGCAATAACCCTACCTTGTGGTGGATGAAACATGTGTTGGATAAGCTTTGTGTTTCAATTTTACGTACATTTTGCTCCAAAGTCACTTAAACTAGTTTTTTTGAGTGTTTGCAATCTGGCCGTTAATGGAGGAGTTCCAAACCTCCCAGATTGTGTTTAAAAACACGCCCCACCCTCTTTAAAAGTATCAAATAGATTTTTTTTTTAAATGTACACTGTTTAAAATATTTCTTGAAGTCATCACAGCTTTTTTTTTTTCCAAACAGTTGAAAATAAACTTAAAAAACATTGATTCGCCGGTCCCATAAGGTACACTTGCACACGTGCTGATATTTCAGAATAGCAGCATAAAAAAAGATGCTTTTAGCTTAAATTATGACTTAAATTTGTGAGCGGAGTGGCTCAGAAACTTGAGGGTTCCTGGTTCGATTCCAGCATCTGCCATTGCATCTGACTTGAGCAAAACACTTCACCCACCTGGCTCCCAGTGCCACCACACTGGTATAAATGTAGCTTACCCCCACCAAGTTTGAATGCATGGTTTTCCCAATGTAAAGCGCTTTGAGACAATTGTGAAAAAGCGCTATACAAATATTTATTATTTTATATAAAGTAGTTTTCATTCATAAGCACATCTACCTTGATGTGACGACACAACTGCAAAACCCCGTAAAAAAAAGCATCGAAAACTGCCTCAAAATGCGTGAACTTTATGAGTTGATATTTCGACATTGCTTAACACGAGTAGGGGTGCAACAATTAGTTGACATTTGTAGCTAACAATTATATTTGTCGACAATAGTCATGACATCATTCGTGTTTTTCCGGGCGGAAGCGGACTTCACCACCCCTCGCATGTAAACAACATGTGAGAACATTTTCTCTTAAAAACATGAATACCTTGCTCATTTTGCAAAGCTGACTTTTTTTTTTGTGGCAGTACATCTGTGATACACAAGCATTTAAAGCGGAGGCATGATGTGCCCTGCTAGCTAGCTAACAGTGTGGGACAAAGTTGTGTAAAAAATCATTTTAGCCAAAGTCAGCCAGCTAAACTTTGTCCACATCAATTCAAGTACTTTTTAAAGCAGCGTCTATTTGCAATAGCGTAAAAAAGGCACAGTAACAAATGCGAACGGCGCACACGCACAGAGAGAGACAGGCACCAATACGCAGAGATTATAAGATTAAACATGCAATCTATTAAATAGCCAACATTTTAAGAATTAATGACAGAATTCAACACATTGAGTCTATTAGAGTGCTAAAACTGCCAAGAGTTAATCAATATTCAATATAGCAGTGTGCAGCTTTTTAAACATCTTCACAAAATGCTTTTCTTTCAGAGGAAGTTGGATTTTGTGTTTTGTTTGTTTTCTTTGCAGCTATCTTATCGGTTTTTAATACATAAACAAGGTTCATTGTGTTTTTTAGCACTTTGCCTTTCCTTTACTTTTAATGAAAATATTTTAATCCATCCATCCATCCATCCATTAATTTTCTACCGCGTGTCCCTTTCGGGGACGCGGGGGGCGCTGGAGCCTATCTCAGCTGCAGTCGGGCGGCAGGTGAGGTACACCCTGGACAAGTCGCCACCTCATCGCAGGGCCTACACAGATAGACAGACAACATTCACATTCACATTCACACAATAGGGCCAATTTAGTGTTGCCAATCAACCTATCCCCAGGTGCATGTTTTTGGGAGTGGGAGGAAGCCGGAGTACCCGGAGGAAAACCCACGCAATCACGGGGAGAACATGCAAACTCCACACAGAATTGTTATTATATACATACATAATATTTTAATAATTATTTAAATTTTTGTAACAGCTGAATGAGCCGCTGAGTTACCGTATAAATAAATATGTATACATGAATTATTCATCTTGTTGTTTCTGAAGCACATGCCTAAAATAACTTAAGCTGCATTTAAAAGTCGAGGGAAAAATTAGAGCCATTAAATATGTGAACGGTTTATTATCTGACCAGTCGACTAATCGTTAAGATAGGCAATTAGTCAACGACTATCAAAATAATCGTTAGTTGCAGCCCTAAACACGAGTATCCAACTTTGCAACATTTATGAGACAAATTTCATCATAGGTTCACTTTAAGTTAAAGGCCTACTGAAACCCACTACTACCGACCACGCAGTCTGATAGTTTATATATCAATGATGAAATCTTAACATTGAAACACATGCCAATACGACCGGGTTAACTTATAAAGTGCAATTTTAAATTTCCCGCGAAACTTCCGCTTGAAAACGTCGTGGTATGATGACGTATGCACGTGACGTCACGAGGTCAAGGGAAGTGTTTGGACCCAATTCAAATACCTCTGTTTTCTTCGACAAAATTCCACAGTATTCTGGACATCTGTGTTGGTGAATCTTTTGCAATTTGTTTAATGGACAATGGAGACTGCAAATAAGAAAGTTGTAGGTGCGATCGGTGTATTAGCGGCTGGCTGTAGCAACACCAACACCAGGAGGTTGTGTTGTATTTTGAGCAGGATAGCAGACGCACTACGGTGAGTACAGCTTTGGCTTCCAAACATTTGATCGCTTGCCCGTACGTGCATGTCGATATGTGCATGTCACGTACGTAACTTTGGGGAAATATATGTTTTTTGTCGACTCTGATGGCGGCCGGGGTGTCGTCAAAAGCGTACAACGCCCGCCGCCGCATCTAAGTTAGCTTCTATTTTTTTAGCTTCGCCAAGCTGAAAATTATTAACCGTGTATTTACATGTTCATGGTTTAATAGTATTGTTGATCTTCTGTCTATCCTTCCAGTCAGGGTTTTTTTTTTATTTAGTTTCTATCTGCATTTGAGACTGATGCTATCACGTTAGCTCCGTAGCTAAGTTAGCTTCTATTTTTTTAGCTTCGCCAAGCTGAAAATTATTAACCGTGTATTTACATGTTCATGGTTTAATAGTATTGTTGATCTTCTGTCTATCCTTCCAGTCAGGGTTTTTTTTTAATTTAGTTTCTATCTGCATTTGAGACTGATGCTATCACGTTAGCTCCGTAGCTAAGTTAGCTTCTATTTTTTTTAGCTTCGCCAAGCTGAAAATTATTAACCGTGTATTTACATGTTCATGGTTTAATAGTATTGTTGATCTTCTGTCTATCCTTCCAGTCAGGTTTTTTTTTAATTTTGTTTCTATCTGCATTTGAGACTGATGCTATCACGTTAGCTCCGTAGCTAAGTTAGCTTCTATTTTTTTAGCTTTGCCAAGCTGAAAATTATTAACCGTGTATTTACATGTTCATGGTTTAATAGTATTGTTGATCTTCTGTCTATCCTTCCAGTCAGGTTTTTTTTTAATTTTGTTTCTATCTGCATTTGAGCCTGCTATCACGTTAGCTCTGTAGCTAAGTTAGCTTCTATTTTTTTAGCTTCGCCAAGCTGAAAATTATTAACCGTGTATTTACATGTTCAGTCACTGTGAATGTCCATTTCGCGTTCTTGACTCTCATTTTCAAGAGGATATAGTATCTGAGGTGGTTTAAAATACAAATCCGTGATCCACAATAGAAAAAGGAGAGAGTGTGGAATCCAATGAGCCAGCTTGTACCTAAGTTACGGTCAGAGCGAAAAAAGATACACCCCGCACTACACTGTAGTCCTTCACTCTAAAGTTCTTCATCCACGAATCTTTCATCTTCGCTCAAATTAATGGGGTAATCGTTGCTTTCTCGGTCCGAATGTCTCTCACTCCATTGTAAACAAAGCAGAATTGTGAGGAATCCTTTGTCTTGTGACGTCACGCTATTTCCGGTAGGGGCAAGGGTTGTTTTTATCAGATACCAAAAGTTGCGATATTTATCGTCGTTGTTCTATACTAAATCCTTTCAGCAGAAATATGGCAATATAGCAAAATGATCAAGTATGACACATAGAATGGATCTGCTATTCCCGTTTAAATAAAAAAAATTCATTTCAGTAGGCCTTTAAAGTCAATTCAAGTAATCACTCTATATCCCATTTCAACATACCAATACAAAACAACAGTACAGACACACTTTATATGTGATTAAATCTATCTGATGTAAAGCCAAGTGAGAGAGATCCAGCTACAGTCGTTTAGAAGTTGATTAAAAATACTTTCATACCCTGTGTAAATTGGGAACGATCAAATCAGAATTGTATGCTTCCGATTTCAATACAGACCATCCAATATATCGGCTGATACCAATCACATGTATAAACCGTAGATTGTTCAATGTATTTGTGGCGAATGCAGTTGACAGTTTAACAATATCAAAATGGAGTTGCCAGGGACTCGTCTACTAATTTCCCATGTTCTATTTTTAGTTCCATGATTATAATAGATTATAATATAGAACTGAGAAGATAAAACCACAATAGACACGTAATCAATATCAATTTAAAAATTGCGTACGATATAACGTTCAATATATACAGTTCTGCTCATAAGTCTACATACCCTGGGAGAATTTATGATTTCCTGGCCATTCTTTAGAGAATATGAATGCTAACACAAAAGCCTTCCTTCCATTCATGGTTTGTGGTTGGGTCAAGCTATTTACTGCCAAACAACTGTTTACTTTTTTAAAATCTAAATGACAAAATTACCCTGATCAAAAGTTTACATACCCCAGTGTCTTTGACCTGATAACATGCACAACAGTTGACACAAACTGGTATGAATGGCTAATCAAGGTTCCCAGCCTCACCTGTGACATGTTCGTTTGTAATTAGTGTATGTCTATTAAAGGTCAGTGAGTTTCTGGGTGGGGGAAATAATAAATTTTTAGATACATTGCAATTCGGACATGGACGATTATAAAATCAATTAGTAAACGTCAATAATCGTTAATGGATTCATTTATTGTAAATAAAGTAATGCAGACAGTTCCAAAATTTGGCTGACTGCAGCAAGCCACCTCACAGAGAAATTCGACCAGCTCCTTTATTATAGAACACTTATGTCCAGTTTTGCACACATTTCCATGAATTGAATAAATGTGATGGGAATTTAATACAAATTCAGTTTTTTTAAAAGTTGCAAGTTATAAACCCTTATTTCGTGAAAAGATAAATTTAAAACGGCATCAATATGCATATTTTAAAGATGCATCAATAATCGATTTTTAATCAAATCGTAGCTCCTGAATCTTAATCATAATCCAATTGTGAGGTAGCCAAAGATTCACACCTCTATTGTTCAAACGCTAATTAAGAAGTGGAAAATTAGGGATTATTTTGAAACCAAACCACGGTGAGGTAGACTAGCAAAGATTTCACCTACAATGCCAGGAAAATTGTGCAAAGAAAAATCCACAAATAACTTCAGCTGAAATACAGGACTCTAAAAAATCTGGTGTGGCTATTTCAAGATGCACAATAAGGAGGCACTTAAAGAAAAATTAGCTACATAGTCGTGTCGCACTTAAAGAAAAATGAGCTACATAGTCGTGTCGCCAGAAGAAAGCCATATCTGTGCAAATGTCACGAAGTATCCCGCTTACATTACGTCAAACAAAGAAGAGACAAGCCTACAAAACTTCTGGAACATAGTAACTTGGAGTGACGAGACCAAACAGGAAAGTTTTGGCCACAACCATAAACGCTACATTTGGAGAGGAGTCAACAGGGCCTATGATGAATGAACAACAATCCTACTGTGAAACACGGAGGTGGATCACTGATGTTTTGGGGATGTGTGAGCTACAGAGGCACAGGAAACTTGATGGCAAGATGAATGCAGCATGTTATCAGAAAATACTGGAGTGCAAATAATTTGCACTCATCAGCCTGGAAGCTGCACATGGAATGTTTTTGGACATTTCAACATGACAATGATCCAAATCACAAGGCCAAGTCAACTTGTCATTGGCTGCAGCAGAACAAAGTGAAAGTTCTGTAGGGAAGCCACGCAGTCACGGGGAGAACACGCAAACTCCACACCGAAAGACCACGAGCCCCGGGATTGAACCCAGGACCTTTTTACTGTGAGGCACACACACTAACCCAGACCTGGGCATTCTGCGGCCCGCGGGCCGCATCCGGCCCTTTGTGCGTCCCTGTCCGGCCCGCGTGAGGCCAATTATAAATTACAAAATACATTTTAAAAAGTATCTATGTCGAGTGTGCAATACAACGGTGCTGCTTTTGTTTTGAAAATCGTTATTTGTATTACTTCCGTGTGGACGTATGCGTGTGCGTGATTGTGAGTGAATGTGAACAGCTGCAATCACAAATTACAAAATAAAGTTGAAAAAACATCTATGTCGTGCGCGCAATACAACTGTGCTGCTTTTATTTTGAAAAGTATTATTTATGGGCGTGTGTCCGTGTGTAACCGGCGAGTGAAGGTGCACATGCAGCGACAAGTGATGCACGGTTTACACCCGAGACGCTAAAAAGAGAAAAGTTGATGATGAATGCCGTGTTTCCAACAAGACATGGACTGCAAAGCAACGTTCCCTCTAAGGTGCGTGCCTGCGCAATTGCGCACTGCTCAAGCGTCCGCTGCGCGCAGCAAATATATGCCGCACACCAAATCAAATCCCATCTGAATTCTAAACAAAATAAACATATTTATTCTATATAATTTTGCAATGCAACTTTGAGTGACAGTGACAACAAGCGGCCCTAACGGTGTTCGTCAACACCGTTCAATTGAACACCGTTCAATTATTGTAACGAGATGCTTCGAGGACAGGAATTATATCGATCACTTTATTGAGCAAAACTGTTTATATTCGGACATAACCACACCAAAAACATGAGTAAAACAATTCTATCTCGAAAAACTTTTTCTGCCGTACAAACCAGGCCAAAACCAACTTGTCATCTGTCACCAACACGCATAGCACTAAACCACTGGTGCGCTTATGGCCACACAAAAAGTCGGACAACTCAAACACCACACAAAGTTACACTATGACTCCTCAGTCATACATGTGCTTATTTTACTGTCATTTATTATTAACGTTAATTTATTTATATTAGTCATGGAATGCTGTTACACACACTATGTTGAAGTATTACTATTATTATTAATTATTATTATTATTATTTACCTTACGGTATATATCAAAAATAATATTGAGCAACATTTAATTGAAATATTGTCGATGTGACCCTCCAGCAGTGCTCGGGTTGCTCATGCGGCCCCCGGTAAAAATTAATTGCCCACCCCTGCACAAACCCCTGTGTCACCATGCTTCCCCGTTCATAAACTATCAAATCTTATTGAATTGTTCATACATAAAATCGAATTGTATCGAATTGTTCATACATTAAATCGAATCGTATCGAATTGTTCATATATTGAATCGAATCACATCGATTTTATAAATAAATCGCATCGTAACCCATGTATCGCAATGCAAATCGAATGGTCGATCACAAAGAGATTTACATCCCTAGCGGGTACAATACCAGGTATCGACAGATAAATGGGTTTAAGGCTTTCCTAACAGAAGATGAAGTCACCAAAGTATTAATTTTGTACTATATTGTAAAGAAAGTAACAATGTCTGGCACAATTTACAAGAACATAGGAACACAATGGCATGACCATAAAAAGCCTGGACTGAGTTTTCAAAACACGGCCTAGTAAACATGCAGTCAGAATGTAAGTAATGAGAATAAACATATGCAAAATAAATAAATACCGTATTTCCTTGAATAGCCGCCGGGGCGCTAATTAATTTAAAACCTCTTCTCACTCCTGCGTTTACCAAAAGCGTGCAGGATGGGCAAGCATGCGCTAATTGTTTTAAAACCTCTTCTCACTCCGGCGCTTACCTTATCATGAAAATCACATTTAATAAAAAAAATGTTATTATGGTCTTACCTTTAGGTATAAATGAGTCCATGTGCTTGATTTGATTGATTGAGACTTTTATTAGTAGGTTGCACAGTGAAGTACATATTCCGTACAATTGACCACTAAATGGTAACACCCGAATAAGTTTTTCAACTTGTTTAAGTCGGGGTCCACTTAAATTGATTCATGATACAGATATATACTATCATATATACTATCATCATAATACAGTCATCACACAAGATAATCACATTGAATTATTTACATTATTTACAATCAGGGGTGTGGAGGGGGGGGAGGATATGGACATCAAGTAGTGGACATAGAGAGAGAGAGAGAGAGAGAGAGAGAGAGAGAGAGAGAGAGAGAGAGAGAGAGAGAGAGAGAGAGAGAGAGAGAGAAGAGAGAGAGAGATCAGAAGGCATAAGAAAAGAAAAAGTATCTGCATTTGATTGTTTACATTTGATTATTAGCAATCCGGGGAGGGTGTTAGTTTAGGGTTGTAGCTGCCTGGAGGTGAACTTTTATTGCGGTTTTGAAGGAGGATAGAGATGCCCTTTCTTTTATACCTGTTGGGAGCGCATTCCACATTGATGTGGCATAGAAAGAGAATGAGTTAAGACCTTTGTTAGTTCGGAATCTGGGTTTAACGTGGTTAGTGGAGCACCCCCTGGTGTTGTGGTTATGGCGGTCATTTACGTTAAGGAAGTAGTTTGACATGTACTTCGGTATCAGGGAGGTGTAGCGGATTTTATAGACTAGGCTCAGTGCAAGTTGTTTAACTCTGTCCTCCACCTTGAGCCAGCCCACTTTAGAGAAGTGGGTAGGAGTGAGGTGGGATCTGGGGTGGAGGTCTAGAAGTAACCTGACTAGCTTGTTCTGAGATGTTTGGAGTTTAGATTTGAGGGTTTTGGAGGTGCTAGGGTACCAGGAGGTGCATGCGTAATCGAAAAAGGGTTGAACGAGAGTTCCCGCCAGAATCCTCAAGGTGCTTTTGTTGACCAGAGAGGAAATTCTGTAGAGAAATCTCGTTCGTTGGTTAACCTTTTTGATTACCTTGGTTGCCATTTTATCACAGGAAAGGTTAGCCTCTAGAATGGAACCTAGGTAGGTGACCTCATCTTTCCTGGTGATAACAATGTCACCTACTTTTATGGTGAAGTCATTGACTTTCTTAAGTTTGATGTGGGACCCAAACAGGATGGATTCTGTTTTACCCAAGTGTATGGATAGCTTGTTGTCAGCGAGCCAGGTGCAAGTTCTACAGAGCTCAGCACTGAGGATTTTCTCCACCTGTGACTTGTCCTTGCCGGATACCAGCAGCTCCTATAGAAGTCTTCATTATCTTTCTTCAGTTTTAAAAGTCTCTCTGTCTCGATGGAGATCTTCCTTCAAGTATTACCTCCTGCTTCGATTGAAAGTCCAGTTTAGAAAACTGTTTTATTTTAGATATGTAATCCTCCATGGTAAAAGTGCAAGCAAACA
Source organism: Entelurus aequoreus (assembly GCF_033978785.1). Classification (NCBI taxonomy): domain Eukaryota; kingdom Metazoa; phylum Chordata; class Actinopteri; order Syngnathiformes; family Syngnathidae; genus Entelurus; species Entelurus aequoreus. The sequence goes on from NC_084741.1 coordinate 51,142,592, forward strand.
ATGGCTGCTCACTCTTGCTGCGTGTTGTCTTCTTCTGCAGCACCGGTCTTCTGCAGTACCAGCAGTCGCAAGAAGGATCACTAGCGCCCTCTACCACCAGGAGGCGGAAGTCATTTAATGACTCATATTTGACCCGGCGGAAGTGCCAAACATGCGCTAATTATTTTGCGAAACGAGTTTGACCCGGCTGTAATTCTAGGCAGGCGAATACTATATTCCCGGCGGCAATTCAAGGAAATACGGTAACATATCTGATGTGCATATGAAACAGATTTACTGTAACATAGTTTATAGAAACCAAAATACTACATGTCTTGTTACCATAAGGGAGAGTTAATGTTTTACTGCATGGTCAACTACTGTGTTTACTGTTCTCCACATGATACTACTGTTTATTGTTCAGCATTAAGATCAAGAAATGGTTTAATTCTCTACGCTCCACCTTTCGATGCCACCCAAACAGCAACTCATCGCATCTTCCTCAATCTTTGACCGAATTGTTCTCAGCCCGGTACCTCTCTAACAGCTGTTTAGTTTTGCGGTCTATCTTTTTTCCATTTCTTCTCTCCTCTCCTTGTGCCTGCACTAACTTGCAATCTTTTGCTTGGTTGCCCTTATTTCCACTCTATAACTTTCTCTCCCCATCACTCCACCACACTTCTCAGAGACCTCCCTTTCTAGCCATCCTAAGGCCTCTTCATTTTGTCTCGTCCTTGTCACCTTACCTTCTTGCCTATCACCCACACACAGACACAAAATTTAATGTAGGGCGGAATCGTGATGAGACAAAGGAGCAGATGAATAAAACAGCGGAACTGATGGAAATGGTGACTGCTCCTGAGGGACCCGCACCATGATTTATAACGCTGCGTGAAGAATCAAAATCAGATAGAGCTCTTGCTCAGAGCTAAGAGACAACCACAGATCTGTAGTACAGTAAAAATAGGAGACACACTGAGTGAAAACATACTATCTTGAATAGAGGACCACCAAATGATTTCTAATTGGCTTTACTGATGCTGAACAAGGAAACATAGTGGAAATCAATTTCCCATTTGGGGCAGGTACAGTGATATATTGAAGGGCAAACCCCAAGCAAAGACCCCATCAGAAAAGGGTAGGGCAAACTTTTTTACAAACCACACTCACACCATTTACTGCATACTGAGCAGTGTATTTACAGAAAAGAGTTGAGAGATCATGGCAGAGGCGTTCTTAATCCTCTGACTTCAATTAACCTGCAGTGAAGATGTCTGCTGCAGATGACAATTAAGGCTCCAAAATTGAGGGTTAACCTAACAGGACCCTCAGTAAATTGCCGATTCAACTGGTCTTCTTTAGTTCTGTTTGTGCATTTACATTTAAGGTTTTATAGTATTTGCTTTTTAAAAGCTGTTTACTTATTAGCCTTCTGTATAAACTTCATGGTTAACTGACCAATCTGTTGGTGTTAAAATTAAATGACCCATTTTTTTGTATTCGTTTATCACTTTAACTCAATTATAAAAATAAAACCTGTGGTAATAAATTACAGGCATGCCTTATGACTGTGCTGATGCATACAGCATAACATCAATATTTACTGGGTAGTAAGTAGGGATGTGCCGATCAATCAGCCACCAATCAGTATCGGACAAGTTTCTTTAAAAAGTATGTGATCGCCATTGCCACTTAATGCCTTTTATAGGCGATCACAAACGCCAATCTCCTCTCGCCAAGGTTGTATTTATTTTTAGTCCCCTAGATCAGTGGTCCCCAACCTTTTTGTAGCTGCGGGGGTGGGGGGATGTTTTTTTTGTTTTGTTTTGTTTTTGTCATAAAGAAATACAATCATGTGTGCTTACGGACTGTATCCCTGCAGAATGTATTGATATATATTGATATATAATGTAGGAACCAGAAATATTAATAACAGAAAGAAACAACCCTTTCGTGCGAATGAGCGTTAATGAGTGTAAATGGGGGAGGGAGGTTTTTTGGGTCGGTGCACTAATTATAAGTGTATCTTGTGTTTTTTATGTTGATTTAATAAAAAAATTTAAATTTATTTCTTGTGCGGCCTGGTACCAATCAATCCACCGACCGGTGCCGGGCCGCGGCCTGGTGGTTGGGGACCAATGCCCTAGATGACAAGCTCGCAGCCAATTGTGTATGTCCATAAAGAGGGTGCAGGCGCTCCCCTAAGTTACTAAAAATCACAGACATTACAGCAAATAAACTGCATTCCTTAATATTTTCAGTTCCTTAATATTTTAAGCATATCAAATATTAGGACGAGGCAAAGCATGTAACACGTCTACGTTCCATGCACTAAATTAGTCTGATTTCTGTTTTTTTGGGGGGGGTTTTCACACCTACGTGTGAAGCCCAAGTGTCCATGCACACTCTCAAATGGGACTATTGGTCAGACGCCATGTGCCTCTCGTACACTGGAGGACGCTTATTTCATTTTAGAACTGAATTAATTTTCCGGTTGACCTATGATGTCACAATAGCCATCTAGGGATCCTTACAACTTTACACATGTTTTAGGTAGTCTCTGCTGTTATATTGGCACAGATTACAAATATTATGTCTCTAATGGCTATGCTGATGTTGAATTGCACTACGGACATGACACTACTACCAAGAATGTATCAAAGAAAGGCGGCGGAAAAGTTTTTGAAGGAATTTTCGGACCAAAATCGTGGAAACAAAACTTTTGAATGTCTCAAAGTTCATTCATAAGGCTCTGTGGATTGATGGAAAGAGTTTTAAATCCAAAGGAAAATACAGTTTGTGCCCCAACTGGTATCAAAAAGAAGGTTGCTATTGTTCTGGACTATCTTGCCAGTTGTGCAGGAAGTTATCAATTGGCTTGCACAAATGCAGCGGAAGAGGTTTGTGTATATTTTATTTTTCGCCTTTAATATACTTGCTTCATTATCTTACATCCCATTTGTATTTTGTTCGGGAGTCTGAATTCAGCCAGCATTTTACATTTCCTGAGCTACCTTCTTAAATAAATCTATGTTTCTTTTTTCTACCATCATTTCAAAATGATCTTCTATTACTTTGTGAAGCAAATAAACCAGACCTGGGCATTGTGCGGCCCGCGGGCCGCATCCGGCCCTTTGTACGTCCCTGTCCGGCCCGCGTGAGGCCAATTATAAATTACAAAATACATTTTAAAAAGCATCTATTTCGAGTGTGCAATACAACGGTGCTGCTTTTGTTTTGAAAAGCGTTATTTGTATTACTTCCGTGTGGACGTATGCTCGTGCGCGCAGCGGCAATCTCAAATTACAAAATAAATTTAAAAAAACATCTTTGTCGTGCGTGCAATACAACTGTGCTGCTTTTATTTTGAAAAGTGTTATTGTGCGTATGTCCTGTGAGGGAAGGCGCACAGCGACTAAAAAGAGAAAAGTTGATGACGAATGGCGTGTTTTCAACAAGACAAGTAAAGGTAAAGCTGTGTGCTTATTTGTGGTACACACGTTGCTGTGTTTAAAGAATATAGTGTAACGACCTGCTGAAGTAGATGTTGTCTTCTTGAGTTGCGTAAATGAGGAGTGAGGAGACGTGCGTGTGGAAGGAACGAGATATGTTGAGCTGTGTTAGTATAGCTTGCTCAATAAAAGTTTAAAAAGAGCGTCAGACTTGATGTGCACTTCTTCTGGACGCTACAATTGGTGGCAGAAGTAAAACTTTGCGCATACTGCACTGTTTGTGTGCTACGTCATCGGGAGGTACGTGCCACGTGAGGAGCTCGCCGCAAAGAGAGAGAGAGAGAGAGAGAGAGAGAGAGAGAGAGAGAGAGAGAGAGAGCGTTTACAGGTGCAGCCACGCTGCTTGCCACGGGGGGAATTCCGCCCTCAATGAAGACTCCCAGGTTTGATGGCAAGGCGAACTGGGAGGCATTTCATCCCACTTCTGACATCAATTGTAGCGTCCAGAAGAAGTGCACACCAAGTCTGATGCACTTTTTAAACTTTTATTGAGCAAGCTATACTAACACAGCTCAACTTATCTCGTTCTTTCCAAAAGGAAAACCAATCCTCACTCCTCATTTCCGCAACAGCAACGCTTCCTCCTTCTGCGCCAATCACCTTACAGGCGTGCTACGTTCACGTTTTCTTATCTGGTTAAATAAAGGTTTTACAACAAAGAGGATGCAGGATAAAGTGACAGAAATTGAAATTTTTGTATTGTAATATACATCAGGAAGTGTTGTGTAAGAAAGTGTTAAAAATAAAACCATCAAAAGCCATCTGCTTTTGTATAAAGATAAGTTAGGTTAAATGAAAATATTATTATTATTATCTATCTTACGGTATATCAAAAATAATTTGAGCAAAATTTAATTGAAATATTGTCAGTGTGGCCCTCCAGCAGTGCTCGGGTTGCTCATGCGGCCCCCGGTAAAAATTAATTGCCCACCCCTGAAATAAACAGTCTCCTCTTCAATACAATTGTTGCTTTTTTTGGTGAATGGTATCTTTTTGCGGGTTGTATCCCGCACATTGAGACTGATGCATGCGCGATATGAAGGGTCCTCTTTGGATCTGGGTTCCAATCGCATAATCCAGGTGTGTTAGTCTGACTTTTCAAAAACCGAACACGATCGGATTAAGGCATTTCCATGGGTAGTAGGAGACTTATTTAGAACCAAACGATTTGATAAATCTGACTAATTTAGTGAATGGACACGTACTGACTGAGAGCAAGCAGGGGCAGGCATGCTAATAGCTAAGCTAAAGGGTCTCCCTCACATGTAATTAGTGCTGGGCGGTATACCGGTATTACAGTTAAAACCAGACTATTTTAAAAAGACAGAAAATACCCCTATCTTTTAATGTGCCTTTATTACGGCCGTTCGTCCGGAGTCTCTACCGCGCAATGACCCCCCCAGCCACATACGCCTTCGCGCACAGCCGACGTGCCCGACTGTAGCTATGGCGGCTGGCAGGGGGTGAGCGGCGGCTCCTTTTTATTAACCAGATGGAACACAAGCCGGGGAAAAGATTCGACAGAAGAGCTGTCAGTGCTGACAAACTGCTGCTGCTATCTGCTAAAGCTAACAAATACAGTTCATTGATGTCACGTGTCACTTGGCAACAGACACACATGCACGCACATGCTACTCTCAAACCTCTCTCAACTGCATATGAGATATGGTTAAAGTTTTTTTTAAGTAACGCATAAATTGCTTTCCCTAGTAATTAATTACATTTGTTAAAGAGTAATTCCATTAGTAATTTTATTTTTTCCGTTAAGTAACAAGTAACTATAATTAATTACTTTATTAAAGTAATTTTCAGAACACTGGTAGTAACAGTAATGTGGTGTTAAGTTTGCACGTTTTGTTTAAATTACCAATATATATCGTGTATTGCGATTAGGCCAAAAAATACCGGGATATCATTTTTGGTCCATATCGCCCAGCCCTACATGTAAACAATAGTGGCGCATCGCCAAATAAAAAAAAAAAGAATAATCGCATGATTTGCTATGATGTATATGTTGTTTAAAAAGGCAAACAAATTTGAATATACATATAAAACATCTGTTACTAAGTTTAGTATTAATATATAAAAAAAATTCTTACATAATATCGTTGTGTTCTATTTTTAAAATGCTCATTGTACAATATACTTTGTTGAGAATTTTTTTTTGAGAGAGATTTCTCTAATCCTTTTAGTCACTCTTTCTTTAATAAAATGGACTGGCAACAAATCTAGCATCTATTTCTGGTGTCTGGTGTCTCAAGATGGCGGTGCCCTGCTGGCTGCGGCTGCAGAGGCTCATGGTAGTAATATAACATTTTTGGCAAATATACCGGTAAATTCTGTGAATTTCATGGCTGGCTTCCAGCGTGGTCACTCCGTGGTAACATACGACCGCCAGACAATTTTGGATGTGGATAGATCAGGACGTTTTGGACCGAACGATGCGTATACGTTGGACCTCCTCGCTAGCATCGGAATACTACGCCGGCTACATCCAGCGGCCTGTGATACAGCGGAGTCAAGTACCAGCGGGGACCGTCGACATAGGAGACGTAAGCGGTGTGATCGGAAGCAGAAACGGGGATGCCGAGCGGGGCTAACAACAAAGCTAAAAGCTAATCCTCACAGAAGGCCGCTTCCTTCCATCCTGCTTTCAAATGTCCGCTCCCTGGAGAACAAACTGGACTACCTTAAGCTGGTTTTATATGCAAGATGGGAAATGAGGGACTGCTGCGCCATATTTCTTACAGAAACGTGGCTGAAATCATCCGTTCCGGACGAGGCAGTCAGCATCGAGGGGCTAACTATGTTTCGGTCGGACAGGAGCAGAACTCTCACTGGTAAATCCCGAGGCGGTGGTGTTTGTATATACATCAATAACAACTGGTGCAACAATGGGAAGATAGTTTCATGTCACTGCTCTCCCGATGTAGAACTATTAACTATAAAATGCAGGCCATTTTATTTACCCCGGGAATTTAGTGCTATGATCTTCACAGCAGTGTACATTCCTCCCAGTGCTAACACAAAAGAAGCTTTGAATGCTTTGTACTGCTTCATTAATGAACTGCAATCTACACATCCTGAGGGAGCTTTCATCGTGGCAGGGGACTTTAACCAAGCTAACATGAAAACTGTGTTCCCTCATTTCCATCAATATGTGAATTTTGCAACAATGGGTGGAAGCACGCTGGACATGGTGTATAGCAATATTAAACACGCGTTTAAAGCTGTACCCCGCCTCCACCTAGGCTCCTCAGACCATCTATCTGTGATGCTAATTCCTGCATACAAGCCCCTGCTGACCAGGAAGCAAGCTACAGTGAAGTAGGTGAGGACCTGGCCAGAGGGAGCAATGGAAGCATTACAAGACTGCTTCGAAAGCACAGACTGGGACATGTTCAAGGCAGCCGCCACCGATAATCATAACACGTGTGGAGGAGTATGCAGAGTCTGTGTCCGCATACATTCAGAAGTGCATGGAGAATGTTAGTAAGATCAAGAATATCCCCACACGGGCCAACGAGAAACCCTGGATGAACAGTGAGGTACGTGCAATGCTGAAGGCTCGGAACAAGGCTTTTAAGTCTGGCGACCATGGTAGCACTAAAAACAGCCAGAGCTAACCTGAACCGTGCCATTAGGGTTGCAAAGCGTGCTCACAGTCAGAAAGTGCAGGACTTCTTCGAGAACCCCACGAACACTAGACGAATGTGGCAGGGCATACAGGTCATCGCGGACTATAAATCTGCCCCCCGTCCCTGTGACAACAGCATCAGCTTCCTAAATGACCTAAACAACTACTTTGCGAGGTTTGAGGCACTTAACACCACTCCGGCGAGGAAATCCATCCCCCGCCCTGATGAGCAGCCGCTCAACCTGGACGCAGCGGATGTCCGGAAAACCCTGAAGAGAGTGAACCCCCGGAAAGCAGCGGGACCTGATGACATTCCGGGCAAGGTGCTTAAAGGATGTGCAGACCAGCTGGCTGGGGTTCTCACAGACATCTTCAACAGCTCGCTGACCCAGGCTGTGGTACCATCATGTTTTAAGACGGCCACAATCATTCCAGTGCCTAAAAAACCCACAATCTCCTCCCTCAATGATTATCGCCCCGTGGCACTAACCCCCATCATAATGAAGTGCTTCGAGAGGCTGGTAAAGGAATATATTGTCTCCAGACTTCCCCCCACATTCGACCCATACCAGTTAGCTTATCACCCTAACCGCTCCACAGAGGACGCCATCTCCTCTGCACTCCACCTGAGCTTAGAACATCTGGAAGGAAAGGATACACACGTGCGGATGTTGTTTCTGGACTTCAGCTCGGCATTCAACACCATCATCCCGCAGCACTTGGTGAGCAAACTTGCCCCCCTTGGATTCAGTACCCCCCTTTGCAACTGGCTGCTTGACTTCCTCACAGACAGACCCCAGTCTGTGAGAGTGGGAGACAACACCTCCAGTGCCATCTCCCTGAGCACCGGCTCCCCCCAGGGCTGCGTCCTGAGTCCGCTGCTGTTCACGTTGATGACCCATGACTGCTGCGCCAGGTCCACTACTAACCACATTGTGAAGTATGCGGACGACACAACAGTAGTGGGCCTCTTCCGTGACAACAACGACATGGACTACAGGGAGGAGGTGAAACATCTGGTTGATTGGTGCAGAACCAACAACCTGGTCCTGAACGTCGACAAGACCAAGGAGATCATTCTTGACTTCAGGAAGCACCAGTCCAGCCACGCTCCACTCTTCATCAACGGCACAGCGGTGGAGATAGTAAGCAGCACAAAGTTCCTGGGGGTGCAGATAACTGACAATATGACCTGGTACCTACACACCGGAGCTCTTGTAAAAAGAGCTCAGCAGCGCATGCACTTTTTGCGTTGGATGAAAAGAGCACAGCTCCCTCCCCCCATTTTCACCACATTCTACAGAGGCACTATAGAGAGCCTACTGACCAACAGCATCTCTGTCTGGACTGGAGCCTGCAGTGCCTCAGACTGGAAGTCTCTCCAGAGAGTGGTGAGGACGGCGGAAAAGATCATCAGGACTCCTCTTCCTCCTATCCAGGAGATCGCAAAAAGCCGCTGCCTGACCAGGGCTCAGAAAATCTGCAGAGACTCCTCCCACCCCCACCAAGGACTGTTTCCGTGCATATCAGCGCAACAGAGTCCAAAAGCACACCTTAATAAACTCTCCGTCAGAAAACGCCTTACTTTTTCTGGCAATTTTGTGAGAAATGACGAAACTTGTCCTGACGGCTGCATTCTGGGGGTGTGAAATATGGCAAAAAGTCCTTGTTGGGTTTGCAGTTTTACCATCAACGCATCAGCCTCCCTTGCACGCGCTTCATCAGACAGATTCCGGTATTTTTCCTCGTGGTTCGTCATGTAGTGGCGATTCAAATGATATTCTTTAAACACAGCAAGATGTGTACCACAAATTAAGCACACGGCTTTACCTTTCATTTCTGTAAAGAAATACTTGGCAGTCCATGTCTTGTTGAAAACACGCCATTCGTCATCAACTTTTCTCTTTTTAGCGTCTCTGGGATAACCGGGCATCACTTGTCGCTGTGCACTTTCACTCACAGGTTACACATGGACATACGTCCATAAATAACACTTTTCAAAATAAAAGCAGCACAATTGTATTGCGCGCACGACATAGATGTTTTTTAAACTTTATTTTGTAATTTGTGATTGCCACTGTTCACATTCACTCACAATCACGCACGAGCATACGTCCACACGGAAGTAATACAAATAACGCTTTTCAAAACAAAAGCAGCACCGTTGTATTGCACACTCGACATAGATTCTTTTTTAAATGTATTTTGTAATTTATGATTGGCCTCACGCGGGCCGGACAGGGACGCACAAATGGCCGGATGTGGCCCGCGGGCCGCAGAATGCCCAGGTCTGCCCTGGAGGATGTAGTTGGACTATTATGGAAGATGGAAGATTGAAAGACCTTAAAGAAGCAATAAAGAAAAGTGCAAAGGGAAAGACGCAGCATCAGTAAGTTACTGGAAAAAAGAAAGGAAATAGAAGGGAAAGGCAGAGGCAGCGCTCCCCTGCAGTGAGTTTAAAGAGGGGAAAACAGACTGGTGAGCAGTCGTTTCTAATTTTAATCTGGATGCTTTTAAAACAGACACCATGTCAAAAGTATAGTCAATACAATCTTTAGTTACTTTGCAATGTAACATTTTGTATTATCACAAACCAATGATTATGCTCGATACTAAAGCTCAGTGTCAGTTACATTAGCTGTAAATAATCCTAATAACAAAAATATTTCAGGGGGGCAGAATGTCACTGTTGTATCATTCACATTCACATGGCAGTATTGCATATTTCACAACACATAATGAACAAATGATTGCCAATAGCGTTACCGGCATGAAGGAGGTCAGAAATAACATTTGAAGAGCAATGACCACATCAGCATCTAACTGGTCCAGTGGAATATTTTGAACATATTCATAAAATTGTCCTATTGCTAAGCAGCTAATTAGATTATCTATTTATCCTAAGGTTAACGATACACTACTGAATTCTAAATATGACGCTGGTTCATCAAGTAACAATTCAGGTGAAAAATTGTTTTAGCTTTTTTTTTAATAGATTAAGTAGTAGTAGTTCTGGGCTCTGTCTCCATTTCCTTTTGTCTTTGTAACCCCAGAAGAATCTTTAAAAAAAGTATATTTCCTAAACTTGCAACATATAGATTGATACTGGTTGATGAGATTTTATTTTCTATGTGACTAAAAAAACAATGAAAAAGGAATTGCTAACACCATTTTTTACTCACTTGATGAGCAAACATCAGCAAAGATTCACAAAAGAATCCGAGCCCAAACATAAATTTAAATAAACCAGTCAGAGACACATTTTTCACATATTTAATGAAATATATGCTTAATCAATTTGGCCGATATATCGATTTTATCGATAAATTCAAGTTTTTTGTTGCAGACAATATAAAAAATAAGTAAATCAATGTTTTTCTCCTCTTGCTCGGGCATACTTTTTGCCCCTATGAGCTTCCCTAGCCCTCGCCCGCCTTCTTACTTCCTTAGCGGAGATTCGCAAGCCTAGCAAAACATGGCTAATGATAATGCTAACGAGAGCGAGATGTTTGTTCCAAAAAAAGTGTCTACAGTGCTTTAAAATTGAGGCAACAGGCGTGGAGCAAATTACTTATTTTAAAAAGAAAAGCAGCACACCAAACTTATTCCAGCATCTGAAACAGCATCGAGCCGAGTGGGGGACATGCAACTGTTTACGAGGCATACAAGACCGCAACAACTAACAACAAACTCCACCTAAAAAGCATCTTACTGTGGAGGAATCATTTACACGAGGTACCATGTATAATTAGAAAGGGGAACAGTAAAGCAGATGCTCTGTGCATCCAAACAGGACAACTAGCAAGTGCTGCTGCAAAACTCTCATGGAATTCTAAGGCATTTAATCAACAACATAGTGATATATTACATGTGGATAGAAGTGTACATTATGTTTTCTATCAGTACACATTAACAAAGATAGTTCAGGGAAAAGCCCCCGTTAATACACTTACTAAAACTATATAGTCATCTCAATGTTTTACTTGTTTATTTGCATACAAAGTACAATACATTATTTCTTTACATAATTGTTTTTATTTCAAGACAGAAGCTTATAGTTTGCACTTCATTGATCTGATGGAATGTGTTAATAATGTGTTAATAATTTCACAAATAAGTGGCTCCTGAGTAAAAGTCGCACCCCCGGCCAAACTATGAAAAAAACTGCGACTTATAGTCCGAAAAATACGGTACTTGTTTTTTATTTGAACAAAAAATGTTTGGAATGTATGATATTTGTTGCATTATTACATAATATTAAAGTTAAAAAGATATGCATTTGCATGCAGTACATGTATGTTTTATCTGTCGAAATGGATAGAACAAATACAGTTAGAAAGAAAAGATAAAGTACTTTATCAATGCACATTATTTCCAGGCTTTCGCGGACCACATAAAATGATGTGGTGGGCCAGATCTGGCCTCTGGAGCTTGAATTTGACACTTATGAGCTACATTGATGTTTGTTCACCTTGCAACCCAATTCTAAAATCTGAGCGGAAAATGAATTTCTATAAATATTGGTTGGTTACAAAATAACATAAGTACATTTTAAAACATTAATTGGGACACAATAGGGACAAGACTGCCTAAACATTCAATTAGGTTGGATTTTCCTTCTCTAAATACTAAAGCTGCCTCATAGCAGTTTTGTGTTATGTTTTTATTGATATGACATACAAGGCTGCTGCAGACCATGCAAATATCAACATGCAACTGCAATAAACGTAGCATGCAAAAAAGCGGACACAATATACAAACATTCACACCTGTGTCAAGGTAACAGTACACAAGATCATACTACATTCCGTGTGTGACAAAACTGTTACTGAGAACGTGAAGCACAAACGAGGGACTTGTGTTTGTGTGATGGTTGAGGTCAAATCTGCCATTGTTTAAGTCCCAGATATCCATTCCCTTTCTACTGCTTGTTTTTATTTTTAAAGAAAGTAACAGGATCAAAAACATATCAACCATGCTACTTGTGTGGATCCACTGCATACAGCAGCCCCAACGGTTATTGCATTAAATCCTACACATCTTTCCATACATTTGTCCATGACACAAGGTCGGCCTATGCAAGGTCATGTGCAGTGTCAGTAAAGGTTGTTTCAGCTCCTATTAAAGGCCCTTTTTTCTGTGCAAGCTCAGTTATTCTCCTGTGCTCACTTATATTTGTCATGTTTGTTACAGCTCATCTGTGCTCAAACAGTGGCTCCACACTGGCACCTGTTGATAAAAAACAGCATAACACACTGACAGCTTAGAGGCACCCAGTCACATGCTTTTCAGTCCTTTTGACAGTGTGTACACATCAGATCAAGTAATTGTGTCATTCTCAAACCAATGTTTGCCAATAAACAGATACAAGCTATTTTTATGATGACTTTATTGACTTGGCTTGCCATCATTTTAATTGTAGCGTACTGGCAGACCTTCATTGGTGTAGCTTTCTGTCAAAGCTAGGGACAATACTTTGACATGGTATGCTACAAATTAAACTGACATTAGGGGTTGCTGGACCAAAGGATATGGATGATGTCATGAACAGCACATTACCGAGTGACGTATGCCAAGATATATTCAATTTATTAGGATTGCTTGCAACTAATAAATCAAAGTAAAAGAAAAGGAAAACCGTTTTTGCATATTAGTGTAAAGCTACATTCACAAATGAGACAATTGCACAATTTAATGTCAAATATATGCAGCAACAAGCAGCACCAGCAGGCCTTAATACAACCTGCTCTAATTTAAAAATGTCCAACCATTAAAATCTGTCGTTTTTCTCTTTGTCGTGGCTTGTACCGCCACTTGGCTCCTCGACTCCTCCTCTACCTTCCGGCATAGTCGCATATTTGTGATGTCAGTATATTGCGCATACGACCTCTATAAATAAAAGCAACATGGCGCGGCTAGTGCTGCAGGATTTATCGATTTAATATCGAAATTCAATTATTTAACTATGACAATGCATTTAAAAAAACCTCGTAAAATCAAAGTTCCTCTCTAAAATGTCTGGCGTCTCCAAGCTAGGCCCTTCCTTCCTTTGAGATCCTCTGCACTCTAGCCTGCACAGATATACACATATACCTACATACACATATACAAAACCCAAAATCAGTGAAGTTGGCACGTTGTGTAAATCGTAAATAAAAACAGAATACAATGATTTGCTAATCCTTTCAACCTGTATTCAATTGAATAGACTGCAAAGACAAGACACTTAATGTTCGAACTGGAAAACTTTGTTATTTTATGCAAATATTAGCTCATTTGAAATTTGATGCCTGCAACATGTTTAAAAAAAGCTAGCACAAGTGGCAAAAAAGACTGAGAAAGTTGAGGAATGCTCATCAAACACTTATTTTGAACATCCCACAGGTGAACAGGCTAATTGGGAACAGGTGGGTGCCATGATTGGGTATAAAAGCAGCTTCCATGAAATGCTCAGTCATTCACAAACAAGGATGGGGCGAGGGTCACCACTTTCTGAACAAATGCGTGAGCAAATTGTCGAACAGTTTAAGAATAACATTTCTCAACCAGCTATTGCAAGGAATTTAGGGATTTCACCATATACTGTCCGTAATATCGTCAAAAGGTTCAGAGAATCTGGAGAAATCACTGCACGTAAGCGGCTAAGCCCATGACCTTCAATCCCTCAGGCGGCACTGCATCAAAGCGACATCAGTGTGTAAAGGATATCACCGCATGGGCTCAGGAACACTTCAGAAAACCACTGTCAGTAACTACAGTTCGTTGCTACATCTGTAAGTGCAAGTTAAATCTTTACTATGCAAAGCCAAAGCCATTTACCAACAACACCTAATAACGCCGCTGGGCCCGAGCTCATCGGAGATGGACTGATGCAAAGTGGAATAGTGTTCCGTGGTCTGACAAGTCCACATTTTAAATTGTTTTTGGAAACTGTGGACGTTCTGTCGTCCGGAACAAAGAAAAAAAGAACCATCCAGATTTTTATAGGCGCAAAGTTCAAAAGCCAGCATCTGTGATGGTATGAGGGTGTATTAGTGCCCAAGGCATGGGTAACTTACACATCTGTGAAGGCACCATTAATCCTGAAAGGTACATACAGGTTTTGGAGCAACATACACTATATTGCCAAAAGTATTTTGCCACCTGCATTGACTCACATATGAACTTGAAGTGCAATCCCATTCCTAATTTATAGGGTTCAATACGTTGTCGGTCCACCTTTTGCAGCTATTACAGCTTCAACTCTTCTGGGAAGGCTGTCCACAAGGTTGCGGAGTGTGTTTATAGGAATTTTCCACCGTTCTTCCAAAAGAGCATTGGTGAGGTCACACACTGATGTTGGTCGAGAAGGCCTGACTCTCAGTCTCTGTTCTAATTCATCCTAAAGGTGTTCTATCGGGTTCAGGTCAGGACTTTGTGCAGGCCAGTCAAGTTCATCCACACCAGAATGTGTCATCCATGTCTTAATGGACCTAGCTTTGTGCACTGGTGCACAGTCATGTTGGAAGAGAAAGGGGCCTGCTCCAAACTGTTCCCACAAGGTTGGGAGCATGGAATTGTCCAAAATGTTTTGGTATCCTGGAGCATTCTAAGTTCCTTTCACTGGAACTAAGGGGCCAAGCCCAACTCCTGAAAAACAACTCCACACCATAATTCCTCCGCCACCAAATTTCACACTCGGCACAATGCAGTCCGAAATGTACCGTTCTCTTGGCAACCTCCAAACCCAGACTCGTCCATCAGATTGCCAGATGGAAAAGCGTGATTCATCACTCCAGAGAACGCGTCTCCACTGCTGTAGAGTCCGGTGGTGACGTGCTTTACACCACTGCATCCGAAACTTTGCATTGGACTTGGTGATGTATGGCTTAGATGCAGCTGCTCAGCCATGGAAACCCATTATATCAAGCTCTCTGCGTACTGTATGTGGGCTAATTGGAAGGTCACATGAAGTTTGGAGCTCTGTAGCAACTGACAAGTCAGCGACCTTTTTCATGACTGGAATTGTTGCACAGGTGGCATCCTATGACAGTTCCACGCTGGAAATCACTGAGCTCCTCAAAGCGGCCCATTCTTTCACAAATGTTTGTAGAAACAGTCTCCATGCCTAAGTGCTTGATTGTATACACCTGTGGCCGGGCCAAGTGATTAAGACACCTGATTCTGATCATTTGGATGGGTGGCCAAATACTTTTGGCAATATAGTGTATGTTGCCATTCAAGCAACGCTATCATGGACGCTGCCATCAACAATGTCCTTCCAGTCGCAGACTACCAATGCTGAGCTAAAAAGGCCAATGAGCACGCCCTCGCTGACATCACACTTCACTTGGCAACAGGCACTGCCTTTTAAAGGCGCACACTCTTTTCTCATTAAAACATCTCTCAATTACACACACCAGATATATGAAAGTTTGGAAAGTGACAACTGTAATTAGTCTTTTACTTTACTTTAATTTACTTTAAAACTTTAAAGTAATTTTCCTAATACGTATTAACAGTGAAAGCGAGGAGTGCGTCTTTGCGCCATGCAATACAAATGGTCATGAAAGGTAAAGTATTGGCCTTTTGGTTTGCTCTCCCGCTAAAACTTCCGGGTAGCGTAGTTACTCCATATGTGCTAAGAACTAAAATAGTGCCATAGATTGACATATGCTACAATATTAATACATAAGTACAATACATAAGTATTTTTCCTCAATATGGATGGATGAATGTAAAAATTATGTTGTGAATGAAGTTTCATGTAAAGACATGGAGAAGGAGTAGGATTGAATACAAGCCCCGTTTCTTTCTACTTCCTACTCGTTTTCAGATATGTTGAAGGTGCCAAAGTAACCAATTGAGGTTCCCTAATGTTAATTGTTAAAAATGTCTTAAACGAATTAATCTTAACCAAAATCAAATCACAAAAACATACAGCTTAGAGACACTACTTCATCATTTAATAACACTTTGCCCTCCTGGTGAATTGGGTAAACCATAGATGTTTAAAAGTGGCCATGGGGGCATTTTTGGAACACAGTTTTTTAAAAGAAACCTGTAAAGCACATTGAAGAAATAAAATCACAACTGAAAAAAACTAATGAGACTAAAAATAATGAGAAAAGGCTGAAATGTGGACGCAAATAACAAATATCACAAATATTTGTAGTATTGTTTCTTTAGTCTTTTTATCAGCCTATGTCATTATAAATAACATGATGACATCAGCAACCCCAAGATAGAAATCGTAATCGAATATTGAGTATTCAAAGAAAAAAAAAGGGATTTCATTTTGGGCCAAAGTCATGCAGCCGTGCAGTCAGCAGTGTTGAAGCCAAGATAAAGCAATATGTGGACAATGTGTACCACAGTAAAGACTGGAGCTGAAATTCTCGCTGACCAGTCAGCCTGCAATGTTATTAGAAAGACTGATAATGATAGAAGAAAATACTGGATGTAGGCAGATGGTACTGGTTATCACTAGCTCGTACTTACTGAAGGAAAGCTATCGTCGTCACTAATTATTTCTCAATACTGGCTAACTAAATCCTTCAGAAGGATGTCATTTTTTTTTAATACGCTGACACACATATGCTTTTATGATATACAACTCAAACAAAGAGCATCTTAAAATTACAGTTTATCGAATCGTTTGATAAAAAATCAGTACTGTATAAACTAGGGCAATACTTCTTTTATTTAGACACTTCAGAACTATTCTGTCTGTGTTGTTCCACTGTACCTTTGCAGAAGGTTGTGGTAACCTGTCCTGACAACAGTACAGATGAATCTCGAATAATTAGACGCTACAAAATAAACAAGAGAGAATGTCTAAGGGGGATAATGTAGTGGTAGGGCTGTTCTGCTCAAGATACAAAATAATTGAAATGTGTTGAATGCATTTTTCATGTTTTGTTCACACATCCAGCCTGTGTTCTAAAGCCTATCAGTGGTTGTGATTAGTGAGATAAAATCTTGGCATGTATTAAGAAAATCTGCAACAGTAATTAATTTTGCAGTTAGCCATTTTAATTCATTACTCAACTACCATGAATACCTAAGCAGTCATTTCATTAGAAGGCTTCTACATTGATTATTTACATTTAAAATCTTTGATACTCACAAACCATACATTTAGTAGGTTGCAGATGTGAATGCACTCTGGTTACTTGTCTCTGTAACATTATTTTGTAAATGTAGGGTGTGCTGGAAATGCAAATTAATTAATTATAAAAGGAACTTACATGTTAAATTAATAACACTTATGTGGGCTACTCATCACAGTTTTGACATAACTGGCACAAACAATAGATGTTACCCTAATACTGGGTTTTAGTTCATAGACAATTACAAGTCAAGCCACCGTTTTATTGTTTTCCTTTGTTATTAGGGCAATTAATGTAATGATATTGGTACCCGATAGAAAACTAGTATTTCTAAAAGTACTGCAAATGTTTGACACAGTACGTTTCCATGCACTAAATTAGTCTGATTACTCAGTTAGTTAGTTTTTTTGTAGTTTAACACCTACATGTGAAGTCCCACTGTCCATGCACACCCTGTATTGCGACTATTGGTCATACACCGTGTGCCTCTCGTACACTGGCGGGTGCTTATTTCATTTCAGCGCGATTCGCTCTTCCGATTGACAATGACTTCCCACCGAAACATTTTAGCTCTGTTTTACCTGATGTTCGCTGTCATATTGGCACATTTTACAAATATTACGTGTCCAGTGGCTATGTTGATGTTAAATAGCAATAATCAATCAAGAAAAGATCTTAGATTGCACTACGAACATGACGCTATAATCAAGAAGGTGTCAGGGCAAATGCAGGTCCGAAGCAAAGAAAGACGGGCGGGAGAGAATTTTTTCAAAAGGAATTTTCGCATTGAGAATCGGAGTCTCTGAGTTAATTTAAAATGCTCTATGGATTGATGGAAGGAGTTTTAAATCCGGAGGAAAAGACAGTTCCTGCCCTGGCCGATACTGTTCCAGATGAAGGTTGCTATTGTTCTGGACTATCTTGCCAGTTGTGTGGAATACAGAGTTATTGTTCATCAGTTTGGAGTGCAGAAATGTGGCGTGAAGATGTTTGTGTACACTTTCTTTTTTTTCTTCTTTTTTTTTAATGTCCTGCCCAGCTTCTCGGGCAAATCATATAGCAGATGTAGATGCCCATATCGGCTGTTCAGATTTACTTTACAAAAGAGAAGTGTAGGATACTTCTCTTGTTGCCTTACTTGTATTTTGACTTTATTAAATGTATTTATATTATCATTTGGTGCAGCCGGGCCGGAGCAGGAGGGGATAGAAAGAGAGAAAAAGGAAGACAGAGGGGGGAATTGTGGGGACAAGAGGGGGATTAGACAGAGAGACAAAAACAACAACAGCAAACACAACAACAACAACAACAACAGAGCAACATCAGCAAATAAGACATGTACAAATATGATGGTAAAAGTAATAGCAAATAAGCAGTTAGCGAAAATTTAAAAAAAAAAAAATACAGAAATGACAATGAGCATTATTACACTAAAAATGGAGCAATATGAATACCAATAGAAATAGTGCTATTGATAATAAACAATACCAGTACTTTACCTTTATTATCAACAATACAATTGTTCAAATGCAACAATACATATACGTAATGATAACTTGAGATACGAAAGAATGCAGAAAAATGGAGGGGAAGAAAGAGAAGCAACCTTAACCTTGTAGATTGTTATAGTAACAATAGGTTAAGCTTTGTCAGTGTGCCATGTGTTATACCCAGTTTACCCTAGGGCAACAACGTTAATATATGTTTGATGAAACGTGATTATGTGCATGAGTATATGTGTGCATATGTACTTGAATATGTACAGTATGTGTATATGTGTGCTTGTACAGTGAATGTATATGTACAGTATGTGTATATGTGTGTACAGCGAATGTATATGTACAGTATGTGTATACAGTATGTGTGTTTGAACAGTGAATGTATATGTACAGTATGTGTAAATGTGTGTTTGTACAGTGAATGTATATGTACAGTATATGTATGTGTGTTTGTACAGTGAATGTATGTGTTCTATGTGTATGTGTGTGTTTGTACAGTGAATGTATATGTACAGTATGTGTATATGTATGTTTTTACAGTGAATGTATATGTACAGTATGTGTATACAGTATGTTTGTATAATGAATGTGCGTGTGGATGTACGAACTTTGAGTGTGTAAATATGTACTGTATTTATTTGTATATGTATGTGGGAGCGTAGGTACCTATGTATGTCTGTATGTATGTGTGTGAGTATATGTGAATTTGCATGTACAATACATTTGACTCCCAGTGTGTGCGGGAGCCAGAGTACGGCCCCAGCCTCCCCGAGAACCCATCCCACAAACAGTAGGTGTGGTGCCCAGGGAACCAGGGGCCACCGCCCCCACGCAGCCAAGCCGGACAGCGACAGGAACCCCAGAGCCTGGCCCACCGTGCCGCCCACAAGGGCCAGCAGCAGGCCGCAGACAGACGCACCCGGCAGAGGACAAGGCACGAGAAAAACAGGGGGAAGCCAGACCCCAAGCCAGCGAGAGACCACACCCCACACGCCACACTTTTTTGCCTTTAATATACGTGCTTCTCTTCTATCTCACTCGTTTTTGTCCGGAAGTCTGAATGACGCCACATTTTTCATTGCCTTGGTTACTTTCTTAAATAAATCTGTTAGTTTTTTTTCTCCCATCCATGCACTTCAAAAAGATCCGTTCTTTTAATTTGTGAAGAAAAGGTATCCTCCTAATTCCAGTTGTTGCCTGTTTAGATTGAATAGTAGCTGCTTCTGGGTATTAACCTGCGCATTGAGACATGCACGATATGAAGAGTCCCTTACACACACACACTCGAGAGATCGGGTTTTCGCATAATCCAGGTGTGTTAGTCCGGTTTCTTAAAAAACAAACACGATCGGATTAAGGGTTAAAGGATGCTTATTTAGAGTCAAACTATTTGAAAAATCTGACTAATTTAGTGCATGGACATGTACTGACAGACATTTGTCACATTGTCCTGTCATGTTGGTGTCTCCTCATTCGGAATCTGCCAGTCTTCAGTTTTTATTCATATGACTTGTTAATACATTTAGTTATACTGTAGTGTTTATATTGTTACTCTGCACATGTGTTTAAAATTGTCCAAACTTGATTGTCAGTTAAGTAATGCCTATCTCTGCCTACGTGTTCAATATTGAAGTGCAACTTCGTTTGTCAATACTTTAGCCATTTTATTTATTGCTTGAGTTCAAGTACCTCGGAGTCTTGTTCACGAGTGAGGGAAGAGTGGATCGTGAGATCGACAGGCGAATCGGTGCGGCGTCTTCAGTAATGCGGACGCTGTATCGATCCGTTGTGGTGAAGAAGGAGCTGAGCCGGAAGGCAAAGCTCTCAATTTAACGGTCGATCTACGTTCCCATCCTCACCTATGGTCATGAGCTTTGGGTTACAAGATCACGGGTACAAGCGGCCGAAATGAGTTTCCTCCGCCGGGTGGCGGGGCTCTCCCTTAGAGATAGGGTGAGAAGCTCTGCCATCCGGGGGGAGCTCAAAGTAAAGCCGCTGCTCCTCCACATCGAGAGGAGCCAGATGAGGTGGTTCGGGCATCTGGTCAGGATGCCACCCGAACGCCTCCCTAGGGAGGTGTTTAGGGCACGTCCGACCGGTAGGAGGCCACGGGGAAGACCCAGGACACGTTGGGAAGACTATGTCTCCCGGCTGGCCTGGGAACGCCTCGGGATCCCCCGGGAAGAGCTGGAGAAAGTGGCTGGGGAGAGGGAAGTCTGGGTTTCCCTGCTTAGGCTGCAGCCCCCGCGACCCGACCTCGGATAAGCGGAAGAAGATGGATGGATGCATGGATGGCTTAGTTTGTGTATAATTGGCAATCTCCAACCCCCTCAACATATTTTATTGCTTTTGGTTTTGATTTTTGTTCAAGTGCAAAGTTTTGCTAACAACGTATATTTTATTGTTATTTGTTTGTAAATTTAACAGTTTACATTTTTATTACAATGTTTAAATATACTGTACAATATAAGTTTATTGCATTTGAAAGGATAACCATGCATTATTGTTTTGTATTGTCATTACATCAGTGTAGGGCTGAGCAGTATTACAGTTAATACCGGTATATTTTCGAAAGAGATACATATTTGAGACCATACCGCCATAACGGTATCTTATAATGTGCTTTTGTTACGGATGATTGCTCTTCTCTGCACCTGATGGGCAAAGCACATGGCATTTGCTTTGGCTACACTTCGCCCCTTACGTGTGTACGTAGGCTTCTCTGACACACAATGACGCAACACAACAACATTTTCAAAAGAATATGGAGGCTCTGGTGCTGACTTCTCAACTTCTGAGTGATGCAATGCTTTGGTC
Source organism: Entelurus aequoreus (assembly GCF_033978785.1). Lineage (NCBI taxonomy): Eukaryota > Metazoa > Chordata > Actinopteri > Syngnathiformes > Syngnathidae > Entelurus > Entelurus aequoreus. The sequence continues at coordinate 51,164,127 of NC_084741.1, forward strand.
ACCGACTGCATTTGGCTATTGGTAAATGACTATAGCTTTATTTATACATGTATCAATTTGCTTGAAAACCTACAGCTCTACTTGTGGTGACTTTATCACTAATCTCATCTGTTTATGTTGTTCAGCTCATTTCAGTTATCAACTTAGCACAGCAGTTAGCAGTAGCTCCTCTCTGCTGTGTCAAATGTTTAGCTACTCCTCGGCTTGAAACTGTCTCTCCCCATAACCTGTGCTGACTAACCTAAAATAGCGGCTAGGTGGCTGAAAAGTAGTTTCAAACTGAACAGCCAGCGGCCTTCACCGCAGTGAGGGAGTAGAAGCTCCATCTATCCCCACGCAAAGCGTAAGGTGATAAACCTAACGTTAATGAACAAAATAAACAAAAACTGCTTTTGACATAGTCATGGCTAACTCATTACCTTACAACAGTACACAACAAATTACGTAACAAATATAATCTGAGTACTTTCAACACTGGTTATCTAGTCATAAAAAATGTAGGCAACCTTAAGGACTTTGCATGTTTTGTTTAAGATACCAGTATATACAGTATATTGCCATTTGGCCTAAAAATACAGTTTTGGTCCATGTCGCCCATTCCTACATCAGTGGTTAATTTGGTCTGAAAAAATAATGCCAATAATATAATTTATTGACAATAATGTGTTGGTCAATATATCATCGAGCAAAATATCAGCCCAGGTTTACCGATATCCTTTATCAAAACTGGTATTCATAGATACTCTTATCGGTACAATGTAATTTGTTTAAATAAAGATTAATAAAAAATGCATTTTTTAATTTGGATTTCTATTAGCACAAGAGGCTGTACCCCAGCAAAATCATCTAACATCTTACAGAAGGGAAGTGCAGTATTTTATTAACACCTACTTTTTATGTCTTACATGTCAAATTTGTGCGCAGTGAAAGGTGCAATGCAGTTAGGTCATTTCATCATTCAATTCAGATTTAATTCAATTCAGAAACCATTAATAATCCCTCAAGTGGCAATTCATTTTAACAGCAGGTTGTTATGGTGCATATAGCCTACATGACACACAATGAATAGTCAATAAATAGTCAATAAAACATACAGACAACAACATAGAGCTTAAAAGGGATAATATACAAGCAGTATAAGTAGAAATAATCTACAAACCACATTGCTTTATTAAGAATTTCAAAATAAATACATTGCTTTAAGAATTTATAAATAAATAAAACAACAAAAATAACCCTATAAAGAATTTAAGAGCAATCTTGCCATAACCACAAAGATCTACCACTATGTATTACAATTACACTCAGTATATCAATCTATGCATTTTCTACTGCTTGTCCCTATAATAATATTTAAAATAATATTAGCCTAATAAAATAAATACTATTAATTCATGGCATTCATGTAGAGAGCACAGACATTTAACATGATATATTTAAAGGCCTACTGAAACCCACTACTACCGACCACGCAGTCTGATAGTTTATATATCAATGATGAAATCTTAACATTGCAACACATGCCAATACGGCCGGGTTAACTTATAAAGTGCAATTTTAAATTTCCCGCCACACTTCCGGTTGAAAAAGCCTTCGGAGGATGACGTATGCGCGTGACGTAGCCCGGAGAACAGAGATATGCCTTCCCCATTGAATACAATAAAAAAAAGCTCTGTTTTCATTTCATAATTCCACAGTATTCTGGACATCTGTGTTGGTGAATCTTTTGCAATTTGTTTAATGAACAATGGAGGCTGCAAAGAAGAATGTTGTAGGTGGGATCGGTGTATAGCGGCTGGCTGTAGCAACACAACAAGGACTACTCACTTGGATAGCAGACGCGCTAGCCGATGCTAGCCGCCCACCGGCCACCGCACGGATGATCGGGTGAAGTCCTTCGTAGCGCCGTCGATCGCTGGAACGCAGGTGAGCACGGGTGTTGATGAGCAGAGCAGATGAGGGCTGGCTGGCGTAGGTGGAGCGCTAATGTTTTTATCATAGCTCTGTGAGGTCCGGTTGCTAAGTTGCTAAGTCAGCCTTAGCGTCGTTAGCAACAGCATTGTTAAGCTTTGCCAGGCTGAGATCTATTAACCGTGTAGTTACATGTACATGGTTTAATAGTATTGTTGATCTTCTGTCTATCCTTCCAGTCAGGGATTTATTTATTTTGTTTCTATCTGCATTTGAGACAGATGCTATCACGTTTGCTCATGCTAAAGAGCTTCGTCGATGTATTGTCGTGGAGATAAAAGGCACTGTAAAATGTCCATTTCGAGTTCTCGACTGTCATTTTCAAGAGGATATAGTATCCGAGGTGGTTTAAAATACTAATCCGTGATCCACAATAGAAAGAGGAGAGAGTGTGGAATTCAATGAGCCAGCTTGTACCTAAGTTACGGTCAGAGCGAAAAAAAATATGTATTTTACTGCATTCTAGTCCGTCACTCTAACGGTCCTCGTCCACAAATCTTTCATCCTCGCTCAAATTAATGGGGTAATCGTCGCTTTCTCGGTCCGAATAGCTCTAGCTGCGTTGAAAACAATAGAAAAATATGAGGGAGTGAACAACTGACAACGTCACGCTACTTCCGGTAGGGGCAAGGTTTTTTTTTTATCAGGGACCAAAAGTTGCGAACTTTATCGACGTTGTTCTATACTAAATCCTTTCAGCAAAAATATGGCAATATCGCAAAATGATCAAGTATGACACATAGAATGGATCTGCTATCCCCGTTTAAATAAAACAATTTCATTTCAGTAGGCCTTTAATCAAATGTATAATGAAAGTAAATATAATCAACAAACATATTCGGTGGGTGTGAATTTTCTAACAATAGGAATTGTTGTATGTTATAAAGTTGTACACGCAAAAGTCACGGTGAACCGGTTCAGATGCATAATAGATGTAGCCGTTTAGCTAGTCCTACACCCCAGTCCACCGGACACCACACATTAGTCATAGGGGACTCCATCACCCACAACATACAACTTAGTAAACCAGCCATAATTAAGTGTATTCCCAGCACCCGACATTGAAGCTAATCTTATGGAGCTGACTTGCAACAGGCCTAGTAAATACGTACGACAGGCTAATCGGACCACTAGCTACGCGAACATAGTTGTACAGGTCGGCTCCAAAGACACTAGGATGAGACAGCCAAGAGATTACAAGGAGGAACATAGCTCGGACTTGTAATCTCGCGAGAAAGATGTCTCAGCATTGAGTACTTGTCTCTGGCCCCCTGCAGGCAATAGCTAATGATGAGAGGTACAGCAGATTAGTCTCGCTTAACAAGTGGCTGGCTAGTTATTGTAGAGAACAGGGAATAACGTTTATTGATAATTGGCCCTCTTTCTGAGGCAAACTGGGCTTGCTGAGGATGGACGGCCTACCCCCTAACCAGGAAGGTGCCATCACTCTTCCTATAAATATAGACTACTATTTGAGTCACACTTGGCTAATTACACTAGAGTGAGCTTGGACACCGGCAATTACAGTGCCTGTCAGCATGGGTGAGGAGTCAGTTAACCTAGAACTAACCAACGCCAGGCTGGTTAAAAAAGGTTGGGGGCGGCTTGGCGTAGTGGGTAGAGCGGCCGTGCCAGAAACCTTTGGGTTGCAGGTTCGCTCCCCGCCTCTTACCATCCAAATCGCTGCCGTTGTGTCCTTGGGCAGGACACTTCACCCTTGCCCCCAGTGCCGCTCACACTGGTGAATGAACGATGAAGGATGGGTGGTGGTCGGAGGGGCCGTAGGCACAAACTGGCACCACGCTTCCGTCAGTCTACCCCAGGGAAGCTGTGGCTACGAAAGTAGCTTACCACCACCAGGTGTGAATGAATGATGGGTTCTCACTTCTCTGAAGCGCTGTGAGTGTCTAGAAAAGCGCTATATAAATCTAATCCATTATCCATCCATCCATCCATTTTCTACCGATTGCCCCTTTCGGGTCACGGGGGGTGCTGGAGCCTATCTCAGCTGCATTCAGGCGGAAGGCGGGGTATACCCTGGACAAGTCGCCACCATTATTATTATTATTTTAAAAGAGAAAGTAACCAGATATTAACAGTAAATGAACAAGTGGATTAATAATACATTTTCACAGCTTGTTCCTGATAAATTTGACAAAATAGAATGTGAAATGACACAATATGTTACTGCATACGTCAGCAGACAAATTAGGAGCCTTTGTTTGCTTGATTACTACTAAAAGACAAGTTGTCTAGTATGTTCAGTATTTTATTTAAGGAAAAAATTGTTCTTCGATTGCAATAAGAAACATGTTTAATGTACCATAAGATTTTTTGTTAAAATAAAACCAATAATGCCAATTTTTTGTGGTCCCTATTGTTTAGAAAAGTACCGAAAAGTATGAAATACATTTTGGTACCGGTACTAAAATATTGGTATCGAGACAACACAGTGTACATCCCTACTTATCACAAATGGTTTAATAAAAAATAATTAACAGACATCCCGGCCCAAATACATCCAGGCATTGGATATGTCCAGAGCTGGTTCAAAAGCCTCAATAAAAAAAATGGGAGCATTGTGCTGTGGGAAAAACCCCAAAACAAAGTAAACCCTAATGCAAAAAGTTGTCAGTGAAAAAATATATTTTGCTTGAAGTTAGTTGAGGTTAAGCGTCAATTGCACCTATTTCCTTGATGCTAATCAGTGATTGCGTTGTGAGGATGACACTGTCAGCAGTTTCGTAGCTGAAGACGATTTGTGTTCGAGCTAACACTTCTATTAAGTAAGTAAATGGCAAATGGGTTATACTTGTTTAGCGATCTTCTACCTTCAAGGTACTCAAACGCTTTGACACTATTTCCACATTCACCCATTCACACACACGTTCAAACACTGATGGCGGGAGTAAACAACAGTTCAGTGATAAATAAATAATACTACTTTACAATAACAACCCTTTCAATGAAGTTGGTAACCTTGAGTATTTACCATTTAAGTTTCAGTCAGCATATAAAATTTAAGCATTTTGAGAATTGCCCGACAATTACATTTTGAAAATTAAGCATTTTGGGAACACCAATGGATATGATGTCCGACAAATACATTTTGAAATTAAACACTTGAGGGATTACTTGGCCATTGGCATTAAACGTCCGTAGTACATCCTCTTCTCCTCCCACTCATTGTCTTATTCCAGTCTGTTTTCTGCACTATTCATTCTGCTAACATATACAAATACAAATGGGCACTTACACCTGTACAACAACGGTAAATGTCTCAAAATGGCTGATAGTTATAACATTTAAGTGAAAAAGGTTTTGAAGCGCGTATGCATTTATTTACAGCTATATTTCAGCCATGCAATAAAGAGAAACATTCCATACCTTCATCAAAGTCTGCATCATCCTCAGTGTGCTGTGGGAAGGGGAAACAGTTGGTGATCTCCAGCCGATCTTCAACCACAAGGCCTAATAAGACACCTTGAACCACCTCACTGCCCTGGCCCTCTTCCTGGTAGTGCTTGATGATCTTAAGAACCACCTGTGTCAACGGAAGAAGCAATGTCATTAATATTGTAATACTTCAGCCGAGGGCAGCACAGCAGCTTAGTTGTTAGCACATCTGCCTCACAGTCAAAAGATCCGTTATCGATCCAATTCTATGTAGTTACAACGGCAGTATTGGCTACGGGTGGGAAAAAATAATTGATTCTCTGATGCATTACGATTTGAATGTGTGCGATTCATGAATCGATGGACAAATGTCAAAACATCTATTATTTACGTATGTTAAAGTAATACAGACGGTTCAAAAAGGGGCCAATAATGCTTATGTTCTCCAAACGTTAGTTCTATGTTTAGTTCTAATTAATCTAAAGAGAACTATTAACTAATTATCTTTCAATGTTATTTGTTACCTCGGTTAGGACGGACACACACAGAAGAGGGAGGAGTAGAGGACAAGCTACGCTGGCCGTGGCGCCAAGCTGGCTTGAATGTAGTGAAAAAAATGCTTTGTACATTTTAACAAACGTTTAATAGGAACCGCATTACAGCAGAAAGTAACCAGGTAAGAAGAGGAAATTAGCAAGTAGATGAATAAGTCAGGAGAAACAATAATATCCATACAGTAAGACTACACGTCTGTCAGTCATAAATGGTATAGCGGCCGGCCAATTCTTTTATTTACAAAAAAAAAAGAAGTATGGCCACTCAGTCAACATTGACACATGACTAAATATTCTGTAACAATGTAAACATTTAAAACTTTTAACATTTAACAAAATTAAAAGTAGCTTATTTGCTTTTTAATGTACAAATATAAAAGTGAACATCCAGTGCAAATCTTAATATTCTGCAATAGTATAAGCATTTCAAAAGTAAAAGTATTGCTTATTTTGCTTTAAAATGTGCAAAAATAAAGATAAACATCCAATACAAAAAAGTGCAAAACGAAATATTCTGTAACAACAGTGTAAACATTTCAACAAAAGTGAAAGTATTGCTTATTTGCTAAAATGTGCAAAAATAAAGATAAACATCCAATACAAAAAAGTGCCAATCTAAATATTCTGGAGCACTGTAAACATTAAGTATTGCTTTTAAAATGTGCAAAATAAACATCCAGTCCAACACAGTACACAATAACCAATTCTACTCATTCCAGTGAGTGACTAACAGTTGTAATGAAGAAAGGTTAGCATGTGTACATGCTCTGGTTCTTTTCTTGTTTACAATATTCCCAGCAGCTGAAAATAGGCGCTCAGAAGGGGTTGATGTGGCTGGAACTGAGAGCTAATTAGCCTTCACCTCAAGCCAGGACTGCGAGTGAGCTGAGCTGCAGTTTATATTTCTAGAAGGTCAACGGGCTCATAGTGATGTTACTAGTAGTTGACTGGGAGGTGTTTATTATCATTTGGGGAGAGTCCGCTGCCTGATGCTCACCTGCTAAACACCTATCTGCTCCACGCTGAAGCGCTGACTACATGCGCTCTGAATACGCACTGCTGATTGGCTGGTAATGCTTCGTGTGTACCAATCAGATGGTTGGGTGGGTGGGACAATGCTGCGTGCTGAGACAGAAGCAGACGGAGCAAAGCAGCTTGTTAACACTTTAGCTTTAGCTTAGAAACTCGTTCGGTACACCCCCTTACCGAACCGAAAGCCCCGTACCGAAACGGTTTAATACAAAACACGTACTGTTACACCCCTAGCAGATACAAATGACACATTCATGTTTTTGTGTAATGATGACAACGTATGCTCGCGCGGACGATTGACTAGTTGATGGTTTTCTTTTCAAATGTTCGTTCATAGCCGTTGTGCTGCTATGATAGGCCATTTCCGCTCGACACAGTGTGCATACAACAACATTATTAGGTCGTTTATTGAAATACTCCCACACTTTTGACCACTTTTGGCATGCTTTTCCCCCCTCGCTCGCATCGTCTGCTTTGATCGTCTGCTTTGCGCTTCGCCATGACGGTAGTGTGACGTAAATATCCTTTAACCCTTTGTCTTTTGACATGTTTCCCTCCAATTAATTTCCTCCTTTTTTATTCTATCTCTTCATTTTGTTCTTGGGCCCTGTACCGAGGATGTCGTTGTGGCTTGTGCAGCCCTTTGAGACACTTGTGATTTAGGGCTATATAAATAAACATTGATTGATTGATTGATTCTTGTTAACACCCACAGCAGGAGAACGATGTGCTCTCCAGGCTGGGGTCTAGGGGGCCACAGCTAGGGTTGGGTATCGTTTGAATTTGAACGATTCTGATTCTGATTCCGATTCTTTGTTTCGATTCCGATTCCTGGCGATTCCGATTCTTTTAAGAGGCAGGGTCAAAGAAAAGTTTAGGATATTTTAAATGAGCTAGCTAACCTACAGTTTTTCTGAATGAAATAGTCTGACATTCTCCATCTATTTTAATTCTATTAACTTTTTATGAACTTTACTATAAATTCCTCACAGGGCTGTTTTCAACTAGAATATAAATATCAAATCTATGAACTTGAATATACATATTATAAATTATGAATACATTTTCCCAGGGGTACACTTTCCTCAAGAGAGCTTTATTTTTGAAAACCTCATGAAAACACATTTACACACAAGTGTATGATGCTGCAGGAAACCTCATGAAAACACATTTACACACACAAGTGTATGATGCTGCAGGTACTTAAAAATGTTACCGTGCTCCCACTGTTGGGCTAACCTGGTGCAGAAAAGCAAATAAACAATAAGAAAACACCTTGCAAAACCCAGTCCAGATTAGCAGCAGGTACAGTATAAAATCAGAGACAGTTCTTGTTTAGGAAAATGACCATATCCGCCTTCTCAGGCAGGATGCGTGAGCGTTCTGGACAGATAAGTGTCTCCTGCTGTGGAAAATACACGTTCGCTGGGTGTGGAAGAAGCTTGAACGCATTAATAGGAGAAAGCTAGATCTGACAGCAAAGGATAAGTCTTTTGTTGGTTCCACCGGACCACCACCATGCAGCAGGGTCGTCAGACATAAGTATCGGTGGAACATCCTGGTACATATGCAGCTCTCTCCCCACTCATTTCTTGATGGACATGGAGCTCTGTTATTTCGCGGTTATTTAATTTTTTTTGTGTAAAGTAAAGCCACACTTTCGACCGCCGACGCCCGCTATCCATGCTTGAGCTTGACTGACTCGCTCGGCTATGCTAACACTTCCGGCGGTGGGCGCTTCTTCTTCTTCCGGTTCGGTGGACATATTTTTTTCCGGTCGGCGGACTGGTATCGAAAATAGGAATCGAAATTTAAACTTTTGAACGATTCCGGGAGAATCGGAAAGTTAGTCCCGGTTCCAATCGATACTCGATACCCAACCCTAATCATCATACATACCTCGTGTAAATGATTCCACCATAGTAAGGTGATTTTTACCCAATGTGTGTTTGTTGTTGCGTCTTGTTCGTCTCGTAAAGAGTTGTATTTCCCACACTCGGCTGCAAGCTTCGGTTCCAAATGCTGTTTTTTGTTGTGCTGCTGCCTTTTTGAAACAAACTTTTCAGCATGCAGTCATCACTTGTTCAACGCCTGTTGCCACTAAACCAAAGTAAAGACAACACTTTTTTTGGAACACGTCTTGCTCTCGTTAGCGTTAGCTATGTTTTGCTAGGTGTGCCGTTTAGGAAGTAAGGGGACAGCGCAAGCTACGGAAGCTCCTAAGGGGCAAAAAGTATGCCAGAGCAAGAGGAGACTTTTTTTTATTAGTAATTGTTTTTAAATCGTCTGCAACAAAAAAAATGAACATATCGATAAAATTGAGATATCGCCCAGGCCTAGTTTCCGGCGTCCTTGACCACTAATAATCAGTATAGGCCAGGGGTCACCAACCTTTTTGAAACCAAGAGCTACTTCTTGGGTACTGATTAATGCGAAGGGCTACCAGTTTGATACACACTTAAATAAATTGCCAGAAATAGCCAATTTGCTCAATTTACCTTTAACTCTATGTTATTATTAATAATTAATGATATTTATCTTTGTGGAAACACTGATCATCTTAATGATTTCTCACATTAAATATATATAGAAACAGATAAATATCAATATGCAACACTTTATTTTTATATTTTCTCTAAGTGCACATTTTTAAAATTGAATATTTTCAAATGATCACTTCTAAGACAGTCTTGTGAAATCACAATATCCCATTTTAACTAGCTAGCCACTAACATTTTTTTTAACAAATCATGAATTACTTTGCACCATGTTTGTACAAATAATAACACATGTAAAAAATTTTAAAAAATTCAAAATAATGTATGGAACATCATTAGTAATTTTTCCTGATTAAGATTTAAATAGGTTAAAATCCAATCTGCAATTTGTTAGAATATATAACAAATTGGATCAAGCTATATTTCTAACAAAGACAAATCATTATTTCTTCTAGATTTTCCAGAACAAAAATTTTAAGACATTCAAAAGACTTTGAAATAAGATTTAAATTTGATTCTACAGATTTTTTAGATTTGCCAGAATATTTTTTTTGAATTTTAATCAAAATACGTTTGAAGAAATATTTTACAAATATTCTTCGTCGAAAAACAGAAGCTAAAATGAAGAATTAAATCAAAATGTATTTATTATTCTTTACAATAAAAAAAAAAAAATACTTGAACATTGATTTAAATTGTCAGGAAAGAAGAGGAAGGATTTTAAAAGGTAAAAAGGTATATGTTTAAAAATCTTAAAATCATTTTTAAGGTTGGATTTTTTCTCTAAAATTGTCTTTCTGAAAGTTATAAGAAGCAAAGTAAAAAAATAAAAGAATGTATTTAAACAAGTGAAGACCAAGTCTTTAAAATATTTTCTTGGCTTTTCAAATTCTATTTGAGTTTTGTCTCTCTTAGAATTAAAAATGTCGAGCAAAGCGAGACCAGCTTGCTAGTTGTGGGGAGGCGGGGCCGGCGGACCGACGGCGCCCGCTCCAATATGGCGGCGAGGAGGCGTGGACGAGCGAGCGGCAAGGTGGGGCGCGCTGGGAGCGACGCCGCAATCAGCATAAGGTGCGTGGAGCGCGCAGCTGTGGACAGTGCAATCACCCTCTCGGACCGTATAAAAGGGCGAGAAACGTGAACATCAAGGGAGGAGACGGAGAAAGACGGCGGACGGGAGGAAACCATTCGGTGCTCACGTGAGAAAAAAGGCAGCTGCTGAAAAGCATGCAAAAGACTCTGTGATTGAAATAATAAAGAAGTCTAAACCGTCTCAGACAATGTCTTCCCTGGATGGTCCTGAGAACCCGCACGACAGTTAGGACTGTCACACTAGTAAATAAATAAAATTTAAAAAATAGAGGCAGCTCACTGGTAAGTGCTGCTATTTGAGCTATTTTTAGAACAGGCCAGCGGGCGACTCATCTGGTCCTTACGGGCGACGTGGTGCCCGCGGGCACCGCGTTGGTGACTCCTGGTATAGGCCCTGAAAAAACAATATCGGTCGATCTTACCACACACGACGCCATACGACGCCAACCTGATTTGTATAAACTAAGGCTGCAGCTAACGATTATTTTTCTATCGATTAATCTATAGATTATTTTTTTTTCGATTAATCGGTTAATCTATAGATTTTTTTTCGATTAATCTATAGATTATTTTTCCTTTTACCGATTATTTTTTTATTCAAAATGAAGATGAAAAAATAAATGTAGGCCAGTTTTTTCAAAAGGCATGGCTTTTATTTACAAAAAAAAGAAGTATGGCCACTCAGTCAACATTGACAACAACATGACTAAATATTCTGTAACAATGTAAACATTTAAAACTTTTAACATTTAACAAAATTAAAAGTAGCTTATTTGCTTTTTAATGTGCAAATATAAAAGTCAACATCCAGTGCAAATCTTAATATTCTGCAATAGTATAAGCATTTCAAAAGTAAAAGTATTGCTTATATTGCTTTAAAATGTGCAAAAATAAAGATAAACATCCAATACAAAAAAGTGCTAAACGAAATATTCTGTAACAACAGTGTAAACATTTCAACAAAAGTGAAAGTATTGCTTATTTGCTAAAATGTGCAAAAATAAAGATAAACATCCAATACAAAAAAGTGCCAATCTAAATATTCTGGAGCACTGTAAACATTAAGTATTGCTTTTAAAATGTGCAAAATAAACATCCAGTCCAATACAGTACACAATAACCAATTCTACTCATTCCAGTGAGTGACTAACTGTAATGAAGAAAGGTTAGCATGTCTACATGCTCTGGTTCTTTTCATGTTTACAATATTCCCAGCAGCTGAAAATAGGCGCTCAGAAGGGGTCGATGTGGCTGGAACTGAGAGCTAATTAGCCTTCACCTCAAGCCAGGACTGCGAGTGAGCTGAGCTGCAGTTTAAGTTTCTAGAAGGTCAACGGGCTCATAGTGATGTTACTAGTAGTTGACTGGGAGGTGTTTATTATCATTTAGGGAGAGTCCGCTGCCTGATGCTCACCTGCTAAACACCTATCTGCTCCACGCTGAAGCGCTGACTACATGCGCTCTGAATACGCACTGCTGATTGGCTGATAATGCTTTGTGTGTACCAATCAGATGGTTGTGTGGGTGGGACAATGCTGCGTGCTGAGACAGAGGCAGAAGGAGCAAAGCAGCTTGTTAAGACTTTAGCAGCTAAAGTTAGCTTTAGCTTAGAAACTCGTTCGGTACACCCCCGTACCGAACCGAAAGCCCCGTACCGAAACAGTTCAATACAAAACACGTACCGTTACACCCCTAGCAGATACAAATGACACATTCATGTTTTTGTGTAATGATGACAACGTATACTCGCGCGGACGATTGACTAGTTGATGGTTTTCTTTTCAAATGTTCGTTCATAGCCGTTGTGCTGCTATGATAGGCCATTTCCGCTCGACACAGTGTGCATACAACAACATTATTAGGCCGTTTATTGAAATACTCCCACACTTTTGACCACTTTGGGCGTGATTTTTCCCCCTCGCTCGCATCGTCTGCTTTGATCGTCTGCTTTGCGCTTCGCCATGACGGTAGTGTGACGTAAATATGCGACGCGTCGACGCACAAAAACGGCGTCGACGTATTTACGTAACCGATGACGTCGACGCGTCGTTTCAGCCTTAGTATAAACTACCCTCAACTGTGAATCCACACAAGTCCAAGGGAACTTAAAGTTCCTGAACTTTAGGTGGAAAAGAGGCTTATGTGTGCTATGTAAGAAGCCTCTCGTTCAATGTCTGCTGGGATGGGATTTAGCTCACTCAAGTGCTGAATGTGGTCAAGTGGAAGTACCTTAATTAAAATAATTTATGTAAAATGTTTTATCATCACAAAAAATGCTGTTACTTTTTTTGTTATACAATAATGACATTGTTGCAGCATTGACTAGGGATGATGTTTGATAAAAAATTATCGAGTTCGAGCCTATTATCGAATCCTCTTATCGAACAGATTCCTTATCGATTCTCTTATCGAGTCCAAATAGGTTGTTGTATATGGAAAAAAACAATATTTGGTTTAACAAAAGCTCACTTTTATTATATAAGAAAACAATTTAATCTAATAAATAAATAAATATTGAGTGTTACCCCCCTAAAAAAATAAAATAAAATAAATAAATATTGACTGTTGTTACCCAAAGTATATTAAGTGGGATTTTTCAGAAAAACAAATATATACAGTAACACAAAAACAACCTGTCTCTGTGATCACTATAGGTGTATAAATAATAATATAGTGTTAAATAAAATCAGTCCCTTGGGCACAAAACTGAAAATAATACAGCTCTCCAAAAAGTGCAATTCTGCTGCTATTTGACATAACTGTTTGTTATGATGCTTTGACATTTTTGCACTTTATTTCTTTATTGAAAGAAAATTCTATGAAGAGAAAAGTTCTTTGCAAATGTGGTTACAATGCTAAAAAATGAAAAGTTAAAGCTAAAAAAAAGAAATACACTTTATTGAGTTAACATTATTTCTTTATAGGGGGAAAGATGTTATGAGCTAGGGAATATAACAACTACACTACCCAGCATAGTTTATGAACAGGTCGATAGTTACCTTGCCACTAATAAACTAATGTACAAATTCCAATCCGGCTTCAGAACTAACCACTCCACTGACACATGCCTTCTCTATCTGACCGACCACATCAAACATGAGGTGGACGCGGGCAAATACTGCGGCATGGTCATGCTGGACCTTCAGAAGGCCTTTGACACCGTTATCCACGCTATACTGTTGGATAAGCTCAGAGCAATCGGATTTAACAAAACCTCATGGAGCTGGATGCAATCTTACTTGGAGGGGAGGGAGCAGGTGGTAGAGGTGAACGGCACTGTGTCCCCCCCCCCCCCCCCCTCTCGGTGAGCTGTGGAGTCCCCCAAGGCAGTATATTGGGACCTTCACTGTTCCTAATTTACATAAACGACATGTCATCGGCATGCGACTGTGAATTGTTTTTGTTTGCGGATGACTCTGCCTTGCTGGTATCCGGCAAGGACAAGTCACAGGTGGAGAAAATCCTCAGTGCTGAGCTCTGTAGAACTTGCACCTGGCTCGCTGACAACAAGCTATCCATAAACTTGGGTAAAACAGAATCCATCCTGTTTGGGTCCCACATCAAACTTAAGAAAGTCAATGACTTCACCATAAAAGTAGGTGACATTGTTATCACCAGGAAAGATGAGGTCACCTACCTAGGTTCCATTCTAGAGGCTAACCTTTCCTGTGATAAAATGGCAACCAAGGTAATCAAAAAGGTTAACCAACGAACGAGATTCCTCTACAGAATTTCCTCTCTGGTCAACAAAAGCACCTTGAGGATTCTGGCGGGAACTCTCGTTCAACCCTTTTTCGATTACGCATGCACCTCCTGGTACCCCAGCACCTCCAAAACCCTCAAATCTAAACTCCAAACATCTCAGAACAAGCTAGTCAGGTTACTTCTAGACCTCCACCCCAGATCCCACCTCACTCCTACCCACTTCTCTAAAGTGGGCTGGCTCAAGGTGGAGGACAGAGTTAAACAACTTGCACTGAGCCTAGTCTATAAAATCTGCTACACCTCCCTGATACCAAAGTACATGTCAAACTACTTCCTTAACGTAAATGACCACCATAACCACAACACCAGGGGGAGCTCCACTAACCACGTTAAACCCAGATTCCGAACTAACAAAGGTCTTAACTCATTCTCTTTCTATGCCACATCAATGTGGAATGCGCTGCCAACAGGTATAAAAGAAAGGGCATCTCTATCCTCCTTCAAAACCGCAATAAAAGTTCACCTCCAGGCAGCTACAACCCTAAACTAACACCCTCCCCGGATTGCTAATAATCAAATGCAAACAATCAAATGCAGATACTTTTTCTTATGCCTTCTGATCTCGCTCTCTCTCTCTCTCTCTCTCTCTATGTCCACTACTTGATGTCCATATCCTCCCCCCCCCCCCCTCCACACCCCTGATTGTAAATAATGTAAATAATTCAATGTGATTATCTTGTGTGATGACTGTATTATGATGATAGTATATATCTGTATCATGAATCAATTTAAGTGGACCCCGACTTAAACAAGTTGAAAAAGTTATTCGGGTGTTTTAGTGGTCAATTGTACGGAATATGTACTTCACTGTGCAACCTACTAATAAAAGTCTCAATCAATCAATCAATCAATCAGCATGCAACGGGAGTGACGAGCATGTGCGGTAGCCCCGAAAAGTGTTGTTGCATATCGTCACCCGGCAGCTAAGAATGAGGTTATGAGCACGCTGTGAAAGTAAACGTCAAGAACTCAGCCAACACGCCTCGTCTGCATTATTTATAATTAGACAGACAACACATATACAGTGTGATTTTGTTTTGTTTACAAGGAAAGAAAAACAAAAGTTAAAAAAGGGAGATGTCATATATGTATGCGCTGCGGTTGCTTTAAGAACGTTGCGACAGCTGCCGTAAAGGAGGTGCGTTGCGAGCCTGGTTGCTATGTTTCCGGTTTGTCGTAAAAGTGTTCGTCATGTGTTTGTACCCTGCTCAAATCTCTCAGTAAAGTTATTCATTGGATTATACCTTTTGTTTTTAACTTTATTACACCTTGGAGCGCTTTTTCCCGTCCATTTTTTTCCTGCTTTCCCTATCTGCGCCTAATGACTGAGCTACGTGACGCCATTTCTTGTGATGTCACACGGAGCATTTCTGGTCGGGACGGGATTCGTTCCGAGGGATTCGAATAAAGAACCAACTCTTTTTCTTTACTATAGTGGTCTCGATAACGGGTACCGGTTCTCAAAAAGGGATTCGAGTCCAAGGACTCGGTTCTTTTCTTATTGAACAACCAGGAAAACCGGTTTCGAGTATCATCCCTAGCAATGGCCACAGACCAGCCAATGCTTTCAGTAGATCAGTCGTTTTTTTTAAACCGGCTTTGAAGTGTCATTGTGATGCTCATGAACATTAAAAGCGAGCTATGCTTCTGTCTCATTGACTTGACACAGAATGTTGAAAAAAACACTTGAAACAGCAACAGAAAGCTTCTATCTTGTTTGTTTTAAAGCTGCTGAGAACACAGTACCATTAACTTATTATCTGTCCCTAGATTGCAAAATACTACTACTGTCATCTCAAGTTAAATTTCCAACATAGCAAGCAATCATTAAATAAAATGGGTTTGCGGCAGAGAAACCCCTAATGCTAGGTTCACACCAACGGCGCTTTGACGGCGCTTTGACGGTGCTTTAGTGTGGCATGCAAAGCGGCATGCAAAGCGGCATGCAAAGCGGCATGCAAAGCAGCGTTAAAGCGTAACAAAGCCTGATTAAAGCGTGAGGGTTGTAATGGATCGTGGGAAAGCTTGTAGTGAAGCAGGACATGCAGCAAGTGCGCCAAAAATTTTTAAACGGTTTAAAAAAAATTGGCGCTGTCAAGGATGGAATAAAGCGCCGAGAGCGTATCAAAGCCTGACAAAGCCTGACAAAGCTTGATTCAAAGCGTAGGAAAGCTTAACAGATCTTGGTTCAAAGCGCGGACCCCAGTCTACAACTACAAATAGAAAGTGACTGTGATATTGACTAGTGACATTGAATATAAAAAATAAAAGAAATGCCTATTAAGTTAAGTTAAAGTTAAAGTACCAATGATTGTCACACACACACTAGGTGTGGTGAAATTTGTCCTCTGCATTTGACCCATCCCCTTGGGGAGCAGTGGGGAGCAGTGGGCAGCAGCGGCGCCGCGCCCGGGAATCATTTTTGGTGATTTAACCCCCAATTCCAGCCCTTGATGCTGAGTGCCAAGCAGAGAGGTAATGGGTCCCATTTTTATAGTCTTTGGTATGACTCGGCTGGGATTTGAACTCCAACGTACATTATTGTCAACTAGCATAAGAAATGAAAGATAGATATTTATTAAGATGACAAAGAAATAAAATAAATGAAGATATAAAACATAATAATAAATAAACATAATATAACGAAAAAAAAGAGAAATTGAAAAAATAAATGAATATAAAACATAATAAATAATAAACATAACGAAAAAAGAGAAATTGAAAAAATAAATGAATATAAAACATAATAAATAATAAATAATAAACATAATAATGGAAAAAAAAGAGAAATTGAAAAAATAAATGAATATAAAACATAATAAATAATAAACATAATATAACGAAAAAAGAAGAGAAATTTAAAAAATAAATGAATATAAAACATAATAAATAATAAACATAATATAACGAAAAAAGAAGAGAAATTGAAAAAATAAATGAATATAAAACATAATAAATAATAAATAATAAACATAATATAACGGGGAAAAAAGAGAAATTGAAAAAATAAATGAATATAAAACATAATAAATAATAAACATAATATAACGAAAAAAGAAAAGAAATTGAAAAAATAAATGAATATAAAACATAATAAATAATAAACATAATATAACGAAAAAAAAGAGAAATTGAAAAAACAAATGAATATAAAACATAATAAATAATAAACATAATATAACGAAAAAAAGAGAAATTGAAAAAATAAATGAATATAAAACATAATAAATAATAAACATAATATAACGAAAAAAGAAGAGGAATTGAAAAAAAAAATGAATATAAAACATAATAAATAATAAACATAATATAACGGGAAAAAAAGAGAAATTGAAAAAATAAATGAATATAAAACATAATAAATAATAAATAATAAACATAACGAAAAAAGAAGAGAAATTGAAAAAATAAATGAATATAAAACATAATAAATAAACATAATATAACGGAAAAAAAGAGAAATTGAAAAAACAAATGAATATAAAACATAATAAATAATAAATAATAAACATAATATAACGAAAAAAGAAGAGGAATTGAAAAAATTAATGAATATAAAACATAATAAATAATAAATAATAAACATAATATAACGGAAAAAAAGAGGAATTGAAAAAATAAATGAATATAAAACATAATAATAAATAATAAACATAATATAACGAAAAAAGAAGAGAAATTAAAAAAATTAATGAATATAAAACATAAAACATAATATAACGAAAAAAAAGAGAAATTGAAAAAATAAATGAATATAAAAAAATGTGTGGAAAACAGTATACTGAGTTTTTCACCTTTTTTTTACTTATTTTTTTATCATATTTCTCTTTTTTATTACATTATGTGTTTTATCCTGTATATAATAAAACAAAAAGAGAAATCAAAGAAATAGATAAATCTAAAAAAATGTGGGGGAAACTTAGTATACTGAGTTTTTCACATTTTTTTTACTTGTTTATCATATTTCTCTTTTTTATTATATTATGTGTGCGCACGCAATTTATTCATAAAATTCACAAAATAATTATCACAGCATCTTCCAAATTGCACATAATTACATAACAATATCACATTTCAAAGTCATTATTACAAATTAATGTTCAAAATGTTCATGACACATTAATCCCAATGCACAACAGAGCTTGATAATCGTGTCAGAGCCTGATTTAAAGCGTCAGGATCGCATCAAAGCATAATAAAGTTCAATAAAGCGTAATAAAACGTATCAAAGCGTGATTTAAAGCATATCAAAGCGGGATCAAATCGTGAGGAACGGTAATTCGTCCCCCCAAAGCGGCAACTAATTCGTATCAGAGCGTATCAAAGCATAACATTACTTCAGAGATCGGGATATTCGTGGAAAAATTGACAAAAATGACGGCGCTTTGCTCGCCGCTTTGCTCGCCGCTTTAAAGCGCGGCAAGCGCCGTTGGTGTGAACCAGGCATAATATAAGAAGTGAAAAAAAACTCTACAGAGGAAATAGTTAATGTCTGTTTTTATTTATCCAAATGCAATGAGAGTGTGGACAAAAGGGCAAACATAGTATAATTGAGCTTTTTTACCAATGTAGAATATACTTTCGCGTAGGGCTGGGCGATATATCGAATATACTCAATGTATCGCGGGTTTGTCTCGGGTTTGCGATGTAGAAAATGACTATTTTGTGAGTATTTGAGTATATGTTCTCACACAGTTGCTTTTAGCTGCGGGCAGTACACTACAGGCTTTTCTCACTCTTTCTTGGCGCACCTTCTTACATACGTCGCATACTGTCGCGCGTGCAACGTCATATGCCCTCGCGGAGCAGTGAGGTAGCGGCATTGGTAACGTTAGCAGTGGCAGATGGTGCAAGCGGAGCGGTGCGAGTGGTAATACGAGAGAGAGAAGGTGCAAATCTGGTTACAAATGGAGGAAGAATAATTAATTCCCAAGAAAAACAGCACGGGGTCCATCGTCTGGCAGTGGTTTGGCTTCAAGCGGGAAGATGTTGAACAGACAACCGTAATATGTGAAGTATGCGGCAAAAGCGTTTTTACAAAAAGTAGCAGCACTTCTAATTCGTACCATCATTTGAAAAGTCACCCGCTAGAGAATGAAGAGTGCTTGAAACTCTGCATATCAACATCTTGGTTGGTGCCACAACCAACAAAATGCCAAAGCAACCAGCACTGACCAAATTGAGCCTGGCGTCTTCCATTTCCACATCATCACCGTATGAAAAAAATTGTCAAAAACAGGAGATAACGTCCACAGTAACCTACCACATAGCGAAGGACATACACAATTTAATTTCCTATAATGCAGCTCATTTTTATTTGACAGTTATTGAAATATCTTGTGTGACATCATGCACAAAAGTGCACTTTATTTGTTTTAAAATATTGTAGTGGTGTTCTGTACAAAAAGTGCACTTTAATTTAGTGTTGTTTTGATATGTCATCTTAGTAACATCATGCACAAAAATGCATTAATAGCTTGTTTTAAAATGTCTCTGAAAATCTTGCACTTTCTGTTATGAAATTACATGAATGTTTGTGCCACTGCTTAATAACTGTTTAAAAAATACAGTTTTAGTAAATTGACTTAGTTGGGATTTCCCTCTGCATGAAAGTTTAAAATTGGCATATATTAATGCAGTATGAACAAGAATGTTTTAATGTAGACACATAGAATCATCATACTGGTGTGATTATATGCATCAAGTGTTCATTCAAGGCTAAGGCAAAATATTGAGATATATATTGTGTATCGTGACATAATATCGAGATATTAATAAAAGGCCATATCGCCCAGCTCTACTTTCACGTCACAAAGTTAACACAAGCAAATCAGTCTTGCTCCTCCCCTTGCGGGACCTTGACGAGTACATCCAAACAAAATGTAGCTTTGCGTCAGCGGCAATGCAGACCACAGAGCTGCGATTGGTCAGCTTGTTACTACATAATTTCTAGGTTTCCTGCTCGCCAAAAGCAAAAAAACTACAACTTCCCTTATAGAAACAATGTAGCAAATCAAGGGCCGTTTTAATTAGAGAAATCTGCAAATATGACCATGCATACAATACTTTCTCACCGAACTTCAAAGATTCCATTGACTCGTTTAGGGGGTCGCACACACTACCTTCAAAAACGTTTGCTCTTCCAGTTTTAAAGCAGTGTGTACAGTAAAAGTGACCGTTGCTTTAAAATGATTAGTTCCAGTTCCCACATTAAAGTGAGTGTCGCTTCAGACACCATTGTGAACTACTACACACAGGAAGCATGAGGTTGCTCATATGGAAAACACTGCCCCTTAGGGTTTTGAAAGAGAATAATACATCCCATGGTCTGTCCCAGTCATATATGGCTCATCGTCTCACGGACAACAATATATGTTGAGTTGCGTAATTTGTAATAGTAATGTCTGATTGAGACAGTCATAATGTAACGGTCATACATGCTCATCAGATAATCTTTGTATTATTTTTAAAAATGGCTATGGTTAGTTGATCTACAATGAGGTAATTGCATGTGAGTATTCTGAGCAATACTGGAGTGGAAGAGTTGTGCACATTTACAATGATACATGAGTCTCATAAAGTGTGAAGAAAATGTTACTTTACTTCTGTGGGAGGGTATATTTGGACACGTATTTCAGAACATCCATACACCATTGTATGCATTTAATTTTTAATGCCAGATAAAAATGGGCCAACAGGAAAAGTCTCCAGATTGAAAGGCTCGTTTGACCTCTAATGTTGTGTCACCGGCTCCAGCAGCGTAAGGCTGTGGCTTATTTAAACACACACTTGTTTTTAGACATATGCACACGCACAAAACTAGCAAGCAAAGGAAAATAGCTAAACCAAAGAGTTAAAAAGGCAAGGCAACGGGTCTAAATGAAAAGGTAGAGACACAGACTCAAAGCATTGTGTGGAGCATAAATCACAGTGATAACAGTGTGGGCAGGTCATAGAAAAACATTAATAATACACACATACAACGAAAAAGAGGGTGGGCAGTCCTGAAATCAAGCTCACAACAACAAAAATACCCATCAAAATCATGAGCCAACCCCAGTGGTGTCACCAGCCTGCTACACACACGCACACACACACACGCACGCACGCACACGCGCACACGCGCACACGCACACACGCACACGCACACACACACACACACACACACACACACACACACACACACACACACACACACACACACACACACACACACACACACACACACACACACACACACACACACACCTGTCTGGGCACATGATATAATCTGGTAGCGTGTTGGATCTGTAACCTTAAAAGCAAAAGTGCTAGGAATGGTAGAGGAGAGAATATGGCTTGGAGTGAAGAAAAAATAATTCTAAGTACCGGCCTTCCATCCCAGGCTCCTTTAATGAAAAAGGTTGGACGCAGATCTAAAGAAAAGGTCAGGAGGAAGGGGGGACAGGTGACCAGGTGAGGGCAAGAAGACAAGACAGGTGAACTAAATAATGTTTGTTACATACCGAGTTCCATGTTTATTATATTTAAAAAATTGTAATTATTTGTCGAAGGTACACTTACTAAAGATAAAAAACTATCTACGATTAAGTGCAATTATTTACAAGTTAACAGACAAAATGCAATTAATTGCAATGAAATATTTTAATCATTTGACAGCCCTACTTATAACACATCATGCATTCTAAAACATTCCTAACAGTAACATGGAAACGTAAATGGGTACTGGAATCTCAATATACTCAGGACAGGGTTTCCCTTACATGTAATTGATCGTGGAGAAGGCGGAATACAGTGCAGCCTGTCTTACAATGTACAAAATGCAGCAACGATATAAGAAAAAAATATGTTACTAATAACTAATACCACAGATTTGTTTTTCAATATATGTATAACATTTTTTAAGCATTTTTAAAGAAAATATATGCATCATCGTTGATTATGCAAATTATATGCTGACATCTTGACCACGCCCCTAACCCTGCTCCCACCAACACAAGTACAGTATATTGGTAATCTGGGTGAAACCCTGCATGGTATTCTAAAATCTGCGATCTACTGAGACCGCAGTAAGTGAACCGCCAAATGGCAAAGGGGAAACTTTACACCAACAACAACCTGACATTGGAAGAAAATGTAGAGCTGGTTAAACCTTCATAGTTAAAAAGTTTTGTCCATTTTTGAGAGCAGGCTTCACTAAAATGATTGAGCAAACCTGGCTCAAGATATATGTTCCCAAAGATGTTTCATGTGGCTGAGCTTTGAGTTTTTACGTTTTTCGACACCACACCAATTCAACCACACCTTTACGGACACAGCTATGTTGTGACTGATAAGGGCATTGCTCAAACTGAAAGCAAGGGACATCATTCACAAGATCTTAAAAAGGTGTTTATACAAACATAAATTTATAAATTACCGATTAAAATGGTTGCCTTAGGACGTTTGTCCAGTGTACTGTTGTATAAGCAACGAATGGGGTTATAAAATCAGATCTTACAGTCAAACTAATTCTGACCTTATTCCTTCAGTGCGTTCTATAATTTGTAGGATAAATGCAAATATAGGCTACATAAAAAAATACTTAATTTAAAGATTATGGACAACTGATTGAACAAACACTGCAATTAAATTTAAGTGCAGTCACTACATCAAACAGTCCTTTTTGGAAAACCTGGCTGTAAAAAGTGATTTTAATGTCAACAGATTGGGTGTAACAATATAGCCTATAGCCACCTCGAGGTTTTTGCACATGCTCAGCTGGGAAGGCATCTGGAGTCTATATATGAAGGCTGGCGCATCACATTTAAGGCAAAAAAGTTTCCAACATAAAAACCCATCTGAAACATTCTGGGATGTATAGACAGTACACTCTTTGCAGCACTTGTTTAAGATTGTCCAAACTTTGTGGTCAACAAAGCTTTCTAAAGTTTTTCAATAAAATTCAATGTAGACACCTCGGGCCAAATGCACAGTATCATTGTTTTTGCTTTGCAGGACACCAAATTGGAAATTAACACTTTAATTTCCCCATATCCTTCAAAGTCTAGATACAGTTTGATGTAGCAAGAGCGTACAAAGGAACACAATATGGTGCATAGTTTCTCAGCCTGGCTCCACACAACAGTGTTTTACAACAACACATTTCTACACTGCAGTACAGTGGAACTAGGTGTGAAGTCGGGGGTGTAACGATTTGTTTTAACAATGGCTGTGTCTCAATTTGGCAGCTGCATCTTTTGCAGTGCGCATTTGTGGGGTGCTGACGTCATCGCGGTGCACGAAGGCTGTCCCAGTTCAAAAAAGTTTCAAGTGTCCTTCGAATGCGGCCGACAAATGTGTCCTTTTCTCCCATTAGCAGAAAGGTTGCATCCGTTTACACTTCGCGTCCTTTCATTTCTCGAAATTCTTTGCGCACTCAACTTTGAAAATGATTTTCAACACGGAGACGCCACCTTAAAATGTAAGTATAGCTTCATTTATTCATTGAAAACAGCCAAAAGCAGACACATCAAGTGATATACATTTGTGTCAAAATACGAGACCTCGACTATCGTAATGTTGAGCGACCTCCGTGCTCTGACGCTCTCTTTACCCCGAGGGAGACATGTATCCGGCCATTGCAGACAGCTTCGTGCCCGGAGCTTTTTTCAATGTTTGAAAGTAAAGCCTCACATCTTCTAATTTACTTTTTAAACCGCAGTAAGTTAAGTAGATTCTATTAATGTGTGGCCAGAAAATTGAAGTACTATAAACATGTGCATCAATGTACCAATATTGATTATTGCTGTTTTTTTGTGTACATTTGCATGTTATTTGAAAATGTTCACTTCTATCAATGATTATTGTGATCTTGTGTTTAACTTTTCTGCTTTTTTCCCCGTGCAGAATAATCAAGGAGGACTTGGACAACAACAGAGCAAAAAGAAATGACACAAACACGTTTATACCAATTTGGATGATCATTTAAAAACTAAGTATTTTTATAACCTATATAAATTAATAAACTCATGTACTGAAACTGTAGTTGTTGTCATTAATTTCCTCTGCCTTCATTGCAAATAATTATATGATAATAGTAATAATATACTATTCCAATATTTATGTTACTGGCTATAATGCAAGCAATGTGACAATTAGAAAATGACATCCATTGTGAATCGAATATTAATAAAGTAACTGCTAAATAAGAGATTGTGGTAGGGATAGACCGTGAGGACTCTTTCTGGGACATCTTCGGGATTGTCTGCATGTTTTTAAAGGTACATGTCCCACTCCAACAAGCATTCACAAGCATACAAATATATCATTAACTAATAATTAGGAATAACAGCTTTAGAACGCTTGTCAACACGTGACATCTCCATGACAAAAATCTCCCATGATCAGGGAAATCAGACGCCGGCGGTGCCGTGAGCTCTTAGCCACTTCCTCTGGAATAAGGTAAAGGACCAAGAGAACACAAAAAAACTATTCGACATTCTTCTCTTAAATTCGTCATTAGTAAACCTCGGGAAACTGAGGAGCAGATAAGTGACGTAAATGTAAGGGCGGGGACAACTGACGTAACCAGGAAGTGTCCCGTAGGCTACACTGTCCCAGCCGCTGCTGGAGGACTCTCGCCAGGACCCACACTTTGTCGACTCCCTGGGCTGGGTCCTTGGAAGGATGCAGCCCCAGAATTGAGACACAGCTATAGATAAGATTCGATATGTGTGGTTGCCGATATAATTCAGAGACAACATTGTTGTTTTAGAAAGACACGATCCAAAACAATTCAGTGAGTGGAAATCGATTCAATAACTTTTTAGCAACCAATGTGACTGTGAAATAAATACTGCAGGCCTCGAATTTTAGCTTTTTAATGTCAAGGCAAGTGTTGCCTTAAAGGAGGGCTCTATCTATTAATATATCGCTCAATTGTTACACCCCTGTCTAAGAGTGTATTCACGCGAGGCCATTCGAACCGCGCTGGGCGTCCATTACAATTGTGTCATAAAGCATTTATGCAAATTAAACTATGAGTATGCATTTGTTCTGGCAAAAAAAATATGGCTTGTACCTGCACTTGCAATGCTAATCCAAGAGTAATACACTCTAGAGTGCAAACGTATCAGATCTCATTTGTAAACTGCACTGTGGCTTTAATCAGAGCTTGTTAACTGACTGCCACAAATCATAGCTTGAAATTAAAAAGGACATTTTCAAATTTACAGCAACTGTTTGATCTTAATAGGTGTGCGATAGAACCTCTCACTGTGGAGCTGGCCACTTTAGAGGCAACACGACTGCTGATGGATTTCAAATCATGGCAACAACAGAGCAATGAGGCTGCTGCTGAGGGTGCACCTGTAGCTACACCTCCGACAGATAGATCATGACGAAACACACGAGCAAGTGTTGCACATCACTACACAAGGGCAGAAGACATTTCATATCACTGCCTGAAACACACACCTTTGCTTTATTGCAAAGGCTCAAACGGAGGTCTTGCTGTTTTTTTATTTAAAACGTTTGGTTGATAAGAATGGCAGAATGAGTAAAGAAAATATAATTACAGCTCTACAGAATACACATTGAGGTGAAATATTTAGATTTGAAATTAGGGTCCCGGAGACTCCAGGGCAACTTTAATTAGCAAGATAAAAGAAAGGCAGCAGCTGGCAAGTTTAAGTCACACTGGGAAAATTAACTGCTTTGTGTCCATGGCATTGGGGGCTGCAGGGATTGAGGGGGGCAAGTGGGGTAAGAGTGGAACTACATGGACATGAAGCAAGTTTGTCCTCTGCTGTTTACAGAGCAGTACTACACAGTCAACACTCACAGTTTCACATAAATACAATCTTGAAGCAGTATATGACTGTGAGACTTTGCTCATTGTCTGTTGGAAATAACCACCTTAGAACATTTTTCTTCAAGATAGATGAGGAAACCCAACATTTTCTCAAACTGATCTGAGAGCAAGGAAACATTGTGGGCTATTTATAACATCATTTAACAATTTAAGATCAACCTAAAATAAATATTGGTAAAATAATTTCATAGAAAAATAATAAAGACTTATTGCATGTCATCTCAGGTGTTTAATCGATCGCAACTGGACTGTTTGGTTTGTCTTAGAAGACGTTTCACCGCTTCTTCAGTTCGTGCTCATAGATTTAGATTGGTCAGATTGAGTCGAGGGACTAGATCTGACCAATCTAAATCTATATCACCCAGCCCTAAGCAGAAGTAGAGTTGTACATTACTTAACTGACAATCAAGTTAGGACTTTCTTAAACAAAAGTGCAAATTAACAATATTAACACTACAGTTTGAACAAAAATACTGGAAAGAATAGAAATGTAGTTTGTCTCTTTTATCCGATT
Source organism: Entelurus aequoreus (assembly GCF_033978785.1). NCBI lineage: Eukaryota > Metazoa > Chordata > Actinopteri > Syngnathiformes > Syngnathidae > Entelurus > Entelurus aequoreus. The sequence continues at coordinate 51,190,803 of NC_084741.1, forward strand.
ATTAATCGATTAAGCGAAGTAATAATCGACAGATTAATCGATTATCAAATTAATCGTTAGTTGCAGCTGTCACGCCAATTTTCTTCCCATCACAAAAACCTTCCTAACCCCCATTTACTTCCGGGGTCATTTCCGCTTACGTCAGTTCCTCTTACGTCATTGACAGCGATCGATAGCACTTCGTTTGACTCTTTTTTATAATACAGCGTTAACAAAACGTCTGAATTATCAACAATAATGTTGATTTAAAGTACAGACATTTAACATTATATATTAATTAATATTACTGAAATGTTTCAACAATACTGTTGATTTAAAGTACAGACATTTAACAGTATTATATATTAATTAATATTAGTGAAATGGTTTCAACAATAATGTTGATTTAAAGTAGTACAGACATTTAACAGTATTATATATTAATTAATATTTTTTGCACGTTACCACGAAGACAGAAGTTCGCAGCAGCGGCCCTAACACTCCGCTTGAAATGTTGCGAAGCCTGCTGGTGTTTGACATAAGTCCCCTGGGACAGATAAAGACGAATATCATCCAGTGACACCACTATTTTCAGGAGATTTGGATTTATCGATCGCTGGCAATGACGTGAGAGGAAATGACGTAAGTAAGAGGAAATGACCCCGGAAGTAAATGGGGGTTAGGAAGGTTTTTGTGATGGGAAGAAAATTGGCGTGACACAGCCCTAGTTGAAAGACACTAAAGTGACCATTATTGTTTTACACTGGATGTTTATAACGTCATTTTATAGACATGCAACTACGTTTTTTTTTATATTCACTTGAAACAGTAGATCCATCCCATCCATCCATTTTCTACCGCTTATTCCCTTCGGGGTCGCTGGAGCCTATCTCATCTATAATCGGGCGGAAGGCGGGGTACACCCTGGACAAGTCGCCACCTCATCGCAGGGCCAACAGAGATAGACAGACAACATTCACACACTAGGGCCAATTTAGTGTTGCCAATCAACCTATCCCCAGGTGCATGTCTTTGGAGGTGGGAGGAAGCCGGAGTACCCGGAGGGAACCCACACAGTCACGGGGAGGAAATGCAAACTCCACACAGAAAGATCCCAAAGCCGGGATTGAACTCACGACTACTCAGAACCTTCGTATTGTGAGGCAGACGAACTAACCCCTCTGCCACCGTGAAACAGTAGATGTACCTGCATAATTCGTTGCACTTAAAAATACATATATGACGTAATAACTATTATTAGAAACATTTTAGCATTGTGTTTTTCTTAAAATACAGTAAGTGTGTTTATCCTAAACTTTCCTGACACTTCATTTTACACACTATAACACTGTACTTCTTTTTTTGGGACATATACCACAATAATATCATACCATGGCCTTAATACCGTAATAATATCGTATAGTGAGATTAGCTACCGTTACACTCCTAAATATTAGTGACGCAAAATAGTGGGTTTTCTAATAGTGTGTTTATTTATATTAGTTATTTGAAAAAAAATAACTTGGTAAAAAGATTTTGGTGTGTGTAGAAGTACTTTTTGAGCACATTAAATACCGCGATAGATGATAACTGATCATTTTGGTCACGATAACCTGTGATAAGAAATGTTCATATTGTTACATCCCTACTCTGGACATACTTTTGTTTGGAATTCAAAACACAGCTGACATAACAAATTAACTATGTCACAAACCATGGCAAATCTCAAACAGCTCCTTTGGAAGAAGGCAAAATAGTTATATACTAGGGGTGTAACGGTACATGCATTTGTATTGAACCGTTTCGGTACGGGGTTTCTGGTTCGGAGGTGTACCGAACAAGTTTCCACACGGACATATTAAGTAGCGTAACGCACATTGTGTAAACAATGCACACCGAGGCACAACACACGACATGCTAGCAGCTAACGGGCTACGATAGACTGACCATACGTCCTCTTTTCACCGGACATGTCCTCTTTTGCGGAGCCGTCAGGGCGGAGTTTCTTAAATGCCTCAAATGTCCGGCATTTTGAGTTAGGGTTGCGTGTATTTTCAATGTACGTTCAGGGTTAAGAAGGGGTTAAAGACAAAACAAATTGTGCGTGCAGCAGCGTTCGTGAGGGAGGGGCAGAGACAGAGAGAGCGAGAGAGTTATGATAAACGTTGCCAGGCTCTGTTTTTTATCCATAGATTTATCAGATTTAATTTTTTATTATCTATAGCAGGGGTGTCAAAAGTGTGCCCCGGAGGCCATTTGCGGCCCACAGCTAATGTTTTAAAGGCCCACGACACATTCTAAAAATACTATTAAAATAAACAAAAACATAACAAAAGTGAAATAAAAAAGCTTAAAGGTTAAAGGCCTACTGAAATGATTTTTTTTTATTTAAACGGGAATAGCAGATCCATTGTATGTGTCATACTTGATCATTTCGCGATATTGCCATATTTTTGCTGAAAGGATTTAGTAGAGAAAATCGACGATAAAGTTCGCAACTTTTGCTCGCTGATAAAAAAAAGCCTTGCCTGTACCGGAAGTAGCGTGACGTCACAAGCGGTAGTGCTGCTCACAATTCCCGTTGTTTACAATGGAGTGAGAGAGATTCGGACCGAGAAAGTGATGATTACACCATTAATTTGAGCGAGGATGAAAGATTCATAGATGAGGAACGTTACAGTGAATGACTTGAAAGGCAGTGATGGACGTATCTTTTTTCGCTCTGACCGTAACTTAGGTACAAGCTGGCTCATTGGATTCCACACTCTCTCCTTTTTCTATTGTGGATCACAGATTTGTATTTTAAACCATTTTAGATACTATATCCTCTTGAAAATGAGAGTCGAGAACGCGAAATGGACATTCACAGTGACTGAACATGTAAATACACGATTAATAATTCAGCTTTGCGAAGCTAAAAAAATAGAAGCTAAACTAGCTACGTAGCCAACTTGATAGCAGCAGTCTCAAATGCAGATAGAAACTAAATTTAAAAAAAACCTGACTGGATGGATAGACAGAAGACCAATAATACTATTAAACCATGAACATGTAAATACACGATTAATAAAATTCCGCTTGGCGAAGCTAAAAAAACAGAAGCTAACCTAGCTGTGTAGCCAACGCGATAGCATCAGTCTCAAATGCAGATAGAAACTAAATTAAAAAAAAACTGACTGGATGGATAGACAGAAGATCAATAATACTATTAAACCATGAACATGTAAATACACGATTAATAATATTCCGCTTGGCGAAGCTAAAAAAAACAGAAGCTAACCTAGCTGCGTAGCTAACTTAGATGCGGCGGCGGGCGTTGTACGCTTTTGACGACACCCCGGCCGCCATCAGAGTCGGCAAGAAACATATATTTCCCCAAAGTTACGTACGTCACATGCACATATCGACACGCACGTACGGGCAATCGATCAAATGTTTGGAAGCCAAAGCTGTACTCACCGTAGTGCGTCTGTTATCCTGCTCAAAACACAACACAACCTCCTGGTGTTGGTGTTGCTGTAGTCCGCTGCTCCACCGGCTCCAACTTTCTTATTTGCAGTCTCCATTGTCCATTAAACAAATTGCTCAATCGCTTTATTAACAAGCGGTAACTGGTTGTAGTTCAAAAAGTAACGCACACACATACACGAGCTGCTGTTAGCCAAAAGTCACGATCACACACACTTAAGGCTGCAGCTAACGATTATTTTTCTATCGATTAATCTATAGATTATTTTTTCGATTAATCGGTTAATCTATAGATTATTTTTTTCGATTAATCTATAGATTATTTTTTCCTTTTGCCGATTATTTTTTTATTCAAAATGAAGATGAAAAAATAAATGTAGGCCCGTTTTTTCAAAAGGCATGGCTTTTATTTACAAAAAAAAAGAAGTATGGCCACTCAGTCAACATTGACAACAACATGACTAAATATTCTGTAACAATGTAAACATTTAAAACTTTTAACATTTAACAAAATTAAAAGTAGCTTATTTGCTTTTTAATGTGCAAATATAAAAGTCAACATCCAGTGCAAATCTTAATATTCTGCAATAGTATAAGCATTTCAAAAGTAAAAGTATTGCTTATTTTGCTTTAAAATGTGCAAAAATAAAGATAAACATCCAATACAAAAAAGTGCAAAACGAAATATTCTGTAACAACAGTGTAAACATTTCAACAAAAGTGAAAGTATTGCTTATTTGCTAAAATGTGCAAAAATAAAGATAAACATCCAATACAAAAAAGTGCCAATCTAAATATTCTGGAGTACTGTAAACATTAAATATTGCTTTTAAAATGTGCAAAATAAACATCCAGTCCAACACAGTACACAATAACCAATTCTACTCATTCCAGTGAGTGACTAACAGTTGTAATGAAGAAAGGTTAGCATGTCTACATGTTTGGTTCTTTTCTTGTTTATAATATTCCCAGCAGCTGAAAATAGGCGCTCAGAAGGGGTCGATGTGGCTGGAACTGAGAGCTAATTAGCCTTCACCTCAAGCCAGGATTTCGAGCGAGCTGAGCTGCAGTTTAAGTTTCTAGAAGGTCAACGGGCTCATAGTGATGTTACTAATAGTTGACTGGGAGGTGTTTATTATCATTTGGGGAGAGTCCGCTGCCTGATGCTCACCTGCTAAACACCTATCTGCTCCACGCTGAAGCGCTGACTACATGCGCTCTGAATACGCACTGCTGATTGGCTGATAATGCTTCGTGTGTACCAATCAGATGGTTGTGTGGGTGGGACAATGCTGCGTGTGTACCAATCAGATGGTTGTGTGGGTGGGACAATGCTGCGTGTGTACCAATCAGATGGTTGTGTGGGTGGGACAATGCTGCGTGCTGAGACAGAGGCAGACGGAGCAAAGCAGCTTGTTAAGACTTTAGCTTAGAAACTCGTTCGGTACACCCCCGTACCGAACCGAAAGCCCCGTACCGAAACGGTTCAATACAAAACACGTACCGTTACACCCCTAGCAGATACAAATGACACATTCATGTTTTTGTGTAATGATGACAACGTATGCTCGCGCGGACGATTGACTAGTTGATGGTTTTCTTTTCAAATGTTCGTTCATAGCCGTTGTGCTGCTATGATAGGCCATTTCCGCTCGACACAGTGTGCATACAACAACATTATTAGGCCGTTTATTGAAGTACTCCCACACTTTTGGCATGCTTTTCCCCCCTCGCTCGCACCGCTCGCATCGTCTTCTTTGATCGTCTGCTTTGCGCTTCGCCATGACGGTAGTGTGACGTCATTATGCGACGCGTCGACGCACAAAAACGGCGTCGACGTATTTACGTAACCGATGACGTCGACTACGTCGACGCATCGTTTCAGCCTTACACACACTCAAGTTCTCCGCCAACTCACTCGCGCATGCGCGTTCCCCAAACCCTTAAAGACAGTACACTAATGCAAATATCACGGATATTAACAGTATTGTACTTAGCCGCTAAGACACCGATCGATCCCACCTACAACGTTCTTCTTTGCAGTCTCCATTGTTCATTAAACAAATTGCAAAAGATTCAGAATACTGTGGAATTTTGTCAAAGAAAATAAGAGGCTTTTCTATCGGGTCCGATTGGGTACAACCACTTCCGTTGCTTTTGTGACGTCACGCGCATAAATCATATCCAAAGGAGTTTTTCAACCGGAAGTGTGGCGGGAATTTTAAAATTGCACTTTATAAGTTAACCCGGCTGTATTGGCATGTGTTGCAATGTTAAGATTTCATCATTGATATACAAACTATCAGACTGCGTGGTTGGTAGTAGTGGCTTTCAGTAGGCCTTTAAATGTAATTTAGAAAAAGTTGCAATGTTGACTGATAAAACAAAGCTGGGTTTTTTTCTTTCAAACTGTCATTGCTCAAAACATAATATTGAATCAAAATCAATGTTATTATGAATTATTGACCTATCCAAGGTTCCAATTACTTCACATTAAATATTCCACTAAGAAAAATATTTTTGGTGGAAGATTTTGCAAATTTGGTAAATAAATAACCCAAAAATGCATATTTTGTTGTTTTCTTAATGTACCGAAAATGAACCGAACCGTGACCTCTAAACCGAGGTACGTACCGAACCTACATTTTTGTGTACCGTTACACCTCTATTATATACTCACCTCAACACTTATGAGGATCCCAAATGCACAAAAGCGGGTGAAGGTGCTGTCACGCCAATTTTCTTCCCATTACAAAAACCTTCCTATCCCCCATTTACTTCCGGGGTCATTTCCTCTTACGTAATTTCCTCTTACTTACGTCATCTTACGTCATTGACAGCGATCGATAGAATCCAAATCTCCTGAAAATAGTGGTGTCACTGAATGATATTTGTCTTTATCTTTCCCAGGGTTTTAACTTGCACCTACAGATGTAAGCTGGGGGAAAAATAACTGGTTCAAAAATAATAATCTAATAACCTTTATTGGTTTGTACCTTGATGTGGTTTAAGAGCTTTTCACTATAACATGTCTACTTCTGAGGTGACCACCACTTGTGATTATAATTGACGCTTTGTCCTTTATCTGTGTTCCCCATTCTTTAGGGGCAGCTCGCGCAATGTTTGGAACAAAACATTTGTAAACAATAAAAAATAATTTTACATTGCAGTTTTTTGCCTCATTTTAAAGTCTTGAAGAAATACCCAAGGTTTTTCTTTATTTTTATGTTCTTATTCTAAATATTGTTGTTTGTCTGACCACGGGTCATCTGACTTCACTGAGGTACATATGTGCACATAAATGTCATTTTAATTTAGTTCACTTACACAGAGAAAAAAAAAAAAAATGAATTTAACGAATACATTTAGTTTTAATAAAGTTTGATAATGTTGATTGATAATGAATTAACTTATTGTACACTGTTATTCATTTCCGCATATGTCCACGAGTCAAATGTGCAGTCAGGAAAATCCTCAAGTTAATTTGTCCGATTAATACTTGTCCGATTAATACAGACGTTTTGTTAACGCTATATTATAAAAAAATTTAAAAAAACAGCGACGGGCAGTCAAAGCCGAAGTGCTATCGATCGCTGTCAATGACGTAAGAGGAAATTACGTGAGTAAGAGGAAATGACGTAAGAGGAAATGACCCCGGAAGTAAATGGGGGATAGGAAGGTTTTTGTAATGGGAAGAAAATTGACATGAGAGCGCCAAAAGGTTAAAAAAAAAAAAAGTGGGTTTGATCACTTTAAGATAATGGTTCATATTTTTAAGGGATGCTTACTTTCTAACGGAAAAAGTGTAGAGTTGCTTTTATGAAGTAAAAAAAGGCCATTTAGCAACTTGTCCCCAAGGGTAATTTTTCACTAGCATGCCATGCAGCGTTGCCAGACGTACGATAAATATCGTATTTGTAGGTTAATTATCGTATTTGTATGACATTTCCGCCTTATGTATGTTTTACGATCAATAATTCAGGATATCCGGAGATTTAAAATAAGTTGACCCCCCTTAATACAAGCAGGATAAATCTAGCACTAAGTCCGATCATGTTGTTAGACAATATTAGTGCCAGTGGCAGCTTTTTCCCCCCAACATCAAATTAGTAAAATGATAATATTCCTCGGTATACAATAATACATCATTTCCATTTGCAGACGACGATGCCAAGTCAGACTGGGGTTTAATACCTGGATTATTTAAACGCTTGGTCCCTGATATGGGTAAAATACATAACAAGTGGTAGTAGCAGTGTAATATATTTGGATGTAATTTAGACTTAAGTGTATTAAACAAGACACAAATAAATGGTATAAGTGTCAACGTTTTCCATGGCTACTTAAACAAGTTAGCATTTCATTAGCATGTAACGTACTCGGGATTTTACAAACAAAATAAAAAATGTCCACCGGTTTGGTCAGTCATACATCGTAGCCCAAATAACATACCATGATTAACAGGGTTTTAATTCTAGATAATATAAATAAAACGAATAACCACAAAAATAGCCAGTATGCTAATGCTATAGCAAGTACTGTCTTCGCATATGTTCGCGACGCGGTATCACCGCTTCCCCAAATATTAGACATTATACATGAACAAAATAGGTACATAAATGTTGATTGACACTCACCAAGCCCTCAATTTGGATCTGTTTGACAGGAGAATCCAAAGTACCCGCAGTAGAAGCCATCACAGCAATAAATATCGGACCGCTCTTCTTTGGAAAAACACCGACAATCCTCTGCACGCGGAAAAGGGGGAAAGGTTTCTGTGACGGACAGTTTCCAGTAGAGGGAATAGAGGTGAATCACACTTCCGGTTTGTACGGGAACGCTAGTCGCAAAAGCAAGGTTCCGCTCACAAAAATACACTAGACGGTACATCATTTTTAATCAGGTTAAATATACTAACATGTATGTACAAATCTAAAGATAGAATATTTATTTAATTATTTGGAAACATGTATGTCGTTGAATTGGATTAATCAAGAATGTTGCATTTCTTTCATTGATAGAATATTTGCAGAACTGCAATACACATTCTTATCAGAATAATATATAGTTGAAAAATGCATTTTTCCAGTGAGGGTTGGACTCCGCCAAGGCTGCCCTTTGTCACCGATTCTGCTCATAACTTTTATGGACAGAATTTCTAAGCACAGTCAGGGCGTTGAGGGGATCCGGTTTGGTGGCTGCAGGATTAGGTCTCTGCTTTTTGCAGATGATGTGGTCCTGATGGCTTCAACTGGCCAGGATCTTCAGCTCTCACTGGATCGGTTCGCAGCCGAGTGTGAAGCAACAGGGATGAGAATCAGCACCTCCAAGTCCGAGTCCATGGTTCTCGCCCGGGAAAGGGTGGAGTGCCATCTCCATGTTGGGGAGAAGATCTTGCCCCAAGTGAAGGAGTTCAAGTACCTCGGAGTCTTGTTCACGAGTGAGGGAAGAGTGGATCGTGAGATCGACAGGCGGATCGGTGCGGCGTCTTCAGTAATGCGGACGCTGTATCGATCCGTTGTGGTGAAGAAGGAGCTGAGCCGGAAGGCAAAGCTCTCAATTTACCGGTCGATCTAGTTCCCATCCTCACCTATGGTCATTAACTTTGGGTTATGATGGAAAGGACAAGATCACAGGTACAAGCGGCTGAAATGAAATTCCTCCGCCGAGTGGCGGGGCTCTCCCTTAGAGGTAAGGTGAGAAGCTCTGTCATCCGGGAGGAGCTCAGAGTAAAGCCGCTGCTCCTCCACATTGAGAGGAGCCAGATGAGGTGGTTCGGGCATCTGCTCAGGATGCCACCCGAACGCCTCCCTAGGGGCACGTCCGACCGGCAGGAGGCCAAGGGGAAGACCCAGGACACGTTGGGAAGACTATGTCTCCCGGCAGGCCTGGGAACGCCTCGGGATCCAACAGGGAGGAGCTGGACGAAGTGGCTGGGGAGAGGGAAGTCTGGGCTTCTCTGCTTAGGCTGCTGCCCCCGCGACCGGACCTCGGATAAGCGGAAGAAAATGGATGGATGGATGGATGAAAAATTCATCAAATAATACATTTGTATAAATTTTTTTGCAGAGTTTAAGTAAAAAAAATATATTGCTTCCCCAACTTTACAACCACCAAAGCCCACCATTAATGCATACATTCAGTCATCCATCCATCCATTTTCTACCGCTTGTGCCTTTCAGGATCCCGGGGCTGTGCTGGAGCCTATCTCAGCTGCACACGGGCGGAAGGTGGGGTACACCCTGGACAAGTCGCCACCTCATCGCAGGGCCAACACAGATAGACAGACAACATTAATTCACTAGGGTGCAAATTCATGGCCGTTACTACCATTGAGGACACGGAGGTCATGTCCTCTGTATTTTTTTAGGTGACAAGAAGAAGATGGTATGAGTGACGCAAAATGCTAGTCCTAACAACAGTGTTTTGCAGAAGCTCCACCTGAAAATTGGTCCCAGCATCAGCAAGGAAGAAGACATGTGATTGGTTCCCCAGTAATTGGATCCAATTCCCAGTTGTGAACTCTGAGTGTGTGTGTATGTATAAATTGACACTGAAATTGTATGTACTCTTAAACGCTCTGACGAAGGCCACGTGCCGAAACGCGTAAGCGTTCCTCTTTTTTGATGTGAGCAATAAATCAAGTGAAATGTGAGTATTTTGTCCTACTAGTCTTAATTTTGGGATGTGCTACCTTTTCAAACATTTTTGAAACATTTACTGGATTACTTTTTTTGGGTTTGGCACTCCATCTTGAATCACATTGAGAAGCGCAATCTCCTTTTTGAACCAGTTATCTTTTGAAATTGCTGCTCCAATCTAAAATCGGACAAATACAACCACAATGGCCACATCATTTGAGCTACTCAATCAGCAGACCGAAGCAAGGTCAGAGACATTTAACTATTCAGAGGAAGACATAGAGAGTATTCTGTTGCCCCACACTGAATTTGAAAACTGGGTCCAAACTGAAAATCAAAGCACAGATACTAAAGGCCTTTTTTCTGAACTTGAAGATTTAAAGAAACAGGAGACACGATTACTGTGGCATGCTGTTACACTGTCTGAGTACAGACGACAGCAACGTATCCCCAGAGGGCTTCGAATCAACAAAATTCCAGCCTTTGGCACAGATGACCCTGACTTTATGAAGAAGTGGGAACAAATCCTAAACAAATGTTCATTAGATCTAGAAGTATTGATCATTGAAAAGTCAAAAGCTGAGCAGTCAAAAAAACTTGAAACCATAAAAGCTCTTGAGACAAAAATTCACAACCTCCAGGGATTAGAGGAGGTCACTCAAATGGAAGAGAAAATGTTGAAGTCATTGGACTCATTCAAGATACAACTCAAACAATACAAAATGAAGAAATACCAACGTGATTTGAATGACTACAAAGAGGGAACAGTTTACCAATGGCAAAAACCAACCTACAGAGGAAGACAGAGAATCAGAGCCAAACCAGGTGTCTATCGTCAATCTGATGACTATCCCTCAGCTGTGAGTGACCAATCAAGTGAGAGTGAGGATCTGACAACCAACCGAAGAGCACCTTTTTTAGATCTACCCCACCCACACCAACGTGGAAGAGGAAGAGGAAGACGAGGCGGGGCAAACGAGGGAAGAGGTCCACCCAGGAGATCCCCAAGACAATCCAATCACCCATAGTGAATCTGTCTAAAGTTCCACTCACCCCAGCCCAAACCTCAGTTCTAAATAAAGGTCTTTCATTTGCAGTAACCAACAAAGTCAATGCTTTCAACCTAAAAGTTGACACCTATAAGTTCATGAGACAACTTCATTTGAAACACTTTTTCTCTCCTCTCCATAAAAATGCAGCATATTCAACTGAACAGTCATCACAAAGTGAAGAGAGTAAAACTGGAACACAAAAACCTTCTCCCTTTGCTCCAAAGTCATCATTTTGCCCTTTCACCAACCTAAGCCCTGCGATTTTGACATTTAACAAATTAGTTGAGAATGATCTTGAAAAAATGTTAAAAAAAAGATAAAGGCCCAAAATACTCAAACTTGAGTTCTGAAGAGCGCAATGCATTAGAAGAGTTGGAGAACAATCCAGAAATCACTATCCGCTCAGCAGACAAAGCAGGAGCTGTGTGTATCCTTGACACTGAATACTACCATCAGAAAATGCTTGAACTTTTGAACAGCCCCACCTACAGGAAGCTAGAGAAAAATCCTATGGATGAATTTAAATCTGAAATTGACAGTCTGCTGAAAGTTGCATTCGAATCAAACTGGATCACAAAAAATGAGCATGCCTATCTGACTAACCAGCACCCAGTCACCCCCATCATATATTGTCTTCCCAAAATCCATAAACATCCTACAGAACCCCCATTGAGGCCAATAGTCTCAGGAAGAGGCTCAGTGACTGAACCATTGTCAAAATATGTTGACTTCTTCTTGAAAGATTTTGTGAAAGACCTACCCGCCTACCTTGGAGACACAAAAGATGTACTTAACTGTCTGACTGAATATACTGCAAATCAGAATACAATATTGGTGTCTCTTGATGTTGAAAACCTATATGGTTGCATTCCCCATGAAGATGCTTTGAACTCTGTGGCCTATTACCTATCCAAGAGAGAAGCAACACACAATCCCCCTAATGAATTTCTATTAGAATTGTTACACTATGTACTGAGTCACAACTACATGCTGTATGACTCCAAATGGTATCTCCAACAAGCAGGGACTGCGATGGGGACCGCAACAGCGCCCTCTGTAGCTGGATTAGTGGTAGGGAAATGGGAAGAAGAAGTCATACATGACCCAAATAGTAACCCTTACCATTCAAATATAAAACTGTACAAACGATACATTGATGACATCCTGATATTTTGGGAGGGGACGCAAGAAGAATTGATGGACTTTGTGAAATATCTCAACAATAGTTCAGCGTTCCTTAAATTCACCTGTGAACATAGCACTGAAAAGATTAATTATTTGGATTTGAGCATACATAAAGATGAAACAGGAGCTATTCACACTTCTATTTATAGAAAAGATATGGAACGAAATTCAATATTACATGCCACAAGCAAACATCCCAAACCCCTAAAGGACAATATCCCAGTGGGTCAGTTTTTGAGGCTCAAACGCAACTGTTCAGACCTTGAGGACTTTCACTCCAAAGAAATAATCATGGCTGCTCGGTTCAAAGAAAGAGGTTATGCCTCTAACTCTATTCAGAAAGCCATACAGCGAGCTAATACTACTGCTCGTACTGATCTCCTGTCCAACATTCAGAAAACTAAGAATCCAAGCCGGGCCTGTTTCTCCACTGAATTCAACCATTGTGCTTCACAAATAAAGGAGACACTCAAGAAACACTGGCATGTGCTCCAAGCAGAAGAAACACTAAAGGACCTCTGCAAATCCCCACCTCTCTTTGCTTTCAGGAGAGCGCCTACAATTAAAAACATGGTCATGTATAAGAATATGATTCCCAAAAAGACCACCACATGGTTGACAACAACAACAACAACAGGCATGTATAGATGTGGTAACTGTGCCTGCTGTAACAATACAACAAAAACTAAATCATTTAACCATCCTCACACTGGGAAGAAAATTCCAATAAGGGAATTCATCAACTGTAAGTCAACTCATGTGGTCTACATGCTATTATGTCCCTGTAGCTTAGCCTACATTGGAAAAACCAAAAGGCCGCTAAAACAAAGAATATCTGAGCACAAAACAGCAATTCGTACAGGCAATATGGACTATGCCATTGTAAGACATTACTCTGAAGCAAACCACGGTTCACCCTCTTCATTAAGATTCTATGGGATTGAACAAATCATGATGCCCAAAAGAGGAGGAGATATTTTGAAAAAACTATCACAGAGAGAAATGTTCTGGATCTACACACTCAATACTATGACACCAAATGGACTCAATGATGACTATAGCCTAAAATGTTTTTTAACATAATTGTTCCTTCTGTGCCATTGTAGTCATCCAGTATCCAGTCCAGTGCCATCTAGTGTATGCTAGTCCTAACAACAGTGTTTTGCAGAAGCTCCACCTGAAAATTGGTCCCAGCATCAGCAAGGAAGAAGACATGTGATTGGTTCCCCAGTAATTGGATCCAATTCCCAGTTGTGAACTCTGAGTGTGTGTGTATGTATAAATTGACACTGAAATTGTATGTACTCTTAAACGCTCTGACGAAGGCCACGTGCCGAAACGCGTAAGCGTTCCTCTTTTTTGATGTGAGCAATAAATCAAGTGAAATGTGAGTATTTTGTCCTACTAGTCTTAATTTTGGGATGTGCTACCTTTTCAAACATTTTTGAAACATTTACTGGATTACTTTTTTTGGGTTTGGCACTCCATCTTGAATCACATTGAGAAGCGCAATCTCCTTTTTGACGCAAAATGTACTTTGTGTAGGACACCTGTACAGTACCATGCAATCATCTTCTCACAATATACGATCTTTGGTCATGCACTGCAGGCTGCAACTATAGCGACGTAACACAATGACATTAGCTTTTACTATAAACATAATTCCATCCGAAATGTGCTGTCAATATACCATTAACATAAAATTATACAGATGTCACTAATGTTGGTTTCATCTGAATGAAATTGAAATGTCAGCCCGGTTCCGTTCATAGAGATCAGGCCCGCCCGCCCGCCCGCCCGCCCTAAACTTAGCTGCGTGTAGGTCTTCGCGATCCGTGGGGGGCCGTTTTGCTTAAAGAAGCACAACACATGTCAAATGTGAGTTATTGAATGACAAGGCCCTTCATATACATTTTTACCCCAAATGTACTACTGTCCACGTCATACTCTGTCACTGAAAATCAACAACATTGTCAACAACATTTCCTCTCGTGGAGCGTGTCATTAATACCCAATTGCTAAACATAAGATCGTGGGTTCGATCTCCGGTCATAGTTGAAACTGGGGGAAGATTTTAAATTTATGTTTTCATCCATCCATCCATTTACACACTGGACAAGTCGCCACCGCATCACAGACAGACAACATTCACACTCACATTCACACACCAGGCCAATTTAGAGTTGCCAATCAACCTATCCCCGGGTAATGTTAAAATTGTTTAATACGCAAAACCTCAGCATAATAATAAAAAAGTAGACTGTTACGAAATCATGCTGATTGTCAAAGATGTTAGATAATATGACTTATCAAGGAGCGTTTTGTATTATTAGGTCCATCAGTGCTAAATATTATAAACGTATCACTTTCCTCTGGCACTGTTCCCCTAGCATTCAAAAAAGCGGTTATTCATCCTCTGCTCAAAAGACCTAACCTCGATCCTGACCTCATGGTAAACTACCGGCCGGTGTCCCACCTTCCCTTTATTTCGAAAATCCTCGAAAAAATTGTTGCACAGCAGCTAAATGAACACTTAGTGTCTAACAATCTCTGTGAACCTTTTCAATCCGGTTTCAGGGCAAATCACTCTGCGGAGACAGCCCTCGCAAAAATGACTAATGATCTATTGCTAACGATGGATTCAGATGAGTCATCTATGTTGCTGCTTCTTGATCTTAGCGCTGCTTTCGATACCGTCGATCATAATATTTTATTAGAGCGTATCAAAACACGTGTTGGTATGTCAGACTTAGCCTTGTCTTGGTTTAACTCTTATCTTACTGACAGTATGCAGTGCGTCTCCCATAACAATGTGACATCGGACTATGTCAAGGTAACGTGCGGAGTCCCCCAGGGTTCGGTTCTTGGCCCTGCACTCTTTAGTATCTACATGCTGCCGCTAGGTGACATCATACGCAAATACGGTGTTAGCTTTCACTGTTATGCTGATGACACCCAACTCTACATGCCCCTAAAGCTGACCAACACGCCGGATTGTAGTCAGCTGGAGGCGTGTCTTAATGAAATTAAACAATGGATGTCTGCTAACTTTTTGCAACTCAACGCCAAGAAAACGGAAATGCTGATTATCGGTCCTGCTAGACACCAAAATTTATTTAATAATACCACCTTAACATTTGACAACCAAACAATTACACATGGCGACTCTGTAAAGAATCTTGGTATTATCTTCGACCCAACTCTCTCGTTTGAGTCACACATTAAGAGTGTTACCTAAACGGCCTTCTTTCATCTCCGTAATATCGCTAAAATTCGTTCCATTTTGTCCACTAGCGACACTGAGATCATTATTAATGCGTTGGTTACGTCTCGTCTCGATTACTGTAAGGTATTATTTTCGGGTCTCCCTATGTCTAGCATTAAAAGATTGCAGTTGGTACAAAATGCGGCTGCTAGACTTTTGACAAGAACAAGAAAGTTTGATCATATTACGCCTATACTGGCTCACCTGCACTGGCTTCCTGTGCACTTAAGATGTGACTTTAAGGTTTTACTACCTACGTATAAAATACTACACGGTCTAGCTCCAGCCTATCTTGCCGATTGTATTGTACCATATGTCCCGGCAAGAAATCTGCGTTCAAAGAACTCCGGCTTATCGGTGATTCCCGGAGCCCCAAAAAAGTCTGCGGGCTATAGAGCGTTTTCTATTCGGGCTCCAGTACTATGGAATGCCCTCCCGGTAAAAGTTAGAGATGCTACCTCAGTAGAAGCATTTAAGTCCCATCTTAAAACTCATTTGTATATTCTAGCCTTTAAATAGACTCCCTTTTTAGACCAGTTGATCTGCCGTTTCTTTTCTTTTCTCCTCTGCCTCCCTCTCCCTTGTGGAGGAGGGGGGGGACACACAGGTCCGGTGGCCATGGATGAAGTGCTGGCTGTCCAGAGTCGGGACCCGGGGTGGACCGCTCACCTGTGCATCGGTTGGGGACATCTCTGCGCTGCTGACCCATCTCCGCTCGGGATGGTTTCCCGCTGGCCCCACTATGGACTGGACTCTCGCTGTTATGTTGGATCCACTATGGACTGGACTTTCACAATACTATGTCAGACCCATTCGATATCCATTGCTTTCGGTCTCCCCTAGAGGGAGGGGGGTTACCCACATATGAGGTCCTCTCTAAGGTTTCTCATAGTCATTCACATTGACATCCCACTGCGATGAGTTTTTCCTTGCCCTTTTGTGGGCTCTGAACCGAGGATGTCGTCGTGGCTTGTGCAGCCCTTTGAGACACTTGTGATTTAGGGTTATATAAATAAACATTGATTGATTGATTGGTGATAGTTCTACCTCAATGAAAGCTTTTTTTATTCTGCAAATTCATTGTGTTGCTCAATGTACAAACCCCAAAACCAGTGAAGTTGGCACGTTGTGTCAATTGTAAATAAAAACAGAATACAATGATTTGCAAATCCTTTTCAACCTATATTCATTTGAATAGACTGCAAAGACAAGACACTTAATGTTCGAACTGGAAAACTTTGTTGTTTTTTTTCAAATATTAGCTAATTTGGAATTTGGTCCCTGCAACATGTTTCAAAAAAGCAACATTTATTCAATGTCAGATTGTGACGTGGATCCAACGTTGGACATTAACGTTGTCTCAATTTACAAATACAACTTTTTTGCAACAATGTTTCAAAGGACATGTATGTAAAATCAAAGTTGTTTCAATGTCTTGCTCCAATGTTGCTGTAACAAAGACAACCTTCAAGCCCTGACAGCAGAGCAGGCTGGCTTTTAAGGAAGCCTGATTGGCAACCATCAATCAATCAATCAATGTTTATTTATATAGCCCTAAATCACAAGTGTCACAAAGGGCTGCACAAGCCACGACGACATCCTCGGTTCAGAGCCCACAAAAGGGCAAGGAAAAACTCATCCCAGTGGGATGTCAATGTGAATGACTATGAGAAACCTTGGAGAGGACCGCAGACCCCCCCTCTAGGGGAGACCGCATAATATTGTGAAAGTCCAGTCCATAGTGGATCTAACATAATAGTGAGAGTCCAGTCCAGGGGTCACCAACCTTTTTGAAACCAAGGGCTACTTCTTGGGTACTGATTAATGCGAAGGGCTACCAGTTAGATACACACTTAAATAAATTGCCAGAAGTAGCCAATTTGCTCAATTTACCTTTAACTCTGTTATTATTAATAATTAATGATATTTATCTTTGTGGAAACACTGATCATCTTAATGATTTCTCACAATAAATATATATAGAAACAGATAAATATCAATATGCAACACTTTAATTTTATATTTTTTCTAAGTGCACATTTTTCAAATTGAACATTTTCAAATGATCACTTCTAAGACAGTCTTGTGAAATCACAATATCCCATTTTAACTATCTAGCCACTAACATTTTTTAACAAATGATGAATTACTTTGCACCATGTTTGTACAAATAATAACTCATGTAAAATACAAAAGTAAACTCTCAAATTTTTAAATCATGTCACACTTTGAACTGGACACCAAATCTGTTATCTGTTTATTTGTCAGTTAGTGGGAAGCCTGGCATTGCATGCTGTTAACTAGTGTGTTGTACTCTGGTGTGTAACTTGACACTGCAACTCTGAGTGAGTCTTGCAGATGTGCATCAGTGAGGCGTGTTCTGTGTTTGTTCTTGATGAAGTTCATGTCAGAAAAGGCTGATTCACAAAGATAAGATTTTTCCTCATTGTTTGCGGAACCTTCTTAATCTTTTGGACATATTTTCACAGCAATCTGGCCTTAAGCTTAATTATGATAAATGTAAAATGTTAAGGATTGGAAATCTAAAGAGAACGTCCTTTCGAATGGAATGCAAAGTGCCTGTTTTGTGGACAGATGGACCAGTTAACATACTTAGTGTTGTTGTCCCAGAAAATCTGGAAGATCTAGGCTCAGTAAATTATGATAATCGACTAAGAAAGCTGGACAAAATTATGCAATTATGGAAAGGGAAATCCCTAACCTTGTATGGTAAAATGTCTATTGCCAACTTGTTAATTATTCCTCTATTTATTTATTTGTTTTTGTCATTACCAGCTCCATCACAAAACTTTTTTAAGATTTATGAGCGGAGGGTCTTCGATTTTGTCTGGAACGGCAAACCAGAAAAGATTAAAAGAAAGGTTTTGTACAAAGAGTATGAATATGGGGGCCTGAAACTTCTCAACCTTGAAGCTATGTGTCTGTCTTTAAAAGCATCAATTGTTCCAAAGATGTATTTAAACATTGAGTGGTACACAAATGTCCTGTTGGACAAAAAACATGTACTGTATCAAAAGAAATTGTATCCTTTTTTACAAGTGATCCCCTCCCAGAGAGTCTGCTGGGAAACATGGCGGGGTTCATAAAGGAAACAATCCACTCATAGTGGTGTTTTCAATTTTATGTGCCAGAAAAAAGAGACGATATTTTGCAGCAGTTAATATGGATGAACTCTAATATTGTAATAGATGGAAAGCCTTTCTTTTGGAAAAATATGTTTGAAAGAGGAATCATTTTTGTCAATGATATTATCAATGAGAATGGTAAAATTATGAAGTATGATGAATTTAGAGCTATGTATGGTGATGCTTGCTCAAGCTTTTCATTTTATCAACTAACTGGAGTAATTGGGAAAAGATGGAAACAAATAATTAATTATGGAACTACTAAATTATTAGTTTGTAAACCTCTAATAAGAAATTCTAGTTGGCAAAAAGGAACTAAAATAAATAGAAAAATATATAATTTTTATTTAATAAAGAAATCTTTGAAGGCTGCCTCATACAACACAAATGGAAAATGGGAGGACTTTTTTGACTGCCCGTTGCCATGGGATGCCATATTCAAACTACCGGTAATCTATAAAACCACTATCGATGTGCAAAATCGTTATTTTCAAATTAAAATTATTTATAACTTCTTACCCACAGGGAAAATGTTAAAATTATGGAATATGACAGAGTCAGATGATTGCCGATTTTGTTGTCAGGAACCTGAATCCACCCTGCATTTGTTTTGGTATTGTCATATTGTGTCTTTGTTTTGGGTGGAAGTTGAAAAAATGTGTTTAAGGATTGGTTTGTTTATGAAGCTTAATGTGGTTTCTGTTATTTTAGGAGAGTTCATTGACAATCATGATTTAGTCAATTTAATTATAGTACTCGGTAAAATGTTTATTTTTAAGGCCAAAAACAGATATTCACTTAGTATTACTTTCTTTAAAACATTTATTCAGTATTTTCTAACTTTAGAAAGTTACATGGTTGAAAACGATAATGATGCCAAAAAACATTTAAAAAAGATGAGAAGTCCTCAAAGGCTTATTTTGAAAGTATAATTATGTTTATAGATTGTATGATATCTGTTGTTGTGTTCCCTAATTTGAGTGACCTGGACATAATCTGGACTGTACATAAATGCTTATTTTGAAAATGTAATTTTGTTTATAAATTATATGCAATCTGTTGTGTTCCCTAATTTTTTTCTGTGTACACGAATGAAGGTGTGTGTTGCTGAGTCCTACTTGGACATTATCTGGACTGGGCCTGGTTTAAAAAACCCTGTAAACAAATCTAATTTCATTGACAACCTGGTCTGTTGAAGATAAGGCCCTTTTTTAAAGAATAAAATAAAAAAAGATAAATAAATAAAAAAAACATTTTCTTGGATAAAAAAGAAAGTAAAACAATATAAAAATAATTACATAAAAAATAGTGATTAATGAAAATGTTAGTGGACCAGCAGCCTATACAATCATGTGTGCTTCAGGGACTGTGTCCCTTGCAGATGTGTTGTCTATGTTGTGGGAACCAGAATATTGGTAGCAGAAAGAAATAACCCCTTTTGTGTGAGTGGGTGTGGATGAGTGTGCATGGGGGAGGTTGTTTGGGTTGATGCACTGATTGAAAGTGTATCTTGTGTTTTTTTCTATGTAGATTTAATTTTAAAAAAATAAATAAATTTAAAAAAAAAATTGGTGACCCCTGGTCCAGTCCATATTGGGGCCAGCAGGAGACCTGTCATGTCTTGGTGATCATGTTTTGTTTGGCCATGTGCTGTTTGTTTTTTGGACTCTTTTTAGTTCCTGGTTGTGCACTCTTGATTGTTTTGTTTCCATGACAACTCATTAGTTTCACCTGTCTCACGTTTTGCACTCACGCACCTGTCACTAATTATGTCGGTATTATTTAAGTTTGCAGTTGCCAGACAGTCTGTCTGGCGACATTACCTCCTTGACACCCATGCTATCTGATATCCTTACTACTCATGCCATTGTTTTCATGCTGCTCGTTTCTTGCCACGTGAGTTTTGTGTATTCTTGTCACAGTAATGTTCATAGTTTTTTGCCCAAAGGCTGGTTTTGTTTTCTTAACCAAGTTAGTACTTCCGCCTTGTTTCTTTTGTTAGTGTTAAAATAAATATGTCTTTACCTGCACGTCTTGTCCACTCCAACCTTTCTTGCAACTCTGGAAAAAGAACAACCCATAGACCACGTCATGACAAGACCATCCCGAGGGGAGACGGGTCAGCAGCGCAGAGATGTCCCCAACCGATGCACAGGCGAGCGGTCCACCCCGGGTCCCGACTCTGGACAGCCAGCACTTCATCCATGGCTACCGGACCTGTGCCCCCCCTCCACAAGGGAGAGGGGGGCAGAGGAGAAAAGAAAAGAAACGGCAGATCAACTGGTCTAAAAAGAGGGTCTATTTAAAGGCTAGAGTATACAAATGAGTTTTAAGCTGGGACTTAAATACTTCTACAGGTGTGCTCAGGTTGCCAATCAGGGACAGGTGAGGGAGTGGTGAAACAAGACAGGAAATGAACAGAAAAAAAATCATTGGACAGGAAACAAATGCAGAAAATAAGGAAACACAAGAAGATGTCAGACGTGACACAACAGGTGGTGACACCAATGACATTATAACAGGGATAAAGTTAACATTTCCGCAGCTTTAACATAAAAAACATCTGCAACTTACGGCAAGATGTTTTCTCCAGTTGGAAGTGGAGTTCTTGTAGGCTGAAAAGTGAACATTTGCACTGACACAGATGACAGCGTATGATATAAATGTTCTCTTTGCTCATTTGTAACATAAATGTTCAAGAGTCATGCTGCCTCTTCTGACCTCATGTCACTTTTTACAGCTTGCAGTTCAAGTGTGGTCATGTGACTGCAGGGCTCAGTTTGATTGGTGCAATGGAGTCAAAGGGGTCATGTGACAATGCCTGCTTAAGTCTCTCTAACAAGCTGATAAATAAATCTGTTTTTGTAACCAGTAATACAAAAAAAGTCATTAATAAATATGATTATGATATGAATAAATGTAGCAATTGGAACAAAACTCAATGTAATAAAAGTAAAAGTAGTGTTTCTTCACAAAAATACTTCAGTAAAAGTAAAAAGTATGTTGCAATAAAATGACTCTGACAAATACAATGTATCCACATAGTTAATGAAGTACTACCCACCTCTGTATGATTATATCCATATTTACTCACAATAACAAACCCACACATCATTTCATCATATGCAATCTGTATATTACACATTTATGATCTATTATGTTTCCTCCTTGTTGTAGCCATAAAAAAAAAAACATTCAACATTGTGTAATATTCTCAGTGCTCTTTTTGGTCATGTGCATAATGTTTGTAACACATAGGCAGATCCTTGCATTGACATTTTAACTTTGTTAGGAAACATAGAACACCGGGGTCCAAACTTGTGATTTACACAACTGAGGCGTTCCTCAAGGCGCCCCATTAAGTCATTCTCTTTTTTTTCCAGTTACACATTTGTTTGATAAAGTGATGTACGTAACTAAGGTGTTGCTTTAGATTGTTTACTTCAGATGCAATCACTAGTCATTAGTTCAACTTCTTTAATGATACTGGTGTTTCTCAAAGTTAAATTTTAGGTCCTCTCTTTTCATCATTTGGACTATTCAACTGGTGTCCTCCATATTTAATTAAAAAAACTTGTAAAGTGGGTGGTTTGTTACCTCTCCACTCCTGGGGGTGTGGCACTTGAGTGTGATTGGCGGTGGGTTGGTGTGTTTGGTGGGCTGGGCCGATGTTCCATGAATCGATTGGCCGGGCAATGGATTGGGTTGGGGTCAGTGGGTTTGGCGGTCTCGGTAGTCGCCATGTGTGTGTGTTGTTGCAGGCGTTTGTTTTGCAGATGTGCAGTGGTGGTGGGGGCCGCTGTGGATCTACCGGTGGTTGGCATTGCTGTGTTGAATTGGAGTGACCAGGGGTTCTTGGTTGGTGGCCGGCTGGCCAGCTTAGGTGCTGGCATGTGGGCGGGATGCGTTGGCGTCTTACCCTGTTGCGAGGCGTCGTTCCCTGGACTGGACTTGTGTGAATGCATTGCGGTCTTGGCAGCTGGGATGCGGTGTTCAAGTTAAACGTTGGGGTTGTGCAGTTTTTGCGCGGGGTTGTCGATGTTGACTCCACATAGTCGAGTTTGGGTAGTCAGGCGCGGGCCACATTCGGCAGGGGGTGGACTCACGTGGAATGGCGTGGGCGGGGGGGTGGAGCAGCTGCATGCCAGTCCCATGCCGGGGCCTCACGGTTAATCTGGGGGTGAGGCGTGCTCTGTCAGAGTTTTGCGCCTGGGTGAGCACTTCTTTTAGTTGGTGAAGCAAATAAAGAATCTCCTTTTCATTACAATTGTTTCAATGTTTTTATTGATCGGTAGCTGCCTCCATGTTGTATCCCGCTGAGACTGGCGCATGTGCGATACGAAGGGTCCGCTCCGCCGGCACACACCCCCACTCGAGAGATCTGGTTTTCACTCGCAAAATCCAGGTGTGGTAGTCCGACTTTTCAAAATCCAAACACGATCAAATGAAGGTGTTTCCAAGGGTTGTAGGTAGGGATGATGTTTGATAAGGAATTATCGAGTTCGAGCCTATTATCGAATCCTCTTATCGAACCGATTCCTTATCGATTCTCTTATCAAGTCCAGATAGGTTGTTGTATATGGAAAAAAACACAATATTTGGTTTAACAAAAGCTCACTTTTATTATATAATAAAAAAATAAAATAAAATAAAATAAATAAATATTGACTGTTGTTACCCAAAGTATATTAAGTGGGATTTTTCAGAGAAACAAATATATACAGTAACACATGGACATCAAGTAGTGGACATAGAGAGAGAGAGAGAGAGAGAGAGAGAGAGAGAGAGAGAGAGAGAGATCAGAAGGCATAAGAAAAAGAAAAAGTATCTGCATTTGATTGTTTACATTTGATTATTAGCAATCCGGGGAGGGTGTTAGTTTAGGGTTGTAGCTGCCTGGAGGTGAACTTTTATTGCGGTTTTGAAGGAGGATAGAGATGCCCTTTCTTTTATACCTGTTGGGAGCGCATTCCACATTGATGTGGCATAGAAAGAGAACGAGTTAAGACCTTTCTTAGTTCGGAATCTGGGTTTAACGTGGTTAGTGGAGCACCCCCTGGTGTTGTGGTTATGGCGGTCATTTACGTTAAGGAAGTAGTTTGACATGTACTTCGGTATCAGGGAGGTGTAGCGGATTTTATAGACTAGGCTCAGTGCAAGTTGTTTAACTCTGTCCTCCACCTTGAGTCAGCCCACTTTAGAGAAGTGGGTAGGAGTGAGGTGGGATCTGGGGTGGAGGTCTAGAAGTAACCTGACTAGCTTGTTCTGAGATGTTTGGAGTTTAGATTTGAGGGTTTTGGAGGTGCTAGGGTACCAGGAGGTCAAAGGCCTTCTGAAGGTCCAGCATGACCAAGCTGCAGTATTTGCCCGCGTCCACCTCATGTTTGATGTGGTCGGTCAGATAGAGAAGGCATGTGTCAGTGGAGTGGTTAGTTCTGAAGCCGGATTGGAATTTGTACATGAGTTTATTAGTGGCAAGGTAACTATCGACCTGTTCATAAACTATTTTCTCCATTACTTTCGAAATGGAGCTGAGAATAGAAACAGGTCGGTAGTTGCCAGGTTCCAATTTGCTTCCTTTTTTAAAGAGGGGAGTTACTCTTGCTATCTTAAAATCTTTTGGTACTTGGCCTTGTGTAATTGATAGGTTTATTATGTGCGTGATGATCGGGGCAATGATGGAGGCAGAGTCCCTGAGGAATCTGGAGGTCATTGTGGTTAAGATCAGTGCGAGTTATGTATTTAATATCCTGGTGAATATACATACAAACGCCCCCACCGTGTTTATTCCTATCCTTTCTGATAACCGAAAAGTTTTGTATTTCTATCTCTGAGTCAGAAATACTTTGATCAAATTTGGTTTCAGAGAAACACAAGATTTTTACCTTCGTGTTGAGGAACATTCCTCTGATTTGCTTGTTTGCATGTTCTCCCCGTGACTGCGTGGGTTCCCTCCGCCCAAATGCAGCTGAGATAGGCTCCAGCACCCGCCGCGACCCCGAAAGGGATAAGCTGTAAAAATGGATGGATGGATGGATGGATGAGGACTGGTGTCGCCCTCGGAGCCTGCCCATGAATTGATTTACGTGGACCCCGACTTAAACAAGTTGAAAAACTTATTGAGGTGTTACCATTTAGAGGTCAATTGTACGGAATATGTACTGTACTGTGCAATCTACTAATAAAAGTTTCAATCAATCAATCAATTTCCCCGCAGGGGTCAGCGCCCCGGGCTGCCGTGGCCCGGGCTTTGTGTCTGGGGGCCGCTGGGTCCCGCCGCCCACTCCTTTCGGACGCCATGCTCGGTGAGGGCTTGCTGGGTTTAGGTTCTAGTCTGCCGTGGCACCTTGGTGTGCCGAGTGGAATGCTGCTGTGTTGCGAGGCGCCCAGCTGCTGGGGTACTGACCTTGTGTGTCGGAGTGTCTGAAGACCGCCCCGCCCTACAAGCAACCGGGCCCTCACGAGCCCAACCCCTAGCACCGCCCAGCACCGGGAACCACCAGCCCCACCCCTACAGAGATTACAATGATGGAGATGGGACATCCAGCAACTGCTCCAGCGGAGCCTCCAACTGAAGAAAGAAGAAAAAACACAACTTGTAATAGACTTAGGTTTTTGTAGCAGGTTCTTAGAAACACTGCAGTGTGAGACTAGTTCGGGGAAGTAAACGGATGATATCGGCCTTGTTGAGCAAAGTTACGAGTGTGTCGAGCCCACTACAGCTCGTCAAAAAGGTCACCTCAAGACTTGTCTCCACACTCCATAGTTGTGATGGACTATGCGGGGTGAAGCCCACCTCTGCCCCTAAATCAGCCAAGAGAGGCTCGGAGGCACACGCAGGATAAGCAATATAGAAATTGGAAAGACGGATGGCATCCTGTGGCTCGTCAGCCCTCTGATGGGCGCACGAGGCAGCTGACGGATGACATGTGTGCCCGCCTGATGGAGCTCTCAGCGCCACAGAAGCCATTTGCAGAGGCACGGCAGTCCATCACGGTGGACGCTTTATGGAGGTTCTCGAGGCAGGTCAGGCCAGGACGCCATCGACCACCTCAAGGAATGAATATATAGATCATTAGCGTGTTTGTTTGGGGTTTTTTTTTAACTCTTGTGTCAATTTCCAGTCACACCTGCATCATTTCTGTCCCAGGGGCTCATTTGAATACACAATAGGATTTGTGTTGTCATATTCAACACTTTTACACAGGAAACCGTTGAAGCTGACAGTCATATACAAATGATACCTTCAACCTAACACAGAACTCTCTTGTTTATATTTTGAATATTGTCATCACAATCTAATTTCGCTACAGCACAGGTGTCAAACTCAAGGCCATGGGGTCCCAATCTGGCCCGCCACATTATTTTATGTGGCCCGCAAAAGCCTGGAAATAATATGCGTTAATTAAATGCTCAATTATTACCATGAATTGATTAACGTGGACCCTGACTTAAACAAGTTGAAAATCTTATTGTGGTGTTACCATTTAGTGGTCAATTGTACGAAATATGTACTGTACTGTGCAATCTACTAATAAAAGTTTCAATCAATCAATCTTTTCTTACTAAATATATTTGTTTTTCCCCTTTTGACATTAAAAACCATGTGCTGCATGCAATTGCATATCTGTTAAAATTCGATATTATCAAAATCAAAATATATTATCATGTATTCCAAAAATATTTTTTTATTGAAACAAAGATACTGTACTTAAATACATGCTTGACTTATGATTTCAAAACAAATGATCAATCAAATTGTAGACTGTAAAATTTACAGTTAAATTCCATTGACTTGAGTTTTTTTTACAGTAAAATCAACTTTGGTACTGTTTTTTTTCCATATACAGTAAGACACTAAAACATTAAAAAAAACAAGATTTTACAGTAAAAACAAGCAAAACAGGCAGCTCTGTTGCTTGAATTTTACAGCTAAAAACAGTGCTATTGTTTTTCCATTTCATTCCATTTATTAAATTTTTTTAAATATTTTTTTATATGCTGTATTTAAAAAAAAAAAAAAAATATATATATATATATATATATATATATATATATATATATATATATATATATATATATATATATATATATATATATATATATATATATATATATATATTTTGCAGCTTATGTAAACAAATATAAATATTTTGCAGCTTATGTAAAAAAAAAAAACATTGTTAATGTATTATATATATATATGCATGTATATTCATATATACTTCATTGTTAAAAGTGGCCCTCTGAAGGCAACCATAACTGCGATGTGGCCCTCAATGAAAACGAGTTTGATTCCCCTGCTCTACAGGCATCACAGGACATATTATCATATCACTTTTGTGTTGGTCTACAAAAGACTCTCAGGCACTCTTAGGGATCGAGGCAGATGGTAAATTATCTGATGGATGATGTACAATTATATCATAGCTGGCCAACATAATGCACCAAGTACCAAATTCAACAACATTCCCCATGCAGCTGTTATACTTTAACAAGCTCTTTACTGTTGAAAAAAATCTGCTGTCAATATTTTTTTATTCATACGCTGCAATTTTCATGAGCATTTTGCAGCCACACAACAGACACTTTTCAATATATTCTGGAACCTAATAACAAACTTGAGTATGCAATTTTGTGAGCAATTGCATGTGAATGCTGCAAGCCGACCTGAAAGGCAAAAGTTTGCATGCTAACATTTAGCATTCTATGCTTAAACTTAACATGGGTCAATTACAAAAATATTTGACTATGGAGCGTACGACTGTAAAATAATCTAACAGTTAGCATGTGTCATGTAGCAAGTTATAGGATTCTGAGGTGTACAGCTGAAAAATTAGCTAAAAAAAAAGTTGGCAAAGTTGGTAGAGTGGCCGTGCCAGCAATCGGAGGGTTGCTGGTTACTGGAGTTCAATCCCCACCTTCTACCATCCTAGTCACGTCCGTTGTGTCCTTGGGCAAGACACTTCACCCTTGCTCCTGATGGGTGCTGGTTAGCGCCTTGCATGGCAGCTCCCGCCATGAATGGGTGACTGTGGAAATACTGTCAAAGTGCTTTAAGTACCTTGAAGTTAAAAAAGCGCTATACAAATATAGCCCATTTATTTATTTAACATTAACAAGGAGCATTTTGTCTTTGAGAATGTTAAAATGACATTAAAAAACAGTTAGCATGTGTCAGGTACTAAGCTGTATGACTCTGAGGTGCAAGGATGTAAAATTGAGTTAGCATGCTTAAATGAACATGCTAACAGTTAACATGTGTCATGTACCAAGGTGATGGCTGCAAAACTGGCGAAAAAAAGTTTGCATGTTAACAAGTCGACTAATATGAATGAGGAGCATTTCTACCTTAGAAGCGTTAAAATTACCTACAGTCAACGAGGGTTAAAAAAGGTTGGCATGTTAACATAATATACAGTACTAACAGTTAACATGTCAAGTAATATGACTCAGGGGTACAGCTGCAAAATTAGCTAAAAAAGTTGACATAACATTTAGCAAGGAGCATTTTGATTTTAGAAG
The DNA here is from genome assembly GCF_033978785.1 of Entelurus aequoreus. Classification (NCBI taxonomy): domain Eukaryota; kingdom Metazoa; phylum Chordata; class Actinopteri; order Syngnathiformes; family Syngnathidae; genus Entelurus; species Entelurus aequoreus. The sequence continues at coordinate 51,219,064 of NC_084741.1, forward strand.
CAGTTGAGAAATAAAGTAGTAACACATTTAAATAGAGACGGTTAAGGTAAAGCGGGAATACCACACATTTTCCTGACAAAAAAAATGATAGGCCGATAAGCCTGACGAAATAAATGCTTTGATGATGGAATAGTTTAAAATGTGGGAGTACTAATCAAAAGAGAAGATGAGAATTCTGTGAAAAATAGTGAAGCCTAAAACATACAGAATGTTTCCAGAAAACCTGATCCATAAATAATATATGGGCAACCATGTACTTAAAACACTTTATTTCCAACCTTTACAGATGTATCACTAGAGATTACCCAAAGACTAAAAAGGTGGGACACTGTACGTATCTGTAACAAGTACATTACCTAGTTACATTATGCAAAAAGGTGAACAAGCGTAAATGCAAAAATACAAATAAAAAAACATGAAATTATTGAATTATACAACTGAATCATGAGATCTGACAGCAAGGAAGATTCAACATTTTCCACTGATTTAACTTGTGTTGTGTTTCTGGAAAAAGACAAGTGCAACTAGGGTCAGGTGGAGAGGTCACACTTCAGAGTAATAAAACAGTACCTTTCCATAACATGTACACGTAGATACAGGACTTTTTTGTCTAAAAGCTGTAATATTTCCAGGCAGAGGGTTACTTTAAGTTTTAGGTTTGAGCAATGGAAAATTTTACCAAAAAACAAAAAACAAATTGGTGACTGAGAAATGCTTCTATATAAATATAACTGTTAAACATTCTCCCTCTTTTAATTTGAAGCAAATGAATACTGCATGATTCCACCTGATATACAGTAAAAACAGTTTAAAAGTTTCAAAAACCTTTCCCTACCAATCCAAACCTCTCTCTGGGGAAAAAAAAAGTCTGACGGAAAAAATTACAAACAGTTGAGGATTTTGGGAAAAAGAAAAGAAAAAAAGCAGTGTTTGTTTTCTTCCAATGTCTAAATAAGGTCGAATCGCGGTCCAGCGGTGGCGATGATGTCGCTGTAAGGCTCTTTCTGGGTGACCTCGATAGCTTGTTGCTTCTTGAGGACCAGGAAACTGTAGAACTTGGCAGCTGCCTGCTTCCTGTTGTTGTTCCGGCACAAGTCAAGGAGGCTGACCGAGTCTGCTCCGGTCTTGGCCATGACGCGCTGCAGGGACACCAACATGTTAGTCTTTACCTAATCTATCTTTCACTTGCATAGTGCAGGGCAGGGATGTTCAACTCCATTGTTTTGGGGCCACAGGGTTACAGGAGGACACGGTTTGTCTGTTTTTAAGCACTTTCTGTAAAAAGGATAGCCAAAGATCATCTCTGACAACACTCTAGTGCTGAAGAATCTGCTGCAAAAGTGCGAGTCTCTCACAACAAAACTCACTGGCTACCAGTTGAATAGCCCAGATGATGAAAAAGAGAGGACCTAAACCAGATCCTTGGGGAACACTACTAGTAGAACTTCAGAAGTTCAACAAATGACTACTGGCTGCATCTGAATTAAACAAGCTACAGCAACACCTTAGTTACCGTACTTTTCGGATTATAAGTCGCTCCGGCCGAAAATGCATAATAAAGACGGAAAAAAACATATACAAGTCGCACTGGAGTATAAGTCACATTTTTTGGGGAAACGTATCTGATAAAATCCAACACCAAGAATAGACATTTGAAAGGCAATTTAAAATAAATAAAGAATAGTGAACAACAGGCTGAATAAGTGTACGTTATATGAGGCATAAATAACCAACTGAGAACGTGCCTGGTATGTTAACGTAACATATTATGGTAAGAGTCATTCAAATAACTATAACATATAGAACATGCTATACGTTTACCAAACAATCTGTCACTCCTAATCGCTAAATCCGATGAAATCTTCTTTCTCGGTGTTGCTTCTAAACAACTCTGCCAACTCCAAAGGTAGACAATGCGCTGCTTCTTCTTCTAGTCTACTTTCTTACGTGAATGAGATAAATAATATTTGATATTTTACGGTAATGTGTTAATAATTTCACACATAAATCGCTCCAGAGTATAAATCGCACCCCCGGCCAAACTATGAAAAAAAATGCGATTTATAATCTGAAAAATATGGTAAATAAATCACATTAAGGGGGAACAATTTTTACTGACAAAAAGAAAAAGACTTCAAGGGGCACCTTGAGGAATTGCTCCGTTACGTAAATCACAAGTTTGGACCCCAGTGTTTTAGGTTTGCTAGCAAGGTTAAACTGTCAATGCAAGGATCTGTCAATGTGGTCCAAGTTCTTCTGTACAACAGGAGCACTCTGGCTTTTTTAAGGAATTTCTTGCAAAAATATTTGTCTCCCAAGTGTCATTCCTAGGCCGCATTTAGCCCCCGGACCACCAGTGGAAAAGTACAGTTGCAGGGTGATGTGCAACAGTCTACCATCAGAATCTGTTTTAACAAGAACTGTATTTGCACAATGAAATTTAGTATAACTACACAGAGAAATATCTCATTAAGACATGCTTTTGTACCTGGAGACCGTGCAGCATTTGCTGGGTTCTCTTGTTCCATCTCTTCTCCTCTTGGTCCTGGTCTCCACCTTGGCCTTCTTCATCCTTTCGAAGACAAGATAAAATGTACAGATTATTTTGCATGCTGTTGTTACATGCGTGGTAATTTTGCACTTGATAAGAAAATCACTGTCTTGAGATATTTTATGGTAAGTTTACAATTATATGGTGTGTTTTTTCAGTATCAAAATCAGTAATGCCATTTGAAGCTGTGAAGGGTAGTAGTAAGACAAAGGTTATGTGGTAGAAGACACTAATTGTAGCTTGGTAGGCAGCTTTTGTTTACACAGGTAACATATTTAAGTCAGTTTGGAAGTAAAAAAAAACATCCTAAGTAGGTCTGTGCATATCTATAGGCCACCGGTCAGCATTGGATGATTTTCTTGAGGGGGGGGGGAAAAAAAGTGATCACCATTGCCGTTCAAGGATTTTAATGCCAATCACAAACGCAAATCCCCTCTGGCTAATATTGTTTTTATTTTTAGTCTTCCGGCTGACAAGCTCGTAGCTTATTATGTGTCTCCATACACAGTGTGGAGCCTCTGCCCTAAGTTAAAAAATAATCACCTCCATTACAGCAAATAAACTGAATGGTGGTTAAGTTATTAAGTATCATTATCAAGTGTTAGGACACAGCTAAACATGTTACACATCAAGAGCAAGCAGGAGCATGTATACTAATAGCTAAGATAGCTGCTAAGCTTGCTAGAAACAATATAAGTAGTAAGTGCTTAGTAAAGTTTAAGAAGTGTAGATGTAACTGAGTTACAGCAGTAAGTAAGCAGTACCATCCATTTTCTACCGCGTGTCCCTCTCGGGGACGTGGGGGTGCTGGAGCCTATCCCAGCTGCACTCGTGTTGACAGTAAATTATTACCGGTAAATAGATTAATAAAAGCTAGAGAGAAGATAACATACCAACGGTTAGTGTGTCAGCATTGTTAGTCAGTACACGACATGTATGAGGGTGGATTGATCCATAAATTAGTGGTGTCGACAACAAGAGTAATATCAGTATATGATTGATAGTACAAGATGGTTTATTTGCATCTTGCATGATTAGATCTATATATTTATTTTCTCAAAATCATTTCTCTATTATTGTTTGTGTTAATGTTTACAAATTCAGAGAATGATTCCTTGGACACGGGAGGACTTTGAGGGCAAAAATAATTTCAATGAGTTAGTAGTTTTTAAATTTAGTTTTTTGTATTAACTTTGCTTTGCTCAAACAAATGAAATAGATTATTATGAAAGAATACTAAACTATTTTGAATATTGCGTTGATATTGTTTAACAGTCAACAGCACTCACCATAAATACGTTGAAACAATGACATGTGATTGGTATTGGTATCGGCCGATCTCACTTATTGATGACGAGTATCACAATTAGAAACTGGTAATGGAAACACCCATATTTATTTTAACGCTCCCGGGAGGTGGTTTTTCAGACATTTTAATATTGAAGTGTATCGCAAAAAATGATGGAAACACTTTTTGCATTTACAGGGCACCACAAAACGAACCGGCGGGGCGCTGATGCAAGACAACTAGGGCAGACGGGTTGTTTTGGCGCAGGGCCATCCACGGCAATAGAGGCCGACCAGCAGGTTTGGAGAGACCCACATGCCTGGACAATGTTGATGGGGCCCTTGAATCCACAACTCGTCTGAATTCCTTGTTCACAATTCTCTCCCAAAAATCCCTTTATTCGTGGCCGCTGCCATACGTAAGGACTTTGCAATTTGTAAAAAACTGCAATGGAAACAGCTATTGTTTATAAAGCAAGGGTCACCTCTGTCTATTCAAAATCAAACTAAAGCTAAAGCGGCATCTTGGTATTAGCTTGAAACTTGCCATGTGATTCATTTGATGAATAATGAAATGGACTGTGTGTGCTTCTAGCTTAATCTACACTCTGGTCATTTAAGTTGAAAAAGGTAGAAACCGACAAGACCAAAAACAACATGTTACACCCTTACCTCCTCTTCGTCGCTGTCATCCTTCTTGTCCTTGCTCTTCTCTCCAATCAGGTCAAGTTCAGGAACAAGCTGGGTGAGGTTGATGCTCGTCTCTTCTGGGGGCAGGTCTACCTGAGGCATATCTAGCCTCTGAGACAAGGCTGAGCGGTCAGCCACCTGTTGCGGCTGCTGCTGCTCCAATGCAGCCATCTGGCAGAAAAATGGCCAATTAAACGACACTTTGCTTTGAAGAAACTTCTAATAATCTTACTCTCTTACACTTGAAAGAACACAACATCCTGTATCAGTGTTTTGTTGTCTATGTTACAATGCTGCATCATTTTACAACAAAACATGACGAATGAGATATTTGCACACCAACGAGGGGACTCTTCTGAGAGGGGAATAAAAAACTTTTTGAACAACTCACAGGCAGAGTGCTCTCCTTGTCAGGGGTCTTGCGTTTGACACCGCGTGGAGTGGAGGGAGGAGGCATAACCGTCTCATCCAGTGTTGTCCTGCTGCCCTCCATTGCAGAGGCCGCCAGCATGCTGGGCTCCTCCATGATAGTCTGATCTGTATGAGCAATATGCAAAATTATTAGCTTTTCATTCTGTCTGCACACGTCAATAACCTCCTCTTACCAATGACATCTCTGTGCTGACCCATGACCTCCTCTCTCGGCACCTCTGGATTCTCCAGCTCTTTGAGGAACTCATCCAGACTGTCTGCTTCGCCTCCCTTCCTCCTCTTCCTCAGCTCATCTGGCACCAGCGGTGTCAGGCAGCGTGTGAACATCTAGCATTCCAATAGTGACATTCAGAGTGAAGACAAGAAAACCAAATTACAATAATTTTAAAAAACAAAAACATAACCCTATATAACAGACAGACGCAAGACAAAAAGATAAAATAGCTTTGATAAATTATGCGCCAACATGCTTCTCATTCAGTATTTTCGAGAAGCACAAGCAGGCAAGAAAAGGAATACAAATACAAAAACACATCGCGTCCTCGTGTTTAAATCTCAAAACCAGAACAGAATACTAATAAAAGATAGGATTAAAAAAAAAAAAAAACTTCCAACAACAGTAATTTTCCTACTTGAAAAATTATACGTGAAAGATTTATCGTGTTTGGCAGATGATAGTTTATTTGCTCTTACATAAATGAAATGTGCCACTCATTAGTTGCTCCCTTACCCTTGCTCTGCCCCTCTGTAACATTTACATAAAGCAGTGTCACAAACCTTGAGCAGCCTGGCGTTCCAGAGAGGTTGTGCAGGAAGAGAGAAGAGCTTCTCTACTCCTCCGGTCTCCTTCCACATCATCAACTTCTTAGTGGGAGGGGCAAGGTCAAGGGTCGTGACAATGTCAGAGTAGTCGGACAACTGGGCCCTGATGGTTTTGCTGTCCAACTCCTTCACGCTGTCAACAATCAGCTTTCTCTTTCGCTTCGCCTTAGTCTCTTTCACTGGGAACCAAATGAAAGATCATCATTAAGATCTACATCACATGTCATTAAATTCAGAGGGAAATGTTTAAAGGCTGGAAGTGGCCAAAAAGAAAACATATTTATTCTTACCAGTGATATCGATTGGCTCCAGTGCAAACGCTTCCTCTTCATTGTGGACCAGTGTGGTTTGCTCTGTCTGGTCAGCCATTGCTGGCAGTGGCTCAGCTGGGCCAGAGTCTGGGCTGTCAGGCCCCGCTACACGCACACAAATTGTAAATATTTTCATTATAAAAGGCATGCGATTTGAAGCTCCTGGTTTTTCAGCAATTGAACATGCAAACATTTGCACAAAAAAGCACAATTTAAAGAGGTTTGTGTTTAAAGAATTGAAAAATTATCAACAGAGTTTACATAAATAATTAACCCATTCATCCAAATGAATCAATATGTCCGTTTCAGTCACTGTGTTAGTCACTACAGTAATTACAACTTGTGTTCACATCCACATGGGTTAACTTTCTCTATACAGTATTTACAACCTTGCTAGTGTTCACTTCACAGCCAGTTATTTACATTATTTACACATTACTTTGTTCATTCACACATTACTTCGGCATTTTTGCTTTGACGGCTGGTACATGAGCCTTACTGGCAAATTTTCTTTTTGCTTCTGCTTTAATGGATTATGCCTTGGATTTCATAGCCAATTTCTGTCTCTTAGACTCCCTCTCCACTTCTAACTGCTACAAATTAAAAAATCATAAAGAGTATAGACAATGTTCATTCTATTAGCTAACTTCCTTTATCTGAATAGTAATTTGTGATTTATAGCATGAAATAAATATATTGCTGTCATTGTTTATTTTTCAAAATGATTCAACTATTCAATGTCAAAATATAAACCGCATAAATAATGAACAAAATGTCAGCTACTGTCTTGTTCTACAACACCAACGAAAATTAAATTTAGCATTCAGACAGGCTATACTGTAGCAAAAGTCATCACATGTCTGCCACAATCATGTGTGTTCTTGAATGTGTATTCCACGTCTTCCATGTCGAGAGCCGTTTTAATTTGGGCTTACATGGTAAACAACTAAAATTAATGTTTTGGGCATTGTTTTATCCAGACGCATACATTTGTCCAAATGTGGCCAAGTAGACGCATTGTGGGTTTCCTGAACGACGTCTACATCGCTAAAAGAAAATTCTAAAGAAGAGAATCCCTCTGCCATCTTCCATTAGTTTTTTTAAATATATAAATCGCCCGCTTGAACATTCCCTCTTCTCTTCTCTGACTCTATTGCCGTCATTTGGGATGTGCGTGTCTGTTGTGATTTCCCTTCCTGGTTCGATGACCCGCCCAATCTTGCCTCTGATTGGCCTGTTCCTAATGTTTTGCCCTAATCTTAACCAATCGCGACTCATCATAGTAAACCAACCAACCAATCATGGATATTCTTATACGTAAACCAACCAATCATCATTGATTTTTCCCATATATGTTGTTCCTTGCCCGTGGAGTTGCATGACTCCATTTATCTCTTTCTCTTCTTTTGTACCATGTAGCTTAGCTAACCGCTACATGGGTCTAAAAATAGCTACGCCACGGAAATCGCTATTTGCTTAAAAAGTAGCAAAGCTACTGCCAAGCTACTGGGAAATGTAGTTAAGCAACGTAACTTTGATTTTTAAGTTAATCATTTTTTATGGAATACCATAGTTTTTAACCACTGCAGCTGTAAGCCGGAATGGATGATCAAAAACCGTACTCATTACGGGAAAACCGTAGTTGTTGACAAGTATGGCAAAGACACGGATCAATATTTTAACACACATTGTAGGTCGGAAGAAAACAAGAAAAAAGGAAAATATTTTACAGAGATAAAAAAAGACGGATTTCCGACTGTAGACGGAAAAATCACATGTCTAATTATATCTTTCAGGTTTTTGTTTTGTTTCAAAAATCAGAATTGGGGTAGAGAAGATAAATGGTACAAATTTGGACGACAATAGAGCTTTGAATACTATAGTTATATTATGATAATGCATGTAGACACATTCGAGCTGTGACCCACAAATCTGACAGTGACAAGTAAACGAACGCTGCAACCTGAATGCAAAGTAGCGCCCTTACCAGCAGCTAATTTCCCTCCAGAGTGCAGCAAAGCCACCTCTAAATTAGCTAACCTCACCTACATGGCAGCAAATAAAGTAATAGTCTTTCAAGTGGGAGGATATGCGAATAGCAAGCTAAACCTAGGGCTGCAGGATTATGGCAAATACAATAATCACGATTATTTTGATCAACATTGAAATCATGATTATTGATCACGATTAGGGAAGTAACGGTATGACAATTTCTTATCACGGTTATTGTGACCAAAATGATCACGGTTATTTATCATTATCACCGCAGTAGTTTCAAATGTGCTCAAAATTTTCAAAAAACTACTTATACTGAAATCTTTTAACCAGGTTTTATTTAAAAAACACCAACAACACATTAAAAATGTATTTATGCACCGGAAGTAGACATTTTAATTTGCATATGAAAGCGACCCAAGCATTATAAACAAAGTAATATGGCATAAACAAAATAAGATGAATAAATGTAAGAAATTTGCAAGATGGCACCTTACTTTTAGTGTGGGACAAATGAGTCTGTCTCCAATATTGTCCACACCTGTCGTCATCTAATAACAGCAATGCACACTTAATCGCACACCGAGACTCCACGGATGTAGAAGGGAGTGAAATTAAGTGAAACAAAGCAATCGCTCCGTTTACTCGGAGGAAACATTTCCAGAGCAAAGTCCGCGTAGTTGGTGCCATTTTTCCCTCAAGCCTCATGGCGCTAGTTCTGCGGCGCTTCGATTTTCCAAGAAGTAAGCAGTGTTGCTTAAAATGCATTATTAAATTAAATGTTTTTGGTAATTAAAAGTTTAAGTAGTATTACGAACCGTCTGGAATTTTACCGCGGTTTATTATTATACCGTTTACTGTTACATCCTTAATACCGATCATTTACTATGTTATGTAGACCATATTTTTATTGCACTCTCTCTTGTAAAATAAACATTGTAAACGTTCACTTCATAATTAAACTTAAAAAATCAGTTGTAAAATAAAATTTACAAAATAAAAAAGGGCTATCTAAAAACAAATATGCCATTGCAGAGTGCAATCATAAAGTCCAAACTAAGGCTGCAGCTAACGATTATTTTTCTATCGATTAATCTATAGATTATTTTTTTTCGATTAATCTGTTAATCTATAGATTATTTTTTCGATTAATCTATAGATTATTTTTCCTTTTACCGATTATTTTTTTATTCAAAATGAAGATGAAAAAATAAATGTAGGCCCGTTTTTTCAAAAGGCATGGCTTTTATTTACAAAAAAATAGAAGTATGGCCACTCAGTCAACATTGACAACAACATGACTAAATATTCTGTAACAATGTAAACATTTAAAACTTTTAACATTTAACAAAATAAAAAGTAGCTTATATGCTTTTTAATGTGCAAATATAAAAGTCAACATCCAGTGCAAATCTTAATATTCTGCAATAGTATAAGCATTTCAAAAGTAAAAGTATTGCTTATTTTGCTTTAAAATGTGCAAAAATAAAGATAAACATCCAATACAAAAAAGTGCAAAACGAAATATTCTGTAACAACAGTGTAAACATTTCAACAAAAGTGAAAGTATTGCTTATTTGCTAAAATGTGCAAAAATAAAGATAAACATCCAATACAAAAAAGTGCCAATCTAAATATTCTGGAGCACTGTAAACATTAAGTATTGCTTTTAAAATGTGCAAAATAAACATCCAGTCCAACACAGTACACAATAACCAATTCTACTCATTCCAGTGAGTGACTAACAGTTGTAATGAAGAAAGGTTAGCATGTCTACATGCTCTGCTTCTTTTCTTGTTTACAATATTCCCAGCAGCTGAAAATAGGCGCTCAGAAGGGGTCGATGTGGCTGGAACTGAGAGGTAATTAGCCTTCACCTCAAGCCAGGACTGCGAGTGAGCTGAGCTGCAGTTTAAGTTTCTAGAAGGTCAACGGGTCATAGTGATGTTACTAGTAGTTGACTGGGAGGTGTTTATTATCATTTGGGGAGAGTCCGCTGCCTGATGCTCACCTGCTAAACACCTATCTGCTAGGGATGTGCGTATCGATCCTGTGGTATCGATATATCGATACTCACACGCTACTCATTTGGCATCACTTTTCTGAAAAAAGCATCGATATAAACCAAAAAACGGCATGTGGGGAGTGCAAGCATCACTTTCAGATGTTTTTGATGACTTACTTAACTTACTATGTGCTGGGACACCCCTGTACCTGGCAGAGTATAGAGCTGGCCCAGTCACGTGACAGGAGACAGCGAATGAGCGTCGTCAACGTGCAACACACACACAGCCAGCCGACAGCGATGCAGCCGGGCATATCCAGTGTTGTCCAATTGTTGACTTAAAACAGGCATTGTTTTTTTTTTTTTTTAGTAATGTTTACTGAATATTTTTGTTTAAATGATTATCCTAAATTAAAATAATTTCCACACAGGGGAATTTACTGTTAGTTGAAAATTGCTTGAGTATTTAAAACAAGATAAGAAAGAGATACAATTTGGAGATTCCTCATCTTTGCATTATTATATGATTGAATGTGATTTTGGTTTTAATCTGTAACATGATTTCTTACATTTCGAAAGCATTAGCCTATTTCATATTTCATTAATTGCTAATTATATCACAAACTTTAAAAAATAACTGCAGCTTCTTGCAATTCGGATTTGACTGTTAATTGGAAAGCCCTAATATTTAATTATTATTATATATAATATATAGTTATTATTATATATAAAATTTAATTTATTTTTCATATTTATGTTATTTATTTTAATTTTACTTTTATTATATATTGACCATAATAAATGTGGTATAAATGGTCTGTATTTGTCTTGTGATTTGTCTTAAATAATAACAATAGTAATAATATTTTTGACTGACAAAAAATTGCCAATAAGAAATTATTGGTATCGGTATCGATGAAAATGCAAGAAAAAGTATCGGTATCGTATCGAATCCTAAAAGTGTGGTATCGCCCATCCCTACTATCTGCTCCACGCTGAAGCGGTGACTATGTGCGCTCTGAATACACACTGCTGATTGGCTGATAATGCTTCGTGTGTACCAATCAGATGGTTGTGTGGGTGGGACAATGCTGCGTGTGTACCAATCAGATGGTTGTGTGGGTGGGACAATGCTGCGTGCTGAGACAGAGGCAGAGGAGCGAAGCAGCTTGTTAAGACTTTAGCAGCTAAAGTTAGTTTTAGCTTAGAAACTCGTTCGGTACACCCCCGTACCGAACCGAAAGCCCCGTACCGAAACGGTTCAATACAAAACACGTACCGTTACACACCTAGCAGATACAAATGACACATTCATGTTTTTTTGTAATGATGACAACGTATGCTCGCGCGGACGATTGACTAGTTGATGGTTTTCTTTTCAAATGTTCGTTCATAGCCGTTGTGCTGCTATGATAGGCCATTTCCGCTCGACACAGTGTGCATACAACAACATTATTAGGCCGTTTATTGAAATACTCCCACACTTTTGGCATGCTTTTCCCCCCTCGCTCGCATCGTCTGCTTTGCGCTTCGCCATGACGGTAGTGTGACGTAAATATGCGACGCGTCGACGCACAAAAACGGCGTCGACGTATTTACGTAACCGATGACGTCGACTATGTCGACGCGTCGTTTCAGCCTTAGTCCAAACAATTGAAAAAATACAATTATGCACAAAAGGCACATACTCCAAGGAGTGCTGTACGCTTAGCTTTTACACTAGTAGCACCGGTGCTACAAAATGAAAAAAATTAGTAGCACAGAATTTTTTTTGGAGCAATGTTAAGTGTCTTAATTATTACAATTTCATTATTAACACTAAAACAAGGTACACATGTGCCCTCATTCATATCAACACAATGCCATCATAAGGCCTACTGTAACGCTCCATTAAACACAGAACATCCCTAAACTGTGCCCTACACTCGTTAACACGGGTGTAGGGCAGGGCCATATAGATCAAAACTCATATCCCAATATAGTTTGGCCCATAAACTAACCCATCAATGGAAATATTTGACATAAGTTAATATCTCCACCATGCCTTTTTTTTCAATTTTCAGGAAGGATGGAGATCCGAAATACACAAAAAGAAGTACGACAAGTAGGTTATGTTTAATAGGGTCCCAACTTAAGAGGTGTTTTGAGATAAGAAAAAAGAAAAAGCCTTAAAAATAATATAACAAAAGTCAAATATAATCCCCAATCTTTTTTTAAAATAACAATTTATTTCCCCCCACCTCAAGTAATCCCCGCACAAACTACAGCTTTACTTACGTGACTGGAGGTTGTCGAAGTCGTCCTCATCATCACCGTGATCAGGAGGCATCATGACGCTATCAGTGATGGCCGGAGGGTCGTCAAAGATACCACCTCCATCTTCAGAGCTGAGTAGCTTATCCACTGAGGAATCACAAGTTCATTTCAAATCATCACTTAACAATAAACGCAGCATAGGTAAGTTCCCAGGAAAGATTTTGAATGTGCACAATTAATTGACACGCTGTAGAGCTCACCAAGCATCCCTCCATCACTGTTGCCCATGGAGGCGTCCCCAAAGTCGTCATACTCCATGTGGTTGGATTTATCAGGCAGATTCGCTGGACCGGGCTCAGCCTCTAGCAAAAGGTTAGAAGCTGCGGCGCCGTGCATTATATCCTCCTCAAACGTGCTGGCATCACGCATCATCTCCCTATCGTCCATGCCAAAGTCAGCTGAGAAGGGCAGATTATTGTTAATATAAAGACAACATGAAAAAAGGGTTTTCTATTTTTGACAGAACAAAAAAAAACCTTCAGCAAAACCGATAGGTTAAAGTAGCACGCCATGCTAGAATCTATCACTGCAGTGTCACTTTGATCTCACAACTCATAGAATAGGATACTTTTATTTATTCCACAAAACAGTATTAAAAGTAGCGCAAAAGTCACAAAACTTCTCTCCCAGTCCCAAAGAGGTTTAAACCAAAAGGTAAAACACATGAAAACAAAAGGGAAACGTTAAAGAATACAAAGGAGGACATATAAGAGCAGAGAGCTGCCGCAACCATCTTCCACTTCATTGCCGTCATTATTACATACAACAACAAAAGTAAAACGTGAAAGGCCAAAGCACAAATGCTCAATGTGAACTTAGGCCAGCGAGGGAAGTAGAGCGAATTGTCCAAGTCAAGTACAGTTCTATTGTGAGCAAAAAATCCAGTTTATTTTTGTGTATTAAAGGGGTCGAAAAATTAGTTTGCAATTTTTCCCAGTTATGTAATTTTTTTGCAAAACACTGCAAAATGGTAAGTCTTTGTGAAAGGTGCCTCAGCACCAGAAACATTAGTCTAAAATAAATCCTGGTGCTGCTGCTTGATGTGTCATCTAAAATGTAGCAAGTTTATTTATTTATAATTAAAAAAACTGGGGCATCAGTCGAGAAGTAGTGTCTTACCAAAGTCATTGTCTTGCAAGAGACTGAGATTTCCCACATCCTCTCTCATGGTGATCTCCTCTACTCTGCTCTGGTTCAGGGTAAATTGCTGGGCCACATCAATATCACTGTGGAAAGGACACCAAAGAAAACAGTCGATGTAGTAGCATATCAACAATCAATTAATTTCCTGTGCTGTTGAACACTACACACTTTGACTATTTATACATAAATATACATGAATATTTAAAAATAACGCTCATTTTCAAAAAGGCAGGTATTTAACCTTAAATCAATCAATGTTTATATATATACCCAGGCACCCTGCGCAGAGAATTCTGGGAGATGTAGTTTATTTTCAGACCCAGCCAACACTAAAGCGCCAGAAAAAACTACACACCAAAATTTTTTTTGATACTGCCAGGCGTCACAGTATTGTGAAGTATTTGAAACTGAAATACCAGGGTATCTACAAAACTGTTACACTCCTAGTGGCGATAAATCTTAACGACATACATCGCTACTCACGGACTGACTGGCGCCAGCTCGCTAACTTAAATGCTAACATGAAAGCAAGAGGCATTAACGTCTTTTAACATAAAGAAATTACTTACCCAATCTAAACTTATATAAAAACACACTACTTGATGGACGCCACTGTAATTTGCTCTCTCGTAGTTCTTGCGTTTTTCTTTGTTTCTTGCATTGTACAAAGAGAGCACAGTCTACCAAGTCAAATTCCTTGTGTGTTAAAAATACTTGGCCAATAACTCTGTTTCTGATTAATGTCTGAGTAACTAAGCTATTCAAGTGTGCACATCGAACAGAGTATGACACCTCAACACCTACTAAAATAATAAATCCATACATTTTCTACCGCTTGTCCCTCTCGGGGTGAAATAATAAATAGATTTTATTTGTTTCACACTTTTCATTTAAATACATTTTAATGTGCGACAGCATAAAACTATATTCAAAATACAAGTTTAGCCATTAAAACAGACAAACTACTAAGACTATCAGTGAAGCATAAGGAACAGAAACCAGTTAAAATAGTAGGTTTTCTAAAAGTGTGTCTATGTATTCAAGTTATTTAAAAAATAAAATAACGATAATTTTTTCAAGTACTTTTTGAGCACATTCAACAACACAGCGATAATAATGATAACCGTGATCATTTTGGTCACGATGAACGTGATATGAAATGTTCATATCGTTACACCCCTAATGCTGACTTACTCTAGATCAGGAAGCGGCTGGTCAAAGTCATGGAACTCCTCGGGTAAGGTAATGGCATTGTAGGCTGCCTCTCGGTTTTCCTCTGGCAAATCTACCACTCCTGCACAGAAATACAACCAAAAATGTGTTAAAATAACTGTACCCAGAACATCGCACCAAGGGAAAACTCAGGAGATGCCACCTTACCTGGTCTGAAAGCCATTTTGATTTTAATAAAGGCTTCATTACAATCAGCCAGAAGGTATTTGGCCTTCCTGTGGTAGATTCTCACCACCCCAAGAAGCAGATGACCCGATGTACGCAGCGCCATCTTTACCTACAAGCAAAACACAAACAAGTTTTATACTTGACAAACACAAAAAAAAAGAGCCTGTTGGATATCAGACAGCGAACTTATGTTCGTACCTTGGGCGAGATGATGCTCTCCACACTGCTCTCCAAGTTACATTCGAAAACATGAGCCTTGGTCAGCTTCTTGTCCCAGTGGGCCGCCAGCCAGATTTTGGCTAGCGGCCCACGTTTGCTGAGGACAAAGTGGGCGTAGAACATTGCCCCGGAACCACAGCCTCACACTCTCACAATGGCGTAGGTTCACCTGGGGAGCCAAATGTACTGGAATTTTTAAACAGTAAAAAAGGGATTTGTACTTAAAAATGACTAGAACGTTGAAGTCTAACACAATCCGATAAAAACTAGGCACTGGCAAACATATGACTTAATCGAACGATAAATGAAAATTAACTCAATGACTTCACAGGCATAGATAAATTGCCAACCAGGGTACAAAGAGGTTTGCTCTGTGCATCGCTCTGAGCTCATTCATATAATAGCAAAATTAAATGAACGGAGTGAATCCTCTTTCATCCATCCACAATATTTGTCAAAGTGGACAGACACACATGCACAGACCTTCCCTGGTCAGAAGCA
The DNA here is from genome assembly GCF_033978785.1 of Entelurus aequoreus. Classification (NCBI taxonomy): domain Eukaryota; kingdom Metazoa; phylum Chordata; class Actinopteri; order Syngnathiformes; family Syngnathidae; genus Entelurus; species Entelurus aequoreus. Next base: position 51,234,737 of record NC_084741.1, read on the forward strand.
CCAGTCACAATAATTGAGAAGGAAAAAGATGATTGCAAAGCCAAATGTCCCGTTGCGGGAATATTTCTGCTTCAAACTAAATGAAAAACATGACCCCACTAACACAGACAAACCAGCCAGTATGCCAATTTGTGATGGCAACAAAAAAAGGGTAAAAACTGCACTCTTAGTGATTTGATATTCATTTAATAGAAATGTTGCTATTATTACATATTACAATTACATTAGTGCTTAATTTAGTCGCAAAATAAAACTGACAATAAAACCGTTTATGGGCAATAATTTAAAGCAGAGTATATCGTCCAGCAAAACTTGTAATTACTACAACTTCGGCAAACCCCACTTTTTTTTAATCTTTACACCAGTTTTCTAACCCTGTAGTGGTGTACACTTCCACAATCAAACAGGGAACAATTAAACAACAGAACAGTTGTACATCCAAAAGGGTCCAAATTAATTTTAGCAGTTCAACAATTGAATTGATACAGATGGTAAAATTGAACTACCGAGTTAGAAATCAAGTCCAATTTTTTTTAAAGTGCAGCATTACCTCGCTCAACATAATGATGACATCAGCGTATCTATTATAGAAATACACTATTAACACCAACGTTTTGTAAATTATTTCAACCCATAGCGATTAAAAACACAAACACAGTCAATTTAATCCGCGATGTTGATGTTAAATGGACTCAAGTGGCATTGTAAGCTAAACGTAGACGCAGTATCATCATTGTTTTGACAGACTTTGTTCGAACTAGTCGGAATGAATTACCGAGTGTGCACATGCCTTTTTAGATCAAATATTACAACGCATTAAAAGTGACAGAGAGGTTATGTAACAGCGAAACGATTAAAAGAACTATAGACGCAAACATACAGAACGGCGCCAGTAAAGTGAGCGCCATCAACTAGGATGAACTAAGTTAGCCGCCTGGTAGCATTAGCATTAGCCACCCAATCATTTTATCTTAATTTTGCCTTGTTTGAACAGCCTTCTCACTTATCGAAGACTCAATTTAGGTCGCTAAACGACTAGCCAAACTCACGCTTACGTTTGCTATCCAAACATGTTCACACTTTTCCCTCTCGTATCCCAACCAAGTGGTTAGCTGGCGGCTAAGCACTTCATGTACTACGAAAGGCCTGCACAAATACTACGACCACACATACTAACTTCCTCTCAAAAATGCAGCAAACAAGGCGCAAACTGCAGCGACTGCAAATGTACTTACCGGCGGTACACCACTTGTGAGTAAAACACACAAATTATGTTATTTCTCCCAGCGAATTCCCCCCTGTTGTACTCATTAAAGCAGTAAAGATGGCGCCAGTCGCCTTCCTCCCGCTCTCCGCTGCGCTTTTAAAATGGACAGGATGTTTACAGTCAAAAATGGCGGAGGAGGAGTTTCCTGAGCGAGGCCAGAACTGCAGTGAACACCCACGCCCAGTAGGGAGCTCTGTGGCACAATTACCCCCAAAGACCAGAAAAAAGCACGAAGAAAAATAATTTTAAACTTGGCAAACGCGGCTGAGCTAGGCTCCAGCGCCCCCCGCGACCCCAAAAGGGACAAGCGGTAGAAAATGGATGGATTGGAACGCGGCCTAAACCTCCTAGAGCAGTGGTTCTTAACCTTGTTGGAGGTACCGAACCCCACCAGTTTCATATGCGCATTCACCGAACCCTTCTTTAGTGAAAAAAAAAAAGTTTTATTTTTCAAATTCAAGACAAGGTTATATGTTTTTGGTAACACTTTAGTATGGGGAACATATTCTAAGTAACAACGACTTAATTCAGAGTTATTTTGTTAGGGTTAGAGGGTCAGGGTTAGAGGGTTAGGGTTATAATAAGGCCATGCCGAATAAGGCATTAATAAGTACTTAATATTTACTAGTTAAGAGCCAATATGTTACTAATTTGCATGTTAATAAGCAACTAATTAATGGTGGATATGTTCCCCATACTAAAGTGTTACCATGTTTTTTTTACTGGTGCACAAAATGAACCGTGCATGGACATCACCTTGTTCAAAGAACAAAACCAACACAGTGCATAAACTCACAACAAATGACACACTTGCAAATCAGTCAGCTGTTGCCATATCCGTAATACGCCGATAGGGAGAAGTTTGTCTTTACACGATGAGTCGGGTGTGTTTTGACCTCCGCCGAACCCCTGAGGCCGACACCGAACCCCTAGAGTTCGATTGAACCCAGGTTAAGAACCACTGTCCTACAGGTGCAGGACATATAATAAAAACAATCGGTATAATAATAATACCCACTATTTAAAAAATAAATGTCAAAACCAATAAAATAAAAAGGCAATATCAAGTACATTTATTGAAATGTAAACATTAAGAAAGACTAAGAGGCTTCAGTATGTGGAATTAATCTATGGGATGGATTAAGTAAAGAAGTTAAACAATGTACTGATATGATCCAGTTGACGAGGTCGTTCAAATTAAAAGGGCTTACAAAGTACAAAGAAGAATAATTATGATAAATACCTTCAATCTTATTGAAAATAAGATATTATTCATCTCAGTATGTTTATCATGACTGACTTAATTATCTATTACAAGAACTGATGTATTAATCATTCACTGATGTCATTGTGCTACAAAAAGAAGTCAGTAAATAAACGCATGTATTTGTAAACGCCCTGAAGTGGGAAAGGGGGAGGATTAAATAAGCTTTGCTTCTTCCTACTCCTTTTCGGACACGATGTAAAGTGAAATGATATGAAATTGTGTGATGTATTATGCTGTAAGTGTGTTCATGTTCGAAATAAACTAAAGAAAGGCTCACATTGAGCATTTTTTACAGTTTGCATGTCCCAGCATTTACAGCGCTTAGCTTTTTCCATATTTTTTAATGTTACAGCCTTTTTCCTAAATGGAATGAATACATTTTATCCTCAACATTGTATGTTTCCATGGTCACAATGTGAAAAGTAATTTTTTAATCAGCGCTTAATTTTTTCCACATTTTGCTTCGTTACAGCCTTATTCCAAAATGGAATACATTATCTTTTGTTCTCAACATTCTACAGACAATACCCCATAATGACAATGTGAAAAGTGTTTTTTTTGTTTTGCAAATTTATTAAGAAATAAAAAATAAATACCAAAATCACATGTACATAAGTATTTACAGCTTTTGCTCAATACTTTGTTGATGCACTTTTGGCAGCAATTACAGCCTCAAATCTTTTAAATATAATGCCATAAGCTTGGCACACCTATCTTTGGGCCGTTTCGCCCATTCCTCTTTGCAGAACCTCTCGAGCTCCATCAGGTTAGATGGGAAGTGTTGGTTTTCATCCAGGATATCACTGTATATTGCTGCATTCATCTTAGTCTAGTCAGGGAGGAGACCAGGAACCAGATGGTCACTTTGTCAGAGCTACAGCATTCCTCTGTGGAGAGAACCTGCCAGAAGGACAACCATCTCTGCAGCAATCCACCAATCAGGGCTTTATGTTAGAGTGCCAGACGGAAGCCATTTCTTGGTAACAGTTTACCAACATGTCAACATTAAATAGGTTGGAGTTCAAATCCCAGCCGAGTCATACCAAAGACTATAAAAATGGGACCCATAACCTCCCTGCTTGGCACTCAGCAACAAAGGGTTGGAGTTGGGGGTTAAATCACCAAAATGATTCCCGGGCGCGGCGCCGCTGCTGCCCACTGCTCCCCAAGGGGATGGGACAAATGCAGAAGACAAATTTCACCACATCTAGTGTGTGTGTGACAATCATTGGTACTTTAATCTTTAATCTTAAATACTCTCAGACCATGAAAAACAAAATTCTCTGGTCTGATGAGACAAAGATTGAACTCATTTGCGTGATCATCATGTTTGGAGGAAACCAAGCAGTGCTCATCACCAGGCCAATACCATCCCTACAGTGGAGCATGGTGGTCAGCGTCATGCTGTGGGGATGTTTTTCAACGGCATGAACTGGTACACTAGTCAGAATAGAGGGAAATATATATGACTGCAGCAATGTACAGAAACATCCTGGATGAACACAAACACTTCCCATCCAATCTGATGGAACTTGAGAGGTACTGCAAAGAGGAATGGGCAAAACTGCCCAAAGATAGGTGTGCCAAGCTTGTGGCATCATATTCAAAAAGACTTGAGGCCATAATTACTACCAAGGGTGGATCAACACAGTTTTGAGTAAAAGCTGGGAATACATGTGATTTTTTAATTTTTAATACATTTGCAAAATAAAAAAAAATAAAAAACTTTCCACATTGTCATTATGAGGACAAAAATGGAATAAGGCAGAATCCCCTCAGCCTCTGGGCCCTGCCTTAAATTAAGGCGGCCCTGCATGTCGTGGGTTTGACTTTTAAATTATTTTAAGTTTTTGTATAGTATTTCTGTCAAAATGTGGCGGCAGTCATTTATTACTTGCAAGAGAAGGGATCAATCAAATGACACATGTTTATTATGAACCCGACTGTAGTCATAGGTGAGTGAGCATGACGTGTGTTTGACTTTTGGATTATTTTGAATCTTTGTATTTTATCTCTATCCAAATCTGGTGGTTGTCCTTTTTTACATATGGGAGGTACGATCAAATAATTTCAATGACAAATCTTAGTTACGAACTCGGCTGTCATCGTTGGAATCCGAGGTGATGTGGGTTTGACTTTTGGATTGTTTTGAATCTTTGTATTTTATATCTATTAAAATGTGGCGGTTGTCAATCATTCACTTGCGAGGGGAGGGACATATTTATACGACGAATTTATATTTGCGGGTGAGTAAGTATTCTGTGGTTTTGACTTTGGAATTATTTTGAGTCTTTGTATTAGTTTTCATTTAAAATGTGGCAGCTGTCATTAATTACTTGGCAGAGGTGCAATCCCATTGATCAAATGGTGCAGATGGTAGAGCATCCCTCAAATTCCAGGTTCGGCCATCCTAGTCACGACTGTTGTGTGCTTGGGCGAGGCACTTCACCGTTGCTCCTGATGGGTCGTGGTTGAGCTATGTGTGCGTGAATGGGTGAATATGATGTATAATGTAAAGTGCTTTGAGTATCATTCCAGGTATTGCAAAGCGCAATATAAATACCGACCATTTAGTTGCTGGTGAGTAAGTGTTCTGTGGTTTGGACTTTTGGATTATTTTGAGTCTTTGTATTTTTTTTTCTATTTACATGTGGCAACAGTCATTAATTACTTGCCAGAGCAGCGATCGCTTTAATCAAATGACACGTCTAAATAGTCTAAATTACAAACATGAATACACAGTACGGGTTTGATTGTTCATGACTGCTGCTCATTGACTACAGTTGTGCGTTTCATATTCCTTTCTGCACAGCTATCTGTTGAAAAAGTCTAGCCGGTAAACACTAGGCTACTCAGTGGCCTAGTGGTTAGAGTGTCCACCCTGAGATCGGTAGGTTGTGAGTTCAAACCCCGGCCGAGTCATACCAAAGACTATAAAAATGGGACCCATTACCTCCATGCTTGGTACTCAGCATCAAGGGTTGGAATTGGGGGTTAAATCACCAAAAAGGGATTCCCAGGCGTGGCACCGCTGCTGCCCACTGCTCCCCTCACCTCCCAGGGGGTGGAACAAGGGGATGGGTCAAATGCAGAGGACAAATTTCACCACACCTAGTGTGTGACAATCATTGGTACTTTAACTTAAAAATAAATAAATAAATATTTGCTAATTATTATTTGCAGGTCAATTATAGTGACTTTTTAATCCTTTAGATGGCGAATTACCATTAAGACACACGGACATAGTATCAGTGCCATGTCTAGAGGCAGTGAGTGAGGCGTAATTTACTCCTCACTTTATTTACTAGCATATCTTAACATACAGTAGGACAAAGCAAGTACGTTTTGCATAATAATAAAAAATAATGGTGATTATCAATCCAATTATCTTTTTTTTTTTTTTAAACAATGCTCCATGTTTTCTGTTTATGTGCCTATCACTCTTTACTATACCATCTGAAAGCTAAATGATGAGAACCAGGCGCCAATGCATGCAGCAAAATCCATTTTACAAGTAGTAAATACAATATGCCGGGAAAAAGACTCTCAGTCAAATTGCAATAAATGGGAGACAGGAAAGCGGATTTGTTTCATAGGCTACGGCATCTGCTGTTGTAGGAACGCTGCCAGCTGAGCATGTTTATGATTTATCAGCAGCAGGAGGCCGTGTCATTGCGCAGGGATTTCTGCGACATTAGCTGAAGCACCATCTACTCTGGCATCAGAGTAATCCTATACTGTCACAGCGTGCTTTTACACTGGATTTGTTGCACATACTACTTGCATACAGTTGAGGTCAAATATAACACATTCATAAAATCACATTATATGAAAACCCAAGATATTTGCATTTATTTACAACACTACCTAATGCAGCCTCCTGAGGACGATGACACAGTTCTAGTCTTTTTTGCCATCTGTTAAACAAGATCATTTCATCCCAGAAGGCAATTTCTGCGCGCTGATATGAAGAATGACACTTCACCTCCATCCACAGGGGCTCCACACACTGTACAAGATGATGCACAAGGCATGTTTCAATTATACGTTAATGTGTCGCTCTGTGAAACAACTTGACTAGATTGAGCGCACTCCCAGGACTCAAAAGGTAGCAGGAGATCTTCATTAAATCAAAATGTAGATTGATGGATGTACGTAATTAGTTTGATCTCATGAAATGAATTGTTTGTGACTCATCTGAAAGCGTTCAATCATGTTTCCGCAGGGAGTCCCTGCCAAAAAAAAAAATGTACAAATGAGATTTAGCACTCGTCAAATTCCCTCCTCAAGAAAACTAATAGAAAAAGGAAGAAAAAATATGGCAGAGTATCTTATATTGTTGCCATTAAATGTGAAAATGCAGGTTGTAAGCATTAGTCTGAGTCTATGGCTATTCAAAGTGATTGACACAATAGCGGCCCTCCGAGTTCAGTTCAAAACTTGGGAGACAAACAGCTTTGCAGCAAATTCCTAAAAACACAAGACTGTTGTATAGATGACCTTGGACCACTGTAAACACATTGGCAGATCTTCGCATTGACATGTAACCTTGCTCGCAAACATAGAACACTGGGGTCCAAACTTGTGATTTACATAACTGAAGCATTACTAAAGACAGCCCTTTAAGTCCTCTCCTTTTTGGCAGTTACATATTTTTTCATAATAAGATTTATGTAAGGCGTTGCTGTAGCTTGTTTACTTTCTGATGCAGTCACTAATCATTTGTAGGACAGTGGTGTTCCTCAAGGTTCCATTTTAGGTCCATTCTATTTCATCATTTGGGCTATTCAACTGGTGGCCTGTGAGTCCAGTTCAAAAAAACTTCTGACACTCACTTTTTGCAGTTAACTCTGACAAAATAGACCAAACTCAAATGTCACTGTAAAGGATGCTGGTTGTCCGGAATATATAAAACAGTGTTTTTCAACCACTGTGCCGTGGCACACTAGTGTTAAGTTAAAGTTAAAGTACCAATGATTGTCACACACACACTAGGTGTGGCAAAATTATTTTCTGCATTTGACCCATCACCCTTGATCACCCCCTGGTAGGTGAGGGGAGCAGCGAGCAGCAGAGGTGGCCGCGCCCGGGAATAATTTTTGGTGATTTAACCCCCAATTCCAACCCTTGATGCTGAGTGTCAAGCAGGGAGGTAATGGGTCCCATTTTTATAGTCTTTGGTTTGAACTCACAACCTACCGATCTCAGGGCGGACACTCTGACCACTAGATATGGTCTGGTGTGCCGTTAGAGCAGGGGTCACCAACCTTTTTGAAACCAAGAGCTACTTCTTGGGTACTGATTAATGCTAAGGGCTACCAGTGTGATACACACTTAAATAAATTGCCAGAAATAGCCAATTTGCTCAATTTACCTTTAACTCTATGTTATTATTAATAATTAATTATATTTATCTTTGTGGAAACACTGATCATCTTAATGATTTCTCACAATAAATATATATAGAAACAGATCAATTTCAATATGCAACACTTTATTTTTATATTTTCTCCATCCATCCATCCATTTTCTACCGCTTATTCCCTTCGGGGTCGCGGGGGCGCTGGAGCCTATCTCAGCTACAATCGGGCGGAAGGCAAGGTACACCCTGGACAAGTCGCCACCTCATCGCAGTATATTTTCTCTAAGTGCACATTTTTCAAATTGAACATTCTCAAATGATAAGACAGTCTCGTGAAATCACAATATCCCATTTTAACTAGCTAGCCACTAACATTTTCTAACAAATCATGAATTACTTTGCACCATGTTTGTACAAATAATAACTCATGTAAAATACAAAAGTCAACTCTCAAATTTTTAAATAAATCATGTCACACTTTGAACTGGACACCAAATCTGTTATCTGTTTCTTTGTCAGTTAGTGAAGACCAAGTCTTTAAAATATTTTCTTGGATTTTCAAATTCTATTTGAGTTTTGTCTCTCTTAGAATTAAGAATGTCGAGCAAAGCGAGACCAGCTTGCTAGTAAATAAATACAATTTAAAAAATAGAGGCAGCTCCCTGGTAAGTGCTGCTATTTGAGCTATTTTTAGAACAGGCCAGCGGGCTACTCATCTGGTCCTTGCGGGCTACCTGGTGCCCGCGGGCACCGCGTTGGTGACCCCTGCGTTAGAGATTATGTAATTTCACCTGTTTGGGTTAAATATTTTTTTTTGCTAACCAGTAATTATAGTCTGCAAATAATATGCCATTGTTGAGTGTCGGTGTCATCTAGAGCTCGGCAGAGTAACCGTGTAATACTCTCCCATATCAGTAGGTGGCAGCCGGTAGGTAATTACTTTATAGATGTCAGGAACACATTGTGTGAGACCACGATGGTTTGTCGTGATCACAATATGCAGACCACAGCGGGAAGCAGCGTGCAGGTGAAACGGTATCTAATGCTTAAACCAAAAATAAACAAAAGGTGAGTGCCCCTAAGAAAAGGTGAAGGCTATTCAGAACGAAACTAAAACTGAACTGGCTACAAATTAAACAAAAACAGAATGCTGGACGACAGCAAAGACTTCCAGCGTGTGGCGCAGACAGCATCCACAAAGTACATCGGAACATGACATGACAATCAACAATGTCCCCACAAAGAAGGATAGCAACAACTTAAATAGTCTTGATTGCTAAAACAAATCTGAGGCGGGGAATAGCGTTTAAGACATGAAACTGCTACAGGAAAATACCAAAAAAAGACAAAAAGCCACCAAAATAGGAGCGCAAGACAAGAACTAAAACTATACGCACGGGAAAACACCAAAAAACTCTAAATAAGTCACGGCATGATGTGGCAGGTCGTGACAGTACACCTACTTTGAGACAAGAGCTATAGTCATGCATGGTTGGTTATAGTTTGAATTCATATCCACCAATTGCGAGAAATACTTTTTATTGTCAATATCGGCTACTGAGTTTCGTTTTTTTATGTTTTCTGCTGGTGATGTGCCTTGGAATTTCTTCAATGAAAACAATTTGCCTTGGCTCAGAAAAGGTTGAAAAACACTGGCATAAAATAATACTGATAATGAAGGGTCCCTAATTAGTTTTCTGGAAAAAAAACAATTTAGTTGACTATCTCTGGACTGTGGTGTTGTATTTATACTGTATATTTTTGTAGGCGAGGGCTTTGCATGTGCATTTTCAAAGAAAACTGCTGAGCGGGATCCTCCTAGATGCATGCAGTTATTTATGCAGCATGTCTCCACCAATCTCCCTGCTGACAGATTTATGTAAACACATCAGTTACATAGCATGGAATGAGGTCCACATATACACAAGGATGAAAACTGAATGCACATTAATATAGCTGAGAAATGTGTTGCAATAAAGCGGGTAAGAGAAGGGGGAATAAATGGAATTTGAACATTTAATTTCCTGTTTTGAAACCTGCATAGTTATTCAGGTCCAAAAGAGCTAATAAAACAACACTTTTAAAGAACTCACAGCCCCGTGCCATTTATTAAAACATTTTATTTTAGAAAATTATTGTACAAAAATGTGATTTCTTCCACTGTCATTCCATTTCAGTCTTTACACTTGCAGCATTTAAGAAAGTGAAAATAGCAGGCAGAGATTCGAAGGCGGGGAAAAAAAGAAGAAAAAGACCATTAGGTTGAATAACGTATAGCAGGGGTGCCCAAACGTTCTGCCTCCAAGGGCCAAAGTGAAAATGTGCTAATGGTCCGCGGGCCAAACAGAGATTTTAAGCGTACAGCTGCACAATTAGTGAGTAGTTTAATTTCATACCGCCATTATTTAAGGTAGTGGAGATCATAATGTTTGATAGATGGCAACTGGTTAGCCTTGAAGACATACCCTCAATGATCGTGTGAGCTTAAAAGAGTATGAATATGTATTGAATTCATGGGAGCCACCCTTTGGCGGGCCAAAAGAATGACTTGGAATTTGGCCCGCGGGCTACACTTTGGGCACCCCTGGTGTAATGTGTACACAAAATTAGGTGACCTGTATTTCCTAACTCACAATACAATATATATGTATTCAAACAGGATGTTGGAAATGTTAATGGAACCAATAGGAATGTCAGCATTCCAGTGTTGAACAACAATGGCATTTAAGAGAGCCTGTACGTCCGGATAGTGACAAGCGGCAAAACGAAAAGGTACTTGGTTCTGACACAAGGCTTTATTTAGGGAAAAATGTATTTCTTTCTGAAGGCACCTGAATATATAATATCCTCTGAAACAACACAAAGAAATAAAAGGAGAAAATGTAATTCGTAATATTGCACCTATTTTCAAATATCTTGAGAGCATTGGGGTTTTCTGGAATAGAACACTCCTTTCTTACAGAAACACTTGATAGAATTCATACATATGAGAATACATGGCATTCCCCATACAGTATCGACCATTTCAAAAAAACTTAACTATTGGCACACGATGGGGTAAAGTGTAGAGGATTGAAGTTTAAAGACATTCTACAGAATAATGAAATGTTGCTGCAATGTTATTTCCTTGATTATGCCGTCATTTTTAAATCATTCATATAACACTTTCTGATATGAAACCACAGTTTCTGAGTCAAATGACAGCTTGTTGTCCTCACAATAACAGGAGGTATATGAGATAAAACCCGTCAGAATCATTAAGGCTACTGGTTTATGGACGACTACTGCAAAAAATTTAGTCAGCTTTTTTTTTTTAGGGCTGCCAATTAGAATTTTGTAAACACGCTGGCTTATTTTTGAGCAATTACTCCAAATGTAACTAATTAGTGGTGTGAACGTCATAAGAATAAAGAAGGGTGAGTACCATTGGACCTGATTGTCAGTGGACAAAAAAAGTGAAATATTCTTGACAGTATTGCATAAATGACTCTGTATGCAGTGTTTATTTCACATGCAGTCCACAGTGGTTTAATCTTCTATACTCAAACCAGCAAATATTCAGTCACATAGGGCCGGTAAATAGAAAAACTGAGGCTAAATCGCAAAAAATTGTTAGAGTCAGTCAGTGTGTAAGTTGCCCTAACATGTATAGACTACCAACAATTTAGTTTGTTAAACATTAAATCCAAACCTTTTTTCATGAGAGAAATGTGAATGTTGTCTCAAGTGTGAGCTTCACCATTTTATCAGTCAAATTATGAAAACTGAAAAGCAGCAAAATACTAATTTTCAAACGCGTCTTTCTATCTGGCGCTACAAATAAAAATGATAAACTTGAGGCACAGTGAACAATAAGAACCTAACTCTGGTGAAGGGCTTGTAGTTGCTCTCTTCAAAATAGAGGCAGCAGTACTTTATAAGAAAAATGACTAGATCTGAAAAATGACATCCAAAATACTGGTATCCTGTTAATTCTAAGTAATATGGTATATGTAACTTTTATAATTAGCACAAACCTTCATGAATGTGTGTATAGTGTACGGAGAAGAATGGTTTGTTACGGTTTGGGACAAGGAAAACATTTTCTACTATCCATTGCGAGACTTTGGAAATTCCAGTTCAAAGTCCCTCAGTGTGATGTACCGGGAATAAAGATGAAGCTGTACGCTTTGCTACTGCCCAGTTCATGACAGATAAGGGTAGAAAAAAAAGATAGCGTAAAGAGGACACTAAACTTTTCTTTCTTGCTTACTTCAATCAACATGTTCTTTTCTATTGATCCATTTGTGCAATTAAAGAAATAAGACACCCCCTCACTCTTTCCCACTTGTGTCCAGAGAGCAGGGGGGCTCTGGAGGGTTATAGCCTCTCAATGTCCCTGTACTTTTTCCTCAGTATGGACACCTGGTCTTTAAAGAGGACCGGGTCCAGCCTCATCTGAGAATGAACCAGTGGCATCGTGCCAAACCAGTTGGCAAACTTGTTCATGCAAGTCTGACGCTGAGCAAAATGGTCGGGGTCAGCCCAGCGAGAGGCCCGTGAGCTCTGAGGAGGAGTGGAGGAGATTGACAAAGATGAAGTTGGTGCACAGAAAAAGCATTTAGAAATGATCATTTTAGTTAAAATAGAAAGACTGAAAATGTAGAGCATTGCTCACCTGGGCCATCATAGTCTCCTTGTATTGTTTCTTCTGGGTAACCTTGATGGGGGGCAACTTCGAGACAGAAGAGACAAGGAAATTCATCAAAATGTCCTCACAGTTAGACATCTGATCCACCATGGTCTTCAGACTGGTGGGAAGGTATGTAGTGTACAGGTAGTGGTAGTATCTGAGGACAAATACAATGTTAGAATAAGTAAAACAGCATGTATATACAGTAAACAGAGGGCGGGACTAAGTACTTGTGGTAGATGGCAGCACCAGTCAGCACCATGGAGTAGTCATTGGTCCATTTGGAAGTGTAACCCCAACGCTCCTTGTTGCTATCCCAGAAGTGGCTGCGGGCTGGGTACCCTACAATACGATCTGGGAAGCTCCGCCACACTGTAAAGGAAAACTCCACCTAGATAGACATGTAGGAATAAAAACTGGATCAGAAAGACATGAGGGAGATGATCATGCTCAGTTTAGTTTGACGGGAACAAAAATGTAGTACCGGTACTTTATAATTACAGCGATGCCTTGGTTTTTGTTATTTATTCGTTTCAAAGGGTCAGATGAAAACAAAAACGTATGAACACTTGGGAGGGGCGATATGGCCAAAAATCTGTACCGCGATATATATTGCAGCCTCCTGCGATAAAGATACATGTCACAATATATTATTTGTATATAAATGAGGCTTCTAATTTGGCTGCAGACATATCCGGTAGGTAACATATTGCGTAATTTTCTGTTGTATTATTTTCTCGAAACTATTATTAATCTACTTGTTAATTTACTGGTATTAACAGGTTACTTTATGTTCTAACATGTTATTTTACAGCCGTACTTCAAAAAAGCAGAAACTTGCGATGGGTTATTGATCAAAACTGATGATATAGAGATGAATAACTTTCCTGTTGGACCAGCTATCAGGCATGTTTTTAACACAGTTGTTGTTTCCATCACTTTCCAACAAAATCGCCACACTGGCTCCCTTGTTCTCACATGCGACTGCTGAGACTCTGTTGCTGTCATAATCTAGCAGTCCCGTCCAGTCACCAAGGTAAAGATTGTAGATGACTGACAAGAGGATTCACTCACTATTGAATGAAAGCGATGCACAGGGTGAACACTTTTGTACCTTGTTCTGAAGCAAGAGACAAAGAAAGCAAACACACAAACATTTATCGATGCCGGCAAAATAATGGAGTTCATTTTAATTTATTGTTCGATTGATTGCCCTATTAATTGTCGGCCTAGGCCATGTCAGTGAAACATCTTGTACTACTACTTACCTTATATTTAGGAATAACTAACATGACACCTAACGGTAGTCTAACATCGCCTTGATTGTGTACTGATTATCAATTACTGATCAAATTGTGGTTAATGTACGCATTTAGTACTGTAATGTCGGCAGACTAATCGTAAGGTACAGGGTATATAGTAGTTTGTTAGGTAGTCTTTGCCTGCAAGATAACCATGACAATTTAAGAAAACTTAAACAAATATTTGTAAAACCAAATCCAACGAAAATGGGGTATCCATCCATCCATTCATTCATTTTCTACCGCTTGTCCCTTTCGGGGTCGCGGGGGGTACTGGAACCTATCTCAGCTGCATTCGGGCGGAAGGCGGGGTACACCCTGGACAAGTTGCCACCTCATCGCAGGGCCAACACAGATAGACAGACAACATTCACACTCACATTCAAAATGGGGTATGCAAAATTTAATATAACACTGTATGTTTCCAAGCATTTTCTGTCTGTATTCTGACCTCTGTAGTGGAGAGCACAGTGTCCTCATCCAGACTTAGCACAGCGTCAGTGGGGATGGTGTCGTAGGGCAGAAAGCGACTGCTTATGACCTGGTGTAAATGTGCGAAACAGAAAACAAACAAGCAAAATGAAGGCAGTGGTCACAAGACTACACAGCTACAGTTGTTGTATCAGGTAGCTCAACAATATTTAGTCAACAAAGCCCTACAAACACAAAATGCCTGGCCTCCAATGCGACAATGTTGTTTTAACTCACTCTGTTAACAGTAGAGTCAACCACATATAGAAGCTGACAGCAGAAAAGCACAGATTTTCTGATGTGTTAAACTCTTAGAAAATCAGTGGAGTGATACCCTCCCAGGTGAAGCATATATACATATATAAATATATATATAAATATATATACTGATATATATATATATATATATATATATATATATATATATATATATATATATATATATATATATACTGAATATATATATATATATATATATATATATATATATATATATACATATATATATATATATACACACATATAAAAGGCGCCCTGGATTATAAGGCGCAGTAAAGGGGTCATATGATTTTTTTTCTAAATTTAAAACACTTCCTTGTGGTCTACATAACACATACACAAACCTCTTCACGCTGCATTTGTGTACTCCAAACTGATTAGCAACAACTCTGTATTCCACAAAACTGGGGAGCTTGTCTACAGCATTAGCAACCCACCAACCCCCTGGAGCAGTATTGGGGCACAAACAGTCTTTTCCTTCGGATTTAAAACTCCTATCAATCTACAGAGCCTTTTGAACGAACTACGAGACATTCAAAAGTTTTTTTTCCATGATTCTCAGTCTGAAAATTATTTTTGAAATAATTATTTCTCGCCAGTCTTTCTTTGCTTCTGACCTGCAATTGCGCCAAGACCTTCTTGATTGTTTTTGTGGCGTAATCTATGATAATGTCTTGATTGATTATTGCTATTCAACATCAGCATAGCCATTAGACGTAATATTCGTAATATGTGCCAATATTACAGCTGACATCAGATACAACAGAGCTAAGCTGTTTTTTTGTGACGTCATAGTCAACCAGAAAAGCAATACTTTTATCTGTGCTAAAAGGAAATATGTGCCCCCCAGTTCACGGGAGGTAAACAGAGCATGACCAAGTGTGTGAGAGTGTGCATGGACAGTGGGACTTCACATGTAGGTGTGAAAATACAAAAAAACTAAATATTTGAGTAATCAGACCAATTTAGTGCATGGAAAAACCTACAGAACTTAAATGTTTCTGAATTGGAAGTTTGTAACATTGTTGCATGAAATATTAGGGAAAACACTATTTTTGCATTTAAACATTTAAAAAAATAATATTTCAAGTTGAGCAAGTTACTTTAAAGTCACTTGTGATCTACATAACATGTAATGGTGGTTCTTTGGTCAACATTTTGCATAGATTATGTTTTACAGACCATCTTTAAGCTGCTTTCTGACCGTCTCGTCAGGATGCACTGTTTTGTGGGTGGTCTTGTTTACGTGGCTCCACTTCAACAGCATCTTCTCCCCGTCAGCCAATTTGTAGTTTTTAGCGCTTCCATATCGAGTCTACTGACAGACAAGTTAGACCTATACACTAATTTGTATTAGAAATGGCAACAGAGGAGGATGCATGTGCATGTACGAGACAGTCTGCCCCACTAGAAGAGGATGGAGAAAGAGAAGGAACTTATTGACTACAGCAACGGACTACAATGGCGTATTCGTGCAAAGCCCTTTGGGTAAAATTTTACTATGTATGAAAATATCCGCTGACCTCCCAGTTGGGAAAAACGTCACAATAGGGACAAATTACAAACGGCTCGTTTGGAGGAAGGATGAAGGAAGGCAAGATTGTTCTTTAAATATCTTCGCCATGCCTCTGTAACGTAGGCCAGCCGGTGTGGCTGGGCCATGTGTACGTTAGTAAACTTCACTTTCTGACGACCTCAAGAGCAGTGCTGGCTATCAGGGTGATAGCCCTGGCTTATTGCTTGGGAGTTAGCACACCTTGCCAACGACCTGGTTTTGAGTCCCGGGTGGAACAATAGGAAAATCCCAACATAGCCGAAAGAGAGTACTCAACCGCTACACCTCCATGGTTTGATTCCAAATTTTTGGGACTTGTGCAGATCCCAAATAAACAAAAACAGGTACCAATAATTAAGAAACGTTGGTTTTGCATAATAGGTTCCCTTTAAATAGAATGAAAAAAAGACAGCACAAATAGTGCATGTATTTTGACATTTTAGCTCTCCAACGGATCAACGATATAAAATGCTGCAGTAATGATAATACTTAACGAGAGTAGGATCAGAATAAGGCTATTTACCTTGCTTTCCCCTTCTATTACAAGGACAGGAACTGAAGTGACAGGCCAGCGGTGCTTGGTGGGAAGAGATCTGTCACAATTCCACACAACTATCACCTGCAAAAAAAAAATAGAGATAGTTTAACGATATTCTATATAAGAAGACATCTTTGACATTCCTTTTGATTGATTTGATCAAAAATAGCTATCTACATAAATTATGTGGAAGATAATGATTATAATTCAGATCAATTGCACACAATTTTCACACCTTCAGGCGCAAAACCCCCCCAATGGAATAGACATAATGACAAGTTGAAAAAAACCCCCACTTTTTGCTATGGAAGGCACAACATGTCGAAATACATGAAAACACCTCTATCACTCTTAAGGTAAATAATGTTTTGGTAAGTGTGCCAAATTGAATAATGTAAGGAATATCACATTTGACAGCCATACTAGCTCTGAGTGTAGTCGTTTCCATAATATATAATAGACTGCCAAAGATCATCCTGTAGTAAAGCTTCCTAAAATGACACATTATAAAACACAGTTATGAATCCTTGGGGGGAACTCGTTAAGGCTGAAAGGCGAATTCCGATTTATGGAGCCATCACACATTGATGTCTTTCAGTTATATTACGGAAATAAATTGGCATGATAGACAAGAAAAGCTAAATGTTTTGCCTCACCTGTGCACAGTACTGTGATTTGGCTACAGCCACTAGCAGCTTCATGACCGGCTGGGACTGCGAGACCAGTGGTGTCACCACGTGAATGACAGCTGTAAACTTTGGGTATGGCTTGATACCTGCAAAATGGTGTACATGCAACCAAAGGGAAATACAAATATTCAAATTCACCTCAATGTATTTTGAGTTGGCATAGTAACGGTCTAATGGTGTTGTTTAAAGTCCATCCATTCATCCATTTTCTAAAGTCATGCCAGTAAATTAACAGTAGATATTAACAAATCATACTTGTATTAGAGGAGACCTCATCAGTGAAGTTAAATTATTAAAAGCTCAGTGCATAAATCGTGGCTCTGCCATATATTCTCAAATTCAACAGCTGCCACACACCAGCTGTTCCAGCCTTGTGTCATGACTGAAAAATCATTTATGTGATTTATAACACACAGGGTGCATCAATAATGTACTGACCAAGTTTAGCGTAGTAGAAGGGGAAGTCTCCAAGGTATGTGGAGTACTGAGGCAAGGCGAAAAGACCACCAGGCAGACTGTTCCACATTAGGTTACTCCTCGAGGTCTGCTGCAACACCCGGTCCTGGATAATCTGTAAAAATTGAATGTTACATTTGGAAAACTCTGTTTTCAGTTTGAGCACTATGGCTTGTCAGAGACATATCAGGAAGAAATCAGCCTTTTTGTGTCCATTACGCAAAAGAAAATACAAATGAAGGATTTTTGCTGTCATGTCTTTTAAAGCGATTTAAGAATATTGCAGTCACTTCTTTCAAATGGCCTTTTGTTGTTTCCCCTTGGTGCTATTATTTGTGGATGTGAGGTGTCATTTTCTATTATTAGGTACCACATTTAACTAAAAAGCCACATGACACAGACAAGCTCGCAGTAAGTACCATCAATCTGTGAGAGTGTTATCATTTAAGCGTAATGAAAAACAAAAACATTGAGTAAAAATGGACACATAGGCAGATAAAAGTGGCAAAAAAATGGCTAAGTTCTTAAATCAAACGGCAAGTAGGTTTTCTCCGCCCATCATCAACTTATCAGCATTGTGGGCTGGCAGTAGGCATTATTCCCCCATAATGGCTAATTTTTAGGACTATTTTTGTAATGCCTGGCTGGCGATCGACTGACACACCCCTCCACGATTGACTGGTAGCTCACGATTGACGTGAAAATGATAACGATAAAAAAAGGTAGTTGCCGATATATGTCAAAGTGCCAAATATTGGCGGCGATAATTAGCCCGGCTGATAATCGGTCGATCCCTGTTGTTTACCTTAAAATATTTAGTCACATGAAATTGGAGTTGAAACATTAAAAGAGCACTTGAACTATGCACACGCAAAGGCAACTGCTGTCACGGGGACAACATGCAACTCCACACAAAGATGTCCAACTGGGGGTTCCAACCCAGATATGACCGTGTGACCTACATGCTAGCCTAAACCACCGCATTACAACTCTAAAACGTAAACAACTGAAAATTATTAAAATAAGTGTATAATAAACAGAGAGCAAAACAATGTGCGGTAGTGTGTACTTAATAGCAAATTCCATCTTATAGCTAACCAAACCTCTCTTAAAGTAACTTGAGCTCAAGAGCAACATGATCAATATTCACCAGAAACCATCAACTAAATGAACTCTGATTGGAACAAACAAATGTCATGACTGACTGCCTACGGAAGAAACATGACAGCAGTATTGACCAGAACGGATGTGTACCACTTTCAGATGAAACTTCAGGTCTCTACCAAAGTCACACAAACGTTTAAGCCCACTGTAATTTAAATGAAATAATGTCTTATAGAAACTAATTTAACCCTAAAATTGTAGTCTGCACAAATGAATGGATATCGTACCTCCAGTGTGGTCAGAACTATTTTCTCGACAGAGTTGAAGTAGGCCTCCCACAGGAATTGGGTTTGCTGTCTTAAAGATAGAATATTATCCTGGTGGATGGAGCGAACTGTTGATGGAATCTGTGACACAAGCAAACAGACATGCTAATTAACCCCTGCATGATCAAGTAGGGAAACAGGAAGCTCCTTGCTATAATAATAATAATGCTGTGATAAGACATTTTCTTTTTTCATATTTTTATGCTAATTGCAAATGAACTCTTACTTATAATACAAATTTTCCAAATCTGTAACTTAATGTACTCAGTATAAATTAATGCAACAAGATATAACAAGCAAACCCTAAATAAAATGAAATACACAACAATTGTTTTACATCTACTTGGAACTATTTTACTGTGACTTCTGAACTAGTTATCTATCAATTTATTGTTGTTTTTGTGGTTTTACACATATAATTGGCTTACTGAGGGCAACCATACAGTGAATGTAGCCTGTAATTAAAACAAGCTTGACACCCTTCCTCTAGGTTTTATCAATGCTACACACAACTGATAAACTGTGGTGCCAATCCTAATCCAATCTGGCCTTATAAACAGCAGCCATAAAACAATATTATAAATAATCAAAACAGTGTGTTGCAATTCTTCGTTTCTTAAAGTTTTAACAGTATTAATTTTTACCTGAAGAAGCAGCCTTTCATCACCAATCACAGCTGCGGTGTTCCAGTCAATGATTTCGGAGAAGGGCAGCTCCCAGCCATTACTTAGCATTACTGGTACACAAGCTGCCTGTAATGAGTGTACAAAAGACCACAGAGAACATACATCATCTTATTTGTTTACCATTGCGTTGAATCGGGATGTTTGTCCATATTACTGTATGTATCAGTGGTTGTATATACAGTACAGTCTTTGTGTGTGTGTGTGCCTAATTTGAGGGGCTTGGTCACTAATTGGCTTAGGTCAGTGCTTTCAATTATTTTCTGTTACACCTCGCCTTGGAAAAAGAAAATCTTTTGTCATGATCAAAAATAAAAAAACATGTATGATAATCTACCGACTAATTTGTGTTATGAATGTAATTTCTGTATGATTCCAAGTATAAACATTAAATAAGTAAAAATTGTGGTATTTGCACATTTCCTGATCAAATACAGGACAGCGGCATGCCTCACAGCATCTCTGAATGCATGATCTCTTACAAACTGCCCTTTTTCTCGGCATGTTGCCAATATAACATTGTCAGAAAAATGTATGATACACCATGGCTTTCGATGTAGTGTCTTTAATGTAGTGTGTGACATGACTCTTGCCCATCACAGGGTCAATCCTGTTCTGTCCTTATATCAAAAGGTCTCATTTGAGCCCAATCACAGAACAATGGCCTGGAGGCTCTCTGAGCTCAATCCTTACCCACATCATCCTATTATATCAGGATAAAAGCATGATGTGTTTTTACGTACATGTAGAGGATAAATCAAATAGCAAGGCCATTTCGGTTATCACATGGTCACATGCTTTACTGTTGATAAGGGCTGTGTGATCATTTCTTGGTTTAGTATGTTCTGTTAGAGCAGCTACGGTGCAGACAAATATAGGCCTTTATTTGTAGAACAAATGTAGAGTTGGCGAGAATATAAACAATTTTATAAAATAAACTAAAAATCACGTCTTATAAAATCCAAGAAATGACTGCATTCAAGCAACCTGTATAATCCCAAGTTAAAGCAGATACGTATATTGCATGTAGTGATCTGCAATATTCCAATATCAATCAATCAAAGTTTACTTATATAGCCCTTAATCACAAATGTCTCAAAGAGCTGCACAAGCCACAACGACATCTTCGGCTCAGAATCCACAATCCCTACATCGTAGTGCGACCAGGGCCACAACTAGGATTTGAGGTAAAAAATTGGTGGTCCAAGAGGAGATTTGAAAGGCTAAAATCATGGGTATCCCAGCACCTTATAAATAATATTATCTTGAGCAACACAATGAATTTCCAGAAAAACAAAAGCTTTCATTGAGGAGAACTATCACATGTTATATTATCTAACATCATTGACAATCAGCATGACTTTGTAACAGTCCACTTTTTTATTGATATGCTGAAGTTTAGCGTATTAAACAATTTTAACAAAATGTAAACATAAATTATAAACCTTACTACATTTTCATATATGAGCTGGGATTAAGCCCACAATCTTCTGCTTTGCAACTGGGTATTAATGATGCTCACCACGAGAGCTACCAGAAGTCCAGAAGGAAATTTGTTACGTTTGCGGTAAAGTTTTATATGTGCTTCTTTATGCAATATGTTCAACAAAACAATGGAAAACACTGAAAAATTCATTGTAAAGAAGATTTAAAAAAATCTAAACTAGGAATATGAGATAAATGCTTAAAAGGGAACTGCACGGTTTTTGGAATTTTGCCTATCGTTCACAATCATCAATTCTACCTCTAAATCACTTCAAAAAAGCATTCAAAAGCTGTCAACAATACTTGATTTACGTTCCGTAAACTGTATAATAACCAAACTGTAGCAACATTGTTATTGTAAGAGCGGATACTGAGGAACTCTTCTTCTAGCGTTATAACACTATGGCGTGCTACGGTATTAGCCGCAAAAGCTAACTACAGCAAGAGAAAAGCTAGCTTCTACGTCAGCACAAAACACGTTTGAGTTTGTAATGCACAACACAATGCCATAAGACGACAATCTCTACTGACTGAAAAAAACATGAACAATCATATTACAGCATCTGTAAAGTATTAGCCCTCATTTCATGTATTGTTTGTACACAGCTAGCCAGACAGCATGGCATACACGCATGACATGCTGCGTGTATCATGATCAATATCAAGTGTAACTCACTCGATGGACAGTTTTATGTTTGGTCCAGCTCGCCGGGGACGCTTTTTCCGGGTTTATTTGTGGAAGCACTCTATTTATGTCAAAATAGCAGTAGTTAATCTTCCATATATTCAGATAAAAAAATATAAGGTTGTGAATACTAATTTGTACGAAAATAGTCGTCTTCATTGTTTGTTACCAAATCTGCCATGATTAGAAAACACACACGTCTTTGCTTCCGGAAGTAGGAACACACATTTGTTGCCAGAAGTTGGCCATGCGCTGCTATGGAAACAGAAATAAATGCGCCGAAGATTTAGTTTCGGCAATGATTAAAATGACCAAAATATGGTAAATACTGTACATATTACATATTTTTATATATATATATATATATATATATATATATATATATATATATATATATATATATATATATATATATATATATATATATATATATATATATATATATATATATATATATATATATATATCAGTGTGTATATAAAACATTGGAGGGCTTTGAAGTTGTTTTAGTGGGCTCTGAAGCCTCCAACGATGACTCCCATTAGCCACATCGTCCAAGCGTTTTTTTATCACCTTTAAAATCCCCCCCCACACCCTCTCCAAAAAAAGACACGTGTTCTTGTCTCTTATAATAATTGTGAACTATAGGCAAAATTACATCCATCTATCCATCCATCAATTTCTACCGCCCAGCATTAGACAAAATCATTATTTTATTTTACACAGTCCTGCACTTTTGTTCCTACCTGTTTTTTCCGTACATCCGGATAAGGAATGGACGAGGGTTGAAAACAAAAGATGAGCGCAGCGAAAGACTACGGTCCGTTTGTAAAAATACATAAAACCGCCACACTTTTATTGACAATTGCTTCACTCTCTGCAGCACTCATGTTTACTTTCTCTTCTCACTTCATTTAGAGAATCAACTGCGACACAGCAAGATGGCGCAACCAATCTTGATAGTTTATACTGGTATGTGATTGGCTGTTTAGCGTGACCCTCCCATTGCTCACAGATCACTTCCTGTTTTGCTAGGTTACCAGACAGCGAGTGCCTTTGTTCATGCAACCAACTATGCTTCATTCTTTCAGGTTTCTTTCGACCCAAAAAAATAAATATTAAATATCCAATGGTTTATCATACACATTTTTTATTGACATCGATTATGTGTCTATCGCGATATATATTGATATTGTTTTAACCGCCAGCCCTATCGTACAATATAATTCTATATTGTTTATATGGTAATGTTAATGTCAGGACTGCAGCTAATATTGCTGCAAAAACGCTCCTGCAGTGTGGTAGCATTTAACATTACTTTAAATAACTTTACAGCGCTAATACATCCATGTATGGATGCCAACAACATAGCAGAGGTGGAAAGCACAATGGAAACTAAACCAACAAAATCTAAAGAGGAATTTATGTCAAAAAAAGGGAAGAGGAATTCCTTTGTTTGGCTTTACTTTGGATATAAAAAGTCAGACACCCACCAAACAACGGTAGGCTTATCTGCAAAACATGTCTGCAATAAGTTGTTGCTAGTGACTTGAACAGGTCTATGCTTTTCTATCACTTGAAGACACGGAAGAGTGTCAGTGAATACGCGCTAAAATACTAAAGTTACCTCAAAACCACAAAGTGATGAGAAGAAAAACATACCAAACGGGCCTCATAAATGTGTCATCCAAAGGCAACATCTGTGAAAAGTAGTACCTCAGACAGAGAAATTACAGGTGCCATCTCTAAATTCTAATGTGTAGACCAGTGGAATCTGCTGGGTTTTTAAGTAGGGAAAGCTAATTTTCAGCAACTCTAAAATACGAGTACAGTCTCTAATAATAAATAAAAGATAAAGACGCTAGATAGAAAATGTCACTTAGAGCAGTGTTCCCCCAACCTTTTTGTAACCTTTTTGTAACGCTTGAAAATTTGTCCCACGGACCAGGGGGTGGGAGGGATGGGTATGTTTTTTTTATTTATTTACTTTTTTTCATAAAAAAATACAATCATGTGTGCTTACGGACTGTATCCCAGCAGACTGTATATATCTATATTGATATATAATGTAGGAACCAGAAATATTAATAACAGAAAGAAACAACCCTTTTGTGCAAATGAGTGTGAATGAGTGTGAATGAGTGTAAATGGGGGAGGGAGGTTTTTTGGGTTGGTGCACTAATTGTAAGTGTATCTTGTGTTTTTTATGTTGATTTAATAAAAGATTTTAAAAAATGTTTTTTGTTTTTTCTTGTGCGTACCAATCGATCCACGGACCGGTACCGGGCCGCGGCCTGGTGGTTGGGGACCATTGACTTAGAGGATTAAAACAAAAACTTGAAAAATGCTGTGGGACTGGTTTATATTTCAAGATCGCAGATTCGCTCATTTTGCAGTCAAACAAACAGTCAAACTGATGGGTGGGACATTTATCCAATGACTGTAGTTTGGCTGCAGTGGAACAACCCACTCCATGCTCCCCTATTGAAGTCAATGGACGCTTAACTTCAACACTATTTAATGCACTGTAAGGCTACCACACAAATGAGAACAAAATAACTTCAGCTGTCTTGAATGTAGCCGATTCTGAACAAAAGTTGAACGCATTCTAGCGCATATTTAGACAATGAAATGTAAACACTAATGTACAAAATGTACCGGTACCACTTATTTGACATTCCCAAAGAAGCTGAGCTTCCTTTTCAGTCTTCAAGCAATACTCTTACAGCGATACTTAGTTTTTTAATTGTCTTGTACTACATCAAATATGTGTTTATATAGGTGAAACTTAAAACATTTGAATTTTGTGCAAAGGTTAGTTTATTCCAGTAATTAGAACGCAGCTGGGATAGGCTCCAGCACCCCCGCAACCAAGAGAGGGACAAGCGGTAGAAAAATAGATGGATGGATGGAATTAGATTTACAAGGTGAGACTAATACATGACACAGGCCGATGTTTAAAGATTTTCTTTTGATATAATTTTGATTGTGGCTTACAAATCGAAAATCTCAGAATATTTGAGGTTTTCAAAAACTATAAATGGGTTATACTTGTATAGCGCCTTTCTACCTTCAAGGTATTCAAAGCGCTTTGACACTATTTCCACATTCACACACACATCCACACACTGATGGCGGGAGCTGCCATGCAAGGCCCTAACCACGACCTATCAGGAGCAAGGGTGAAGTGTCTTGCTCAAGGACACAATGGACGTGACGAGGTTGGTAGAAGGTGGGGATTGAGCCAGGAACCCTCAGGTTGCTGGCACGGCCACTCTCCCAACTTCGCCACATCGTTCCCAAGCCATGATCATTTAAATTATGAAATAATAAAGGATTGGTATATCTCACTTTCCATGTAATGCGTTTATATCACATATTAGTTTCACATTTGCTGACATGAATGGACTTTTGCACGATATTAATTTTTTTTTTAGTTTCACCAGTATATCTAGCTGTATCGGGACATATATTTTAGTCCATATCGCACAGCATTAATTGCATGTATTTGAGAGGATCCTTACATTGAGAAATATTTATTCTATGGATAAATATATCAAATATGTGTGGGTGTCACTGACCTGCAATGCCTCTAAGAAGCGGAAGGAACCCAGCCGTCGTCCTCGAGGAACGAGACAGAACGTGGAGTTGTACAGCATCTCTCTATAGTCATACCTGCAAAATGACAAAGTTGGAATCCACATCAGAAATACTTGAGGATAAGATTGAAAATCCAGCTAAAAAGAACAAAGGCAAATGCACCAAGTCCCTACACTCAAACCTATAGTACATGGTACAAATCACACATACATTAATACACTCATCTGCCGTTTCTGTAAAAAACACCCCATTAGCAGAATACATGTTTACAAAACAAGCAATTAAGAAAACAACCACACTCTTGACTCTGTTCCTTCACTAGGCCATCCTTAATCAAAACCCATTTTCCTCAACACATGAAGATGTCAATATCTGAAGTTCTCTCAATTGCTCCATCCAATTATACCTCAGCCAGCACTTGCTTGTATTCCCGGCCACATGCAATTCCTTTAGTGGCAATATTGTGTGACCCATTAGCGTTAGAGAATATGTACTGTATGTCCTTTGTCTGTCACATGACTTGACAATCAATATAAATCAATAACATTTAATTTATATACAGCAGTGGTCAAAAGTTTACGTACACTTGTGAAGGACATAATGTCATGGCTGTCGTGAGTTTCCAATAATTTCTACAACTCTTATTTTTTTGTGACACATACTTGTTTGTCACAAAAAACATTCATGAAGTTTGGTTATTTTATAGAGTTATTATAAGTCTACTGAAAATATGATCAAATCTGCTGGGTCAAAAGTATACATACAGCAACATACATGATCAATTTTGGTGATGTAAATCAAATTAGCTTCATGGCATGGCCTCTTAACTTCATGTGAGTGATTATGATTGACGACACCTGTTGACTTCTCTCAGCCCATTTAAATAGGGCTCATTTGATGCAGTCATTAGACTCGGTTACAAACGCGACAATTGGAAAGTCAAAGGAACTCAGCACAGATCTGAAAAAACAAATCATTGACTTGAACAAGTCAGGAAAGTCACTTGGTGCCATTTCAAAGCAGCTTAAGGTCCAAAGAGCAACTGTGCTAACAATTGTTTGTAAGTATAAAGTGCATGGCACAGTTTTGTCACTGCCACGATCAGGAAGAAAACGAAAGCTATCACCTGCTGCTGAGAGAAAATTGGTCAGGATGATCAAGAGTCAACCGAGAACCACTAAAAAGCAGGTCTGCAATGAATTGGAAGCTGCTGGAACACAGGTGTCAGTGTCCACAGTCAAGCGTGTTTTGCACCGCCATGGACTGAGAGGCTACCATGCAAGAAGGAAGCCCTTGCTTCAGAAGCGACACCTTAAGGCTTGTCTTAAGTTTGCTGCTGATCACATGGACAACGATATGACTTTCTGGAGGAAAGTTCTGTGGTCAGATGAAACAAAAATTTAGCTGTTTGGCCACAATACCCAGCAATATGTTTGGAGGTGAAAATGTGAGGCCTTTAATCCCAGGAACACCATGCCTACCGTCAAGCATTGTGGTGGTATGCTCTTGGCCTGTTTTGCTGCCAATATAACTGGTGCTTTACAGAGAGTAAATGGGACAATGAAAAAGGAGGATTACCTCCAAATTCTTCAGGACAACCTAAAATCATCAGCCTGGAGGTTGGGTCTTGGGCGCATTTGGGTGTTCCAACAGGACAATGACCCCAAACACACGCCAAAAGTGGTAAAGGAATGGCTAAATCAGGCTAGAATTAAGGTTTCAGAATGGCCTTCCCAAAGTCCTGACTTAAACCCCATTGAGAACATGGGGACACAACTGAAGAAACAAGTCCATGTCAGAAAAGAGGAGTGATCAAAAATTCAACCAGAAGCTTGTGGATGGCTACCAAAAGCGCCTTATTGCAGTGAAACTTGCCAAGGGACATGTAACCAAATATTAACATTGCTGTATGTATACTTTTGACCCAGCAGATTTGGTCACATTTTCAGTAGACCCATAATAAATTCATTAAAGTTAAAGTTAAAGTACCACGGATAGTCACACACACTAGGTGTGGTGAATTTACTCTGTATTTGACCCATCCCCTTGTTCCACCCCCTGGGAGGTGACGGGAGCAGTGAGCAGCAGCTGTGGCCGCGTTTGGGAATAATTTTGGTGATTTAACCCCCAATTCCAACCCTTGATGCTGAGTACAGGGAGGTAATGGGTCCCATTTTTATAGTCTTTGATATTACTCAGCCGGGGTTTGAACTCACGATCTACCAATCTCAGGGCGGACACTCTAACCACAAGGCCACTGAGCTAAATAAAGGTACCAAACTTCAATGTTTTTTTGTGACAATCAAGTATGTGCTCCAATCACTCTATCACAAAAAAATAAGAGTTGTAGAAATGATTGGAAACTCAAGACAGCCATGACATTATGTTCTTTACAAGTGTATGTCAACTTTTGACTATGACTAGCTCTTAATCACAAATGTCTCAAAGGCATGCCTGAATTTGGAAACATGTTCCCCTCATTAATCACTTACTATGAAGATAAACTTGCTTCAGATGACGATTTCAATGTGGCTATTATGTAAAACACTATAACATATTACAGCAAAATTGCACAAAACAATACAAAGACTAATATTCTACAGTTGTGAATGCATTATCTATGAAGATAATCCCATGTAAAAATGACATACATCATTTAGAATTAAGAGTATCTACAGAGAGTTAACAGGAGATTAAAGGATGCATAAAAAGGATAAAAGATATAGTTAAGCACTTTTCCTTCAACAGTAATAGGGAACAACATTTACACAGCATGTAGCCAGTCAAATGTACGAAGGTTCTCAATGTCTGCCAATCAGATGCTGGAAACAGCAAAAGACCTAGACTTCTGATTGGCTCTGCTCCTGTTTGTTTTACGTTGGGTAGAGGGGGAGCAGTCGCAGACCCGATTTACAGTGTACCTCTTGCTTGGTAAAGTTTCTCGACACGGTATAAAATATTTGTTTGCCTAACAGAATTGCTATTGCGACATCCAATGGACACATTTAGAACAGCAGTTTCTTTAATTTAAAAATACAGCTCAATTTTACACTTAGCAAACTCATCTAACGGGCCGAATTGAACCTGTTTGCGGGTTTGCTTTAAACTGTTCTAACTTAAAAAAGAAAACGTTTTTGAATGCCTGACATAACGCCGCAGTCCTTGGTGGGAGCTTGTGGCAACTATTAAAGAGGAGAAAAAGGAGATAACATGTAAGATTAGTCAGACGGAAGGTGTGTGGAAATTGGACTGTAAATAATGAGCAATACCAAATGCCTTATAATAGAAAGGATGCCTATACAATGGATAGCAATAACAAGATGCCTGCTAGCAAATATTTTGATCGTTTGCATTGGCTGACCATTCAAATTAATGTGAACCACAAAAAAACAAAAACTCAGATGAAAAAGTATTGCCTCAAGTAAAGGGCGTATGAAAACCAGTGTGATGTAATAGGACGGCTGCACAGTAATGTTGTTCAGAGTAAATTGTTAAATGTGTCCAGTCAAGCAGTCAAAGTGTGCAACTCCAACCCTTTATGCAAACATAAAATTCCAGAGACCACAGAGGGAGAAGCCCTATTTTACTTCCAAGATCATATGGCAACAGCAGAACTCACTGAAAGGATACTGCGGCAACAATAGCATTATTGGCTATACAGCTAACAAGCGAAACTATTTTTTTTCTCTAATTCTAAGCAGCCGTTTTACTTCTGTAAAGCGGCACTTTGGATGTCTACAATCTATTAATTCCACAATTTTTATTAGCTTTTCCCAACAGAAAATTTATATTAGGCCTGTCAAGTTGATTACCATGACAAAGGCAGCAACAAAAACACTGTTGTTTTGAAATAGAAACGTGCTAAAGGCAAATATAAAATGGTGGATTTATATGTATGATATGTTCCAATTAAACTCTGGCCTTTATAGGGCTTTTTAATGGTAATGAATTTCACAACTGGCAATCCCTAGCCGCTGCAGGCGGGTTATTAGATCAGACAGGAGGAAAGATCAAATGTGCCACTTCCTCTCTTGCTCTCTGCTTGTGAGCTCACAAGGGGAAGTCACAAATTTCACTGGGAGAGGGAGCGAAAGAAAACGCACTAATTGCATGCGGCTTAAAATGGACATGGTTATGTTTTAGTCCATCAGTGGCTGTTTTGCAAATTGTGAGTTTTTGTCAATAATGTACATAATCGAGCATTCAACATAATCTACACATTGATGGACTTAACATTCGTAAATCAAGCTTTTTGACAAACCTTTATATCTAACTATGTTGGAGATTTCTACAACAACAACAAAAAAGACTACTATACTAGTATTTTTGACCCTGAAAGGCTCTCTTTTGTAGAGACTGCAATAGGGATGCAACGATAAAATAAAAATAATAAGCCGCTGTAAAATTTCTGACGGTCAGTATTACTGTTATAAATCAAAATTATCTTAAAACCGTGATTGATAAGTTATTCAATTGTGCACATTGAACCTACAGGCTGTACTCGCTTTGTGATCGATCTATACTCGAAGGAATAATGACAACAGGAAGTGAACTAGCGTGACGTCACATTAAGTGGAAGTGAAGTGCCCAACACCTGTTTTGGATGGATGAATCTTTATAATCATTGCACAGGTATAACAAAATTTAGTTTTCAGCACAAACCCGTTCAAGGTTAGACCAACACTGTACAGGTTTACAGAACAGGAATGCTAATGGGTCGCCACACAGCGCCCCGTAAAAGGTGGGAAAAGATAGACACTAGGGGACGATGAGTAAAAAAAATCAATCTCAGACTGGGCTCCTGACGGGGCCCAGTGTAGAGTGAGGAAAAAACACAATAGCAAAACACATACATATTACAACATGCAACTCGAGACTTGCAATGAAGGGTGAGGGGGCGGGCATCCGGCCTGAAACTGACAGTCACTACGGACGCTGCTTAGTCTATCATACCACGTGGGGTGAAGCGTCGAAGAACTTTCCTCCAGAAGGTCTTATCTTTGTCCATGTGATGTCAGATGAAACAAAAATTTAGCTGTTTGGCCACAATACCCAGCAATATGTTTGGAAGAGGAAAGGTGAGGCCTTTAATCCCAGGAACACCAAACCTACCGTCAAGCATGGTGGTGTAGTATTATGCTCTGGGCCTGTTTATCTGCCAATAGAACTGGTGCTTTATAGACAGTAAATGGGACAATGAAAAAGGAGGATTACCTCCAAATTCTTCAGGACAACCTAAAATCATCAGCCCGGAGGTTGGGTCTTGGGCGCAGTTGGGTGCTCCAACAGGACAATGACCCCAAACACACGTCAAAAGTAGTAAAGGAATGGCTGAATCAGGCTAGAATGAAGGTTGTAGAATGGCCTTCCCAAAGTCCTGACTTAAACCCCATTGAGAACATGTGGACAATGCTGAAGAAACAAGTCCATGTCAGAAAACCAACAAATTTAGCTGAACTCGACCAATTTTGTCAAGAGAAGTGGTATAAAATTCAACCAGAAGCTTGCCAGAAGCTTGTGGATGACTACCAAAAGCGCCTTATTCCAGTGAAACTTGCCAAGGGACATGTAACCAAATATTAACATTGCTGTATGTATACTTTTGACCCAGCATATTTGGTCACATTTTCAGTAGACCCGTAATAAATTCATAAAAGAACCAAACTTCATGAATGATTTTTGTGACCAATATGTATGTGCTCCAATCATTCTATCACAAAAAAATAAGAGTTGTAGAAATTATTGGAAACTCAAGACAGCCATGACATTATGTTCTTTACAAGTTTGATTGATTGATTGAGACTTTTATTAGTAGGTTGCACAGTGAAGTACATATTCCGTACAATTGACCACTAAATGGTAACACCCGAATAAGTTTTTCAACTTGTTTAAGTCGGGGTCCACTTAAATTGATTCATGATACAGATATATACTATCATATATACTATCATCATAATACAGTCATCACACAAGATAATCACATTGAATTATTTACATTATTTACAATCAGGGGTGTGGAGGGGGGGGGGTATGGACATCAAGTAGTGGACATAGAGAGAGAGAGAGAGAGAGAGATCAGAAGGCATAAGAAAAAGAAAAAGTATCTGCATTTGATTGTTTACATTTGATTATTAGCAATCCGGGGAGGGTGTTAGTTTAGGGTTGTAGCTGCCTGGAGGTGAACTTTTATTGCGGTTTTGAAGGAGGATAGAGATGCCCTTTCTTTTATACCTGTTGGGAGCGCATTCCACATTGATGTGGCATAGAAAGAGAATGAGTTAAGACCTTTGTTAGTTCGGAATCTGGGTTTAACGTGGTTAGTGGAGCACCCCCTGGTGTTGTGGTTATGGCGGTCATTTACGTTAAGGAAGTAGTTTGACATGTACTTCGGTATCAGGGAGGTGTATGTAAACTTTTGACCACGACTGTATATGTGCTTTGCGGTGGAACTTATTTCCCCATTCCCGACTGGGCCTTCTTAGGATCCCAGTCTGGGATTACATTTTTTTACTCATCTTCCCCCTGCGTCTACCATTTGCCCGTCTTTTACGGGGGCCTTGTGGCGACCCATCAGGGTTCTTGTTCTGTAACCCCATACACTGTATGTACAGTTTGTTTGTCCAGGGGCGGTATAGCTCGGTTGGTAGAGCGGCCGTGCCAGCAACTTCAGGGTTGCAGGTTCAATCCCCGCTTCCACCATCCTAGTCACTGCCGTTGTGTCTTTGGGCAAGACACTTTACCCACCTGCTCCTAGTGCCACCCACACTGGTTTAAAAATGTAACTTAGATATTGGGTTTCACTATGTAAAGCGCTTTGAGTCACTTGAGAAAAGCGCTATATAAATATAATTCACTTCACACGTTTTGAACGGGTTTGTGCTGAAAACAAAGTTTTGTTGTACTTGTGCAATGACAATAAAGACCATACCATACTACATGAAAAATGGCTAATGCCTTGAATATACCTGAAATGGAAGATCCTCCACCATCATTCAGATCTGGTGTGTGGCACTACTTTGGTTTTTGTGTTAAGCAGGTAAAACGGTATGTCGCGATAAACTACAACAGTGGAAACACATCAAACATGACAACACATTTACGCAGACATCACCCCGATGCGGAAATAGGTGGAACCAAACAAAAACAAAGAGCGACAACACACAGCCTACAAACTTTACCCGGGGCATTTAGAGAGCCATTAGCACATGATTCAAAGAGGGCAAAACAAATCGATCAGGCGATTGCTACTTTTATTGCTGTCGACATGCAACCCTTTTCTGTTGTGGAAAATGTCGGGTTTGCTGCGGACACTTGAGCTCTATTACAAGATTCCTTCACGATATCGTAGTTCCTGCTTTGTACAAGACAAAAGCTCAATTAGAGACAGCAGTGTCCATTCAGCACCAGCTGTTACTCTGCTGCTAAGAATGCACCACATAAGATGGGTGATTTATCAGATTCATTTTATTATTATAATTAATTACAAGGTGTTGTTTTTGTTTTATATGGTACTAAGTATGCACATTAGAAAATGCGTCAGGTATAGCTGCACCAGATACAATTATTTTAATTTAAAGCTGTACTTTTCAGTTGAAACAAAAATGTTGATAATTTTAATAAACTACAAGTAAAAAAAGGCATGGAAATTTCTCTTTTTTTGTATTGAAAAAATAATGAACCGTGACACAAAAATGTTGAACCGAACCGCAAATTTTGTGTATCGTTGCAACCCCTAATCAATTTATACTGTAACGACCAGCTGCCGTTAATGTTTTATGTCTGTGTGGTTTGGATTTGATATCAGTTTTTCCCATGGTCACAAACACACAGCCCCTGACTGAAAGGTGATTGGTGGAGAATGAGGAAGTGTTGCTGTGTGCCCGGGTAAGCGTTGACCGAAAGTGTTTGTACAGGAAATTAAACCTGCTAGAAATGTTGTTATCATAAGATTGGTAATAAAAGTAAAAAATAGCTTTGGACTTTGTGATTTCTTCTGGGGGCTGCAATACATTTTATTACTTTAATTTGTTTGCAGGTAAAAAAAACAACCCTTATTTTCAAGGTGTAGCGGTAATAAAAAATTCTGTGGTGGCACGCCACATTCAGTTATATTTAACAAGTGTTTAATGATAAAGAAGCGCACGCATGCACGCTGGGTCATGATCATGTGAGCTTCCATTTTTCACAGCACCAGTTGAAGCCCTAATTTGTCCAAAGACGGGTAGGACATCTGTGAATGTATGAATCTGATCTGATAATCCAAGTCACTACTACATGGTCAAAAGAGTGTTTGGCAGCAGTGTTTAAATGCTGCCAAGTGCAGTACAAGATGGTCCCAAATAGTGAGATCTTATGTTGCCAAAATGCAATATATTGGGGACAAACACATTCATGTGACCTCATAAATAAGTGACTTCTTAATAAGTCTAATATTTGCTGTACTAAAAGCTTATTCAAATCAAATGTACTTTGTAAAATATAAAAAAAGACTCAAGAGGCAAAGACATTACTCTGTACTCAGAATTAAAACCCCAAAAGAGTTGGCTAGTCATGGCGTAGCGCTTAATTCTGCATGTAGCAGTCGTAACATATTTCTCTGTACATGGGGATGATTAAAAAATCCCCAGTCACACTAAGAAAGCAACTTGAAAAACAACCCTGTAAATATAAAATTAAAGGGGAACTGCACTTTTTTGGAATGTTGCCTATTGTTCACAATTATTATGAAAGACATGACGATGGATAGATTTTTTTTAATGGATTCTAAATATTAAATACGTGTGATCAAAAGTCTGCTTACAATGGAGCCTATGGGAGCCGTTCAATTCTGCCTATAGAGCCCCTAAAAACATCCAAATACCTCCATTAGAGTTTTATATACATGATGTAAGTATATATGTAATGTAGTAACTAGGGATGAACATTTCTTATCACGGTTATTGTGACCCAAATTATCACGGTTACCATTATTATCGCAGGATTTTCAAATGTGCTAACATTTTTCCTAAAATATTTATACTGAAATCTTTTCACCAAGTTTTATTTAAAAAAAACAACACATTATTTTACATACTTCTTTACTGTTTTCCAAAAAGCGTGTATCACATGTGCTTTCCCTGGGCACAACATACATTAGCCACCAGAGAAACTTTTACAGGCACTTTCCCATAATGAAATACTCCCCTGCGTAACCACCAAAAAACTACCCATTTAAATAAAGTTCCACAGGAACTATTTGACTTCCTAACAGCTAGTGAAACGTTTCTGCGGGAACTTTAAAGATTATTATGCTGCCAAACACTGATTGGTTGAACACAGTTCAGTGGTTCCTAAAACTTTGTATTCAAAGTTTCATCTGCATTACAGAATGCGAGGATAACTTGTTAATTTCTTGTGTATTTTTATTACGCCATACTTAAAGGGAAACTTCGGTTTTTTTCAACCTGGGCCCTGTTTTCATAATTTTTTCTGTATATGTGAGTGCTGGATAAAACATTTTTTGAGGTCGCGCCAGTATTGAGCAGGGCAGGCAGCCTCCAGCCCAGCTAACGCTCGTACACAGGGCAACTGGCTCTCGTCAAAATTCGGCCTATAAACATGCATTTTTTTCACACTGACAGGCTCAGATAGTTACAATGAGTGTCCGACAACATACTAGAAAGGAGAAATTAACGTATGTCTCTACCTTTAGCTGGAGATCGCTGTATGTTGTGAGCTGTGTCCAAATCTCACCACGCTACAAATCTCGTTCCGAAATCTCGCGATAACTCGCGACAAATCAAATCGTCCACATCAGGCAAAAATTCAGCCATGACAGACAAACAAACAAACTTTTCTATAAAACTAAAATAACAGTCTTCGGTAATCCAACAGAAAATCACTTCAGTCATCTCTCTTCACCTCAGTCAGGTAACTGTTTTTCCACCGGTGTTTTGTCGCGAGTTATCGCGAGATTTCGGAACGAGATTTGTAGCGTGGTGAGATTTGGACACAGCTCACAACATACAGCGATCTCCAGCTAAAGGTAGAGACATACGTTAATTTCTCCTTTCTAGTATGTTGTCGGACACTCATTGTAACTATCTGAGCCTGTCAGTGTGAAAAAAATGCATGTTTATAGGCCGAATTTTGACGAGAGCCATTTGCCCTGTGTACGAGCGTTAGCTGGGCTGGAGGCTGCCTGCCCTGCTCAATACTGGCGCGACCTCAAAAAATGTTTTATCCAGCACTCACATATACAGAAAAAATTATGAAAACAGGGCCCAGGTTGAAAAAAACCGAAGTTTCCCTTTAACAGAGAGATGGCAGAACAAAAGTAACTTTTGAGCAGCTGCAATGTTTAGGGTGCATTATGTACTGGTTCTTGTTCTGCTATATTGAAGTGTTTTGCAGTTAAATGCTGTTTATTAATTTTTGCAGACTTCATTATGATACACAAAGTTACAAGACGTACATTGACTCTTTGAAAGGTATTTACAGAAAAATATTCAGTATTCAGTCAGACATCAAAACGGAGAGGCAGCCGCTCACCTGGACTCTTGACACCTCATTGAGGATAAATTTGAAACAGAGGAAGCAGTGAATGAGTGGAATGAATCACATTAAATATTCACAATTTATTACACACATATAAACATACATTAGTGTAGTTAATAGTTTTAACACAAGTGGCCGAATGCTAATGCTAACAAGGCTAACGCTAGATCTGATGTGTTCATGTTGTCGTCGTGAGATAAACACTGACATTTATTAATTAAATATTGTTCATACAGATGGAATGCACCATACAAACACCTGGCCCTCATGAATTCATCATTTACTGAAGGGACGACTTTGACTGTTAGAGACTGGAAATATATTAAACCACTCCTCTATGCATCATCAGCCTGATTCGTGTAAATAATACAACTTACAGAGCAATAAATGCGACCTCTTTCTCATTCCTTTATGTGGATGACCTAAGCAGGTTGAAAAAGTAGCCAGGCGTTTAGCTGAACTATTAAATAAACAAACGAGACAGATTGCAGAGGCACTCAGATATACAGTATGTGAGAACTCAACCACTTGTCCTCAAGACAAATAAGTTTTCCCCAAGAATTGTAAAACCTGCATCGTGTTGGATAGCTGTTCCGAGCCAGAGGCTTTGGCCATTACTGAGGATTAAAACCCTGTGAGTCTATAAATACACCAACTTGACCAAAGTCAGCACCTAGCCAGCTATTGCGCTCACCTCTCACTCGCCTGGCATTGGGTTTTCTTTTCTACTTCTCCTTCCTTCACTCTTTGCCTGTATCGCAGGGGTAACTTGGTAAAATAATTCTACTTTTTTTTCATACACTATTAATTGCATATGATATATGCAGTTTAAAATGTTTTACACTAATTTATGTTCACAGTAGGGATGTATTGATAAACGGTATTAACTCCCAATGGTTAGTATTACCATTTTAAATTAAAATAGGCAAAAACAAAAAACGCGATTGATAACTGCACTTTGATAAACTGCCACAGATGATCAAGGTGCTAGTCTGATCATCTGATGATCAACATATGTATATATTAAATGTTATTATTAATGTGCCTTTAACTACATTACATTTATATTTACAGCATGCATATAAAACCTTAATGGAGGTGTTTGGATGAATTTTAAGGGGTTTTATAGGCAGAATAGAGCGACTCGCATAAGCTCCATTGTAAGCGGAATTTTGATCGCATTTATTTAATATTTAGATTCAATAAAACAAAAAGAAAAACATATTTGTTCATGTCTTGTAAACGGATTGTGAATGATAGGCAAAACATGTACAGCTCCCCTTTAAATAACATAGTAAAGGTTCTAGAAAACTTACTTTTAGTAGTAAGTAAGCAAATGGCTTCCAAAGACTCCTCTTGGTACGAATATGTTAAAGAATCTGCAGCAATTGTCTCCGCACTTTTTGTATAATTGGGGTACAGCATTCTTCCTCAGTTATGTATGGGAGAATATACTGAACCGTTTATATAAGGTTATAAAACATATTCAATACTACGAAACCATGGCAATGAGCATAATACCTTGGTCAAAGAACACTGATATTGTCTGAGTTATTTCCTCAATGCCGGTATAAAATACAGTAAGTACTGGTACATTACCAACATGTAATCGCGTCCAAATATGTTTTATCATATAGCAATTATAGTCACAAATGCAATTAATCCCTCAGTCCTACATCATTGTGCCCTCTCAAGAACTCACATGCTCGCTCTCATTTTGTAGGGCCTCTTAATTAGAAACAAGATGGGTAAGGGCTTTCTCATTGAGATTAAAATTGCATCATGCTCTAGCTTTCCACATGCTTTTGGCTGCATTTCAAGTTGCCTATTATAAAATGAACATTTAGTGTAGTAAAGCGAGAAACTTTTACATGTTATAAAAAGTTGTATTGAACTGAAGAACATTAGATTTTGAGGAATGCAACAAAAAATACAAAACATACAATTATTGAGAGATGATTGTTGGACTTGAAATAAAAAAACTAATTTCATGCTCAAGCTAACTACTGTATATAAATCTATCCGTCCAAAAACTCCTAAATAGAAGCAATTAAGTGCAAACAGAAATAATTTGTAATAAATTAATTTGTGTCACTTAAGAAGTGTTATGCTTGTTTCACTCAAGTCAACACAGCAGAACACAAAATGATAACCATAAAAGGTTAAAAACCAGCAAGCATCTATTTTCTGTCATAATTTATGTAGGAATACTACTCACTGGGATCTGGATTATTCACAGACCACCAGGTAAGCTGCTTCACACATGCCTGATAAACATCTGTGTTTCCCATACATTTATTTCTGGCGGCCCACCACAAATAGATTTGGACCACGATAAATGGATTAGCGGTACCGCATAATGCATTGCATAATTTCTGGACTGTGAATGAATTCAGTTTGTACTTACAACACCGTACAGTAGGTGGTGATGTGAACTGTAACTCTGGTTCTTAAAACATCTAATTAACAACTGGTCTGCCAGAGAATTAGAAGACAAAGTAGCAACAGAAGACATGTATTTGTATTTCAGAAAGTATTTGTTTTGATTTTCATAAAAATGTTTTGCTAATTTTTTTATTATGTAATTTAGACAATTATCTAGCCTTCAAACAACAATCCACTGGCACAAATAGTCCCATGGGAAACACTGCGTGACAGCTGAAAAAGAGATGTGCTGTCTATCATTCACAATAATTATGTAAGACAAGAACACATATGCTTGGTATTTTTTATGCATTCTAAATCGTAAATAAATAGCTAACAATTGATGAGTCAACAGATCGAGGGTCCTCTATTGCGCCCATTATACTGTGTCTAAAAAAATACCCAGAAACCACCAACAATACTCCATTTACAAGTCATGACCTAAACATTAACCAAATATGGGTGATACTGTTATTAAAAGTGCCAATGCAAACAGCCCATTTTAGTGGTGCATTGATAGCAGTGTGCTAATGGTAGCTTATGCTGTCATTATTGCCACACGAAGTCGGCGGCTGCTTCTTCTGTTTCGTCTTAAACTTGCTAAAAGTTAATTCTAGATAAAAATTCATGCATCTTCTAGACAAACATGGCCATGGACAAAGACGCTGGTCGACTTTCACATTCCCCGAGATGGTGAAAAAGACACTAGTGGCTGCAACTTTTTTTTAACCCTTCGCTAGGATTGTGATTGAATCTTCATCTAAACGGGATTATGTGAGCATACTGTCGGTCGGCATCCTAGCAACAGTGTAAATATTACAGTAAGTGTTTGTTTTATTATTGTTAATGTGTTTGTTTTATTATTGTTAATGTGTATGTTTAGCACCTTGCAATGCGCGCCGCTTCTAAAACTTATTACTCATCCACTGTGTTTGGGCTCAAAAATATAAGGTTCTGGATCATAATTTAGCAATGATTAGCAATGTTGTTAATAAGGAAGGGATCTGTGGTTGCTACTTCTATGTCATAGATCACGTGACTGGCTTGCTCATTATCTCTCGAAATGGCTCGGGGATCTTGGTGAGATTTATACTATTTTGATCATATCTATTTATTTGATAATGTTATCACGGTTTCACTTTTTGTGTAGATTTTAGGCATCAGTGTGAATGTCTCACTGCAAGCAAAGCAAACAAAAAGCTGTCAGAAGTCAGCGGGAGAGTGACAAGAAGCAGATGGCCCGTGTCTTCTGAATGACAGAGAAAATGGTATTCTACTGAGCCGATACGTAAGTCTACGGATTTGATACAGTCTGTTAAACACAGTGTTCAAAAAATGAATTGCATAATAAATCACAATCGCAATATCTGGCGAAATAAAAAAATCGCATAAGATTTAAATAATTCAGCCCTAGTGCGCAGCTGGCTAAAGGTGTGGCTGCTGTGAGGGTTTTCTAATGCCTGAAACATGTGGCAAGACAAAAGTTGTTTCCTTTCCACCAAGTCACGTCACCGCAAATTCGCAGAGTTTGTAACCGACTCGCTTGGCCAATTAAAAGTCAATTTGTCTAGTATTACTATCGAAGCAACGTTATTGCCCGCACGTGCGCATTATGTGCCGTCTTGCCCATTTTCCACATGTATATTTAATTATTTATTTATTTAAGGGCTGCAACAACTAATTGATTAAATCGATTATAAAAATAGTTGGCGATTAATTTAGTCATTGATTCGTTGGATCTATGCTATGCGCAGAGGCTACTTTATTTTTATTTTTTTATAAACCTTTATTTATAAACTGCAACATTTACAAACAGCTGAGAAACAATAATCAAAGTAAGTATGGTGCCAGTATGCTGTTTTTGCAATAAAGTACTGGAAAGGATAGAAATTTAGTTTGTCTCTTTTGTCTGATTATTAATCAAAGTAATAATCGACAGATTAATCGATTATCAAATTAGTTGTTAGTTACAGCCCTAATTTATTTGTATTATTTACTTTCTGCCATGTTACTCTGTTAATAATGCGTATGTTGTTTTCATATGCAAATTTAAAGGCCTACTGAAATGAATTTTTTTTATTTAAACGGGGATAGCAGATCTATTCTATGTGTCATACTTGATCATTTCGCGATATTGCCATATTTTTGCTGAAAGGATTTAGTATAGAACAACGACGATAAAGATCGCAACTTTTGGTATCTGATAAAAAAAAGGCTTGCCCCTACCGGAAGTAGCGTGACGTAGTCAATTGAACATATACGCAAAGTTCCCTATTGTTTACAATGATGGCCGCATGAAGTGAGAGAGATTCGGACCGAGAAAGCGACAATTTCCCCATTAATTTGAGCGAGGATGAAAGATTTATGGATGAGTAAAGTGCAAGTGAAGGACTAGTGGGGAGTGGATGCGATTCAGATAGGGAAGATGCTGTGAGAGCTGGGGGTGACCTGATATTTAGCTGCGAATGACTACAACAGTAAATAAACACAAGACATATATATACTCTATTAGCCACAACACAACCAGGCTTATATTTAATATGCCACAAATTAATCCTGCATAAAAACACCTCAGTGTTTGTTATTCTAGCTCCTAGCTCCTATGCTAGCTCCTACCTCCATATAAGCCGCCAATCCAATTCAAACACCTGCACAACACACACAATCACTCAGCCCAAAAGACCGTTCACCTAACCCAAGGTTCATAAAGCTTATATATTTAAACAAAGTTACGTGCGTGATGCGCACGTACTGGCAAGCGATCAAATGTTTGGAAGCGCAGCTGCTACTCACGGTACCTGATATTCAGCTGGGAATGACTAAAACAGTAAATAAACACAAGACATATATATACTCTATTAGCCACAACACAACCAGGCTTATATTTAATATGCCACAAATTAATCCTGCATAAAAACACCTACGTGTTTGTTATGCTAGCTCCTAGCTCCTCTGCTAGCTCCTAGCTCCATAGAACACGCCAATACAATTCAAACACCTGATCAACACACACAATCACTCAGCCCAAAAGAC
Source organism: Entelurus aequoreus (assembly GCF_033978785.1). Taxonomy (NCBI): domain Eukaryota; kingdom Metazoa; phylum Chordata; class Actinopteri; order Syngnathiformes; family Syngnathidae; genus Entelurus; species Entelurus aequoreus. The sequence goes on from NC_084741.1 coordinate 51,276,470, forward strand.
CGTTCACCTAACCCAAGGTTCATAAAGCTTATATATTTAAACCAAGTTATGTACTTGACGCGCACGTACGGTCAAGCGATCAAATGTTTGGAAGCCAAAGCTGCATACTCACGGTAGCACGTCTGCGTCTTTGTCATCCAAATCAAAGTAATCCTGGTAAGAGTCTTTGTTGTCCCAGTTCTCTACAGGCGTCTGTGTATCAAAGTCAAAAGTCCTCCTGGTTAGAGTCTCTGTTATCCGAGTTCTTCCATCTTGACTGCATCTTTCGGGAATGTAAACAATAAAACACCGCCGGCTGTGTTGTGTTGCTGCTGACTTCCTTCGGAAAATACGTCCGCTTTGCACCGAGAACTTTCTTCTTTGCTTGCTCAGCTTCTTTCTCCATAATGCAATGAACATAATTGCAACAGATTCACCAACACAGATGTCCAGAATGAGATGAAAACAGCTATTTCGTATTGGCTTCAATGTGGAAGCCATACCCGTGTTCCCCGGGCTACGTCACGCGCATACGTCATCCTCAGAGGCGGTTAGAACCAGAAGTTTAGCGGCAAATTTAAAATTGCACTTTATAAGTTAACCCGGCCGTATTGGCATGTGTTGCAATGTTAAGATTTCATCATTGATATATAAACTATCAGACTGCGTGGTCGGTAGTAGTGGGTTTCAGTAGGCCTTTAATTTCATCTAACAGTTATCTACAATAATGTTTCTTCTACCAAGTATATAATTTTGAATATGTTATTTGCTTTTTAAATAACACTGAATTCAAAGATTTCAGCAGAAGTACTTTTTGATGATAATGATAACCGTAATAATTTTGGTCACAATAACCGAGATAAGAAATGTTCATACCGTGACATCCCTATACATATATATACATATATATATATATATATATATATATATATATATATATATATATATATATATATATATATATATATATATATATATATATATACACACATACAGTACAGGCCAAATGTTTGGACATACCTTCTCATTTCAATGTGTTTTCTTTATTTTCATGACTATTTACATTGTAGGTTGTCACTGAAGGCATCAAAATTATGACACCTGTGAAGTGAGAACCATTTCAGGTGACTACCTCTTGAAGCTCATCAAGAGAATGCCAAGAGTGTGCAAAACAGTAATCGGAGCAAAGGGTGTCTATTTTGAAGAAACAAGAATACAAAACATATTTTCCGTTATTTTACCTTTTTTTGTTAAGTACATTACTTTACATGTGTTCATTCATAGTTTTGATGCCTTCAGCGACAATCTACAATGTAAATAGTCATGAAAATAAAGAAAACCCATTGAATGAGAAGTGTGTCCAAATACCAAAGAATCATATTCGGTACTATACCGCCTCTAAAAAGTACCGATCTCAGCCCCCTCCCCTTTTTTTAACGGGCATCACGGCGCGTCGTCACGTCGTGACATTGCTGGTTTTACAAGCAGATGAGCATGTTCGGCAGCGCACAATCATGGAGTAGTTACAAGCAGAAACAGTTTATAGACATAAAAGGGAGAATGGATGCATTTGGCTTAAAAACTAACGATAAAGGTGAAGCTATAACACTGAAACGCCCTCAGGAAGAGGCGCTTCAAGACATGGCTAGCTAGCTAGCAGCTAACGTCCAGCCGCACTCCGCAGTGTTTTAGCTACTTTTAAATCACTAATACTCGCCTCCATGGCGACAAATAAAGTATGTTTCTTACAGGTATCATCCGCAGGACGAGGAATAGCTAAACATGCTTCACTAAACATCGTAGCTTACCGGCGTCACAATGTAAACGAACGCCATGGGTGGATCTACACCTGACATACACTGTAATGATACCAAGTACAGGCGCGTATCTAGTCGATACATTGATATTTTTTAACAAAATCTTTTTTCCTTTTTAAAAAATTCATATTATGGTTTATAAACTCAGGAAATACGTCCCTGGACACATGAGGACTTAAATTATAACCAATGCATGATCCTATAACTACTTGGTATCGGATCGATACCCAAATCTGTGGTATCATCCAAAACTAATGTAAAGCATCCAAACAACAGAAGCATAAGTGATTATTACATTTTAACAGAAGTGTAGATAGAACATGTTAAGAGAAAGTATGCAGATATTAACAGTAAATGAACAAATAGATTAATAATAAATTTTTACAGCTTGTGCTTAATAATTTTGACAAAATAATAGAATAAGAAATTACACAATATGTTATTGCATACTTCAACAGCTAAATTAGGAGCCTTTGTTTGCTGACATACTATTTTATTTAAGGACACAATTGCAATAAGAAACATTTGTTTAATGTACCGTAAATTTTTTTGTTAAAATAAAGTCTATAATGCAATTTTTTGTGGTGCTCTATATTTAGAAAAGTATTGAAATACATTTTGGTACCGGTATCAAAATATTGGTCTCGGGACAACCCTAATACATACACATATACATATATTTGTTTTACTGCCCTGTCCTACTGGTATGTGACATTAACTGTAAATGTTATATATTTGTCCATAAATAATAATCAAATAAAAAAATAGTATCCTCTGTGAATATATACAGTAACCATATTTAATATTCTTAAAGGTAGTATACACCAGAGAAAGGTCATAATTTGAGCAGTTAACATACTGTGAAACAATGCAGCAAAGAAAAAAAAAAGTCTCGAATGTCAATCCTATCCATCCATCCATTTCCTACCGCTTGTCCCTCTCTGGGTATCAAGTCCCCAAACTGTGTGGCAGAGGTCACCAAGGACACAATTTAGGACCAAGGCATTCCTGGCTCATGTATGTGGGTTTTACCGGGATATGACTGAGCAAACAGGACCCACTGTGGCTTCCCCTGACTGGCAACAGGGTTTTGTCCCTTCTAATCTATCCCAGCCATCCAAAGTCAAACATCCAGCAGCCACCAAAAACAACACAGCCGTCTGATTGAAGACAAAATAAATGCCACTGGTCGATGTACGGTATATAGATAGACGCAAATCAAAAGTAGGGCTCTGGCAATTCGTCAACTTAATCGACGTCTTCAATGACGTAAATATGTCAATGTTACATACTTTGCGTGGAGAAAATATGGCCGCACACGGAGAAAAAGATGCAACTGGTGGTACTCCAATCGATCAGTTACCAATCGTTGTTGGCCAATTTCTGTCAAAAAGTATGTGATCGACAGAAGACAATCAATACTTGTTACACTTCAACAAAAGTCTAAGTGAAACCGCATTCCAGCTGAGATTAACCAGCGAAGGAGAGATAATTAGATAAGAAATGAGTAAGTCAGTAGAGAGAATAATATTTACACAGTTAGACCACACTGTCAGCCATATATATGAATGGGTAGACAGTAGATATGACAAGAAGGTGGCTCTGTAAATATTAGTGCAAAGGAAATCACAGAGAAGAAGAAGCAGATGACACCCACCAAATGAGAAAAACAACCCATCAATAGCTTGACCGACCTTGTAGCTAGGCAACACCAGTGCAAAACCGTTAGAAGCGGAAGTCATTTTCCACACCAAAACAATATCCAAACCGTGGACATTAAACCATGAAAATATGGAGAAGCTGCCAAATGGTGTGTACGACGTGTTTTAGTTTGTTCTGTCTCTTGACTACAAGCTGGACGATTGAGCATTAGCCTTGCTAACTAGATCTTACGCAGACATACAGGTATATACCGGTTGCTGTCAACTCAAACCTCTCTGGTCTGTCACACAAAGACGTTCGTGCGCCACATAAACAACAGTTCCTATCGTTACATGACGAGAAGCAACCCGAAAAAGACACCGCATTAGTTCGCTTTTCATAGAACTACTGTAGATGTTTGTAATACATTCGTATTACTTTTCAAACAACATTTATTATCTAAAAGTTCTGTTTTATTTCTAAAAAGGCATGTCGCATGGTATAATCATGTTTTAAATGTATTTACATTTATTTCAATGAGCGGTGATGATTTGAGGAACAAGTGTTTTGAGTTATGAGCTCAGTCATTGAAAAAATGTTGCTCCTAAGTTGAGAAAAAGACAATTTATCAGGGGTGCTCAAAAAAATAAATTCACATCCGAATTGCAATTGTTATTTATTATGATTAGGGGTTTATACCAAGTACAGGTATTTTAGGTAATGATTCCTAATTGGGTCGGTCCAAGCGGACTGTGAAAATTCTGGACTAATTGATACTGGCGGAAGAGCGAATCGGAGTCGACCATTTACCACCCTACTTTTAGGTACGCAGAAGTAAACAGAATCATAAATTGATGTGTCATCGAAAATTGCGGACGGAATCAATGTTCGCTAAAAACAGAAAGTCGCAGAAATTGTGGTAATGTGACTGAGTTGCTGTGATTGAGAGGAAAGGGGTCTGTTTACAGTGTACTTGACAAACACTCACCTCCGTGGAGCCGTCCCAGCCAAGGAGCCAGCACTATATACACACAGCCCTGCACGGTGCACCATTCTGAGGCCATTTCTGTGCTTGTCTCTAGTACACATGGTCACCTCAAACTACCAAACTAACTCTAAAACACAGAGCCAAACATTTCCCCAAGTACTTCTACATGTCAGGTGGTATATTTATTTTGCAAATATGACGATTACTTGTCGCCATTAAGCTGTGCGAAAAACCAAGTACTACTTCTGTAGGCAGTTGTGGACGTGACCGCAGATTAAACATCTTCATTGATAAATTCATGATAACTTGACAGCTTCTAATACTATGGTTGCCCACCAGTGTTGAAATAATAACTGATGCATTCTTCTTTTACTTGGGGAACATGCAAACTCAAATTTATTGGCACACTGTTTTTGTGCTTTTCCTTTCTTTTTTTAATTAATTGACCATGTTCATAAAATGCTGAACCCCCACCAGTGTTGAAATAATAACTGATGCATCCTTCTTTTACTTGGGAACATGTAAACTCAAATTCATTGGTACATTTTTTTTGTGCTTTTCCTTATTACATTTTTTTTGTGTTTAACGATCCAGTAATTCACAGGCCAATATTCATGTTCATGCCGTAAATCCATATATCCACATCCATATATCCACTCAAAAAAGTTAAAAATTCAAGTACTATATTTAATCCATAAAGTTGTTTAGAAGCAAGATAGCATCCGTGGACAGGTCTCTAGTCGCCGTCTAACGTCACATCTTGCTTAACTACACAACCACCTAATATGCTAATTGATTGTAATAACAAAGTGTAATTGTAATGAATAGAAATCCAGTTAAGAATCTGCATGGTCTTTACAAGATGATGATATAACTGCATTAGCTTGACTTGTTTAAGACTTAACAGGAAGGTGTTGATAAAAAAAGATGTTCCTGATGTGAGATGTTACATGATGTTGTGGAGATGTACAACCTCTGGTGCTGATAACAAAAATGGTAATAAAAAATTATTTTGTCACATCTTTATTTACAGCAATTACATATAGTACCGATAAGAGTACCGCTTGGAGTACTGATGAATACCGGTATCGATAAGGAATATTGATATTGGTATCTGTCTTGATCATAATGATTTACATCCCTAAATGAGACTAACTTGAAAAAAATTATTAATTACAAATTATAGAATAATTAATAGAAGAATTGGCTTTCGAAATCAAAGAGCCATGCAAAAAAACAGACAGAATGAAGACAAATCTATACATTGTTCCTTTACAAAACAAACAAAATAGCTCTATTAATACAACAGCTGTCATGTCCGTCTCTACTCATTTGCCTTTACGATTTCTCACAATGGGTCATACTGTCAAAGCGCTTTTCTACCTTCAAGGTACTCAAAGCGCTTTGACAGTATTTCCACATTCACCCATTCACACACACATTCACACACTGATGGCGGGAGCTGCCATGCAAGGTGATAACCAGCAGCCATCAGGAGCAAGGGTGAAGTGTCTTGCCCAAGGACACAACGGACGTGACTAGGATGGTGCCGTCCCTCATCTGCTCAATATTTTGTGTGGAGGAGCTTGATGCATCTTGATTTTGACTTTGGGAACTAATTTGGGGTCCTGTAGGAACGATTGCAATACAGTCCGTTACACTGCACAGTAGGGTTGAAACGATTAACAGATGAATCGATTGATCGATTTACATTAATTCCTAAATTTCAAGTATATCTTTCTCTGCCAGGAAAGTTTGCCTTCTGGAAGATAGGTATCAATGAAATATTGTTTGAAAAGGGAATCGATTGATTTTATCGATACTAGAAAGAGGAAAACATTGGATTTAAGAACGGCAAACTTTTTTATCAAGTTTAGCAATTGTAATGGTAAAAACATTAAAACAAATCTATATGCCTGTTTGTGGCATCATCAAAACAAAATTGGCCAATACCTATGGTGGTCAAGAAAGGTAATAACAAACGCTATAAGACAATATCATGAATGACAACACAAAAACTTTTTAGCGACAGCATGATTGAAAAAGCCACAACAAAGACAAATAACACAACGCAATTAAAAGCCGAAACAACTTTAGTGCCACAAAAGATGCGACTGACACAACGGAACGACAGCGAGCAAGTTACGGCGATGCACCGACTTCAGGAACACGAGGAGTAGTTTGATTTAATAAAAAACTAATCAATACAAGAGATGCATGAAGGAGGCTATGGGAATTAGGAAGCGAGGGGCCAACACCATCGACAGGATGAGGGGGAATACATGCTTCCACACACCTGGGACTCTGTCCTTCATTGCCGGGCAGAGAACAGATACTGTATGGCTGGGTCAGGGAACTTTATTTAACGGTTAAATATACTGTTAAAATGTTGGTTACTGTAGTTTTATTAAAAAATGCTTGGATGTTGAAAATGTGAGCAGAGAAGGTTTTCTCTTGTTAATTCAACCTAAAGTGTTGCACTTGTACATATGATGCGAATGCATTGGCCATTAATTGTTGTTCACTTGTTTGTATGTATCATTCATTATTATCTATTCACTTACGGTACAAGAAATAACAGGAATATAGGAAACTTCACCTTCAGTGCCCAGTATCTAGTAATTATTTCACAGTCACACTGGTTGATTTTCAGTTCAGTTTCACTTTTTTTCGAACATGCATACAATGCAATGTAATTCATCACATATTTCCAGTTGTTTCATTACAGCACGTCCGAAAAGGAGTAGGAAGAAACTGAGCTTATTTAATCCTACCCCTTTTCATACCATAGCAATTTTATCCTATTTCTTTGTTCTCTGTAACATAACAGTGAACAAATAATATACCATAGTAAGTAAACAAATATTAAATACATAATCTGACTCAATAAAAACAAACAAACAAAAAAAAAACAAGCTAACAAAAAAAGGGTTCAATATATTCATCATAATTCTTGTTCTGTGTACTTTGTGAACACTTGTAGTTTGAACAGTCTCTTAAACTGAATCATATTGGTGCTTTGTTTGATTTCTTTAGTTAATGCATTCCATAATTTAATTCCACATACTGATATGCCAAAGGTTTTAAGTGTTGTACGAGCATAAAATGTTTTAAATTAGATTTTCCTCTAAGGTTATATTTCTCCTCTTTTTGTTTGCTAAAAAGTTACTACCAGTAAATCAATTTCAACTCACTGAATCGTTTCAAATTGTATCGTTCTAAATAAAAAAATATAATCCCTAAATCGTGTTGGCAACCACAAATTCTAAATCCAATTGAATTGTTAAAACATATCGTTACGCCCCCACTGCACACATTTATACACGAGTCTGTGTAACAAAAACATAAAAATGCAGGGGCCCACTCGTGCAACCTAAATGCAACCATAGAGGAGCAATCACATAACATTATGTGCATGTTTGAATAATGTGGATAATTTAAAAAAGGTACTTACTTTTCATATTCTGCATTGTCTTTGTCACAGCGTGCATCTTTGTGCTTCTGCCAGTCCTTCCCATGCTTGCAGGTTGTGAGCAGAACCACATCCTCTGCATTGTGCACATGGTATAAGGCGTTCCTTGTGTCAGAACCTATTCCAGTTAAATATCTCTTCCCCTTGAACACAAGCATGTACTTCCTATAAGGAGGGATTGTGTTGTGTTTAAGGTAACCCCTTTCCCCTCCTGTCCTGGGGTGGTCTTTAGAGAAAAGGGGGATGGAGACGTCAAAGTTGGGTCGAAAGTTTTCTGTGCTAATGCTGGCCTTCGCCAACATGGCGAGGCCAATGTCGAAGCCCAGGTCTTCCGAGTAGTCGGGCCAGGTGCCGGAGTACAAGTTGAAAATAATGTGGTTTTTGCCATCATTCCACAGGGGAAGACTCTGGATTTTGGACTTTAGGTTGTGCACATACTGCGGCGAAAGCTGGTCCCGGTCCAGAGTGTCCAGCCCCAGGACAAACAGACAAGCCCGGTCTGGGTCTGCAGTAAAGAACCTTGAGCCTTCAATAGATGACAAAATGTTCTGATAACTTTCAGACATCTTCTCTCCTTTCTGTTTGGGATAGATGTAAACTCTAAATCCTTTTCTCTCACAAAGAGAGAAGTCAAAACACGTCTCCATTCTACAGCGCCTTCCGGAGTACACCACTGAGTCTGCATCTTTCTTTTGTCCTGGAGATATGTGGTCATTAACATTGTCGTTGGGGTCCTGGTCCCAACCCAGGAAAGGTTGCAGGGTCCCGGGGGAGCGACGCCACCGCGCCCCCGGGTGAAGACTCCGCTCATCACGCCGGCTTAGAGCCCGTCTGGACAGCGGAATTTGAATCCCCCCCAAACAAAAGAGCAGAACGAGGCACACACCGGCGGAGAACAAGATTAGGTAGCGTTTTTTGGCCTGCATGTGTCCTTAGATGTGGGCGAAGATGCGCGGCGATAAATCCGAGAGGTCCCGAAGTTTTGGCTTGACTACCTCCTGTGGGAGAGCGCCGCCATCTTTCTCCGGGCTGCGAGTCTCCCACCTTCTGCTTCGGATGTCTTTCACAAGTCCGGGCACTGATCCAAAGCATGTGGGCGACTTCTAATGTACACCTAACTCAATGTGCCACCAAACAGCTGGCCAAAGTTTGTCCTGCACCAGAAATATGCCTCAACAGCGGCATCGGGGTTTGATTTCTTTGCACAGCGTCACCTTCATTTTGCAGACAATGTCAATTTTATGTTGGACGGAAAAAATAACTTGTACGTTTCTTGTTTTCTGCGAGGACATGCCTGGACAACGAAAGTGTTGTTCCTTTCGGCCGCGCAACACTTAATATAAGACATTTTTAAACGTTAACTCTGTTTTAATATGCATATTCAAACAACAAAAATGTTTCGGTTTCTCATGATTTGCCACCAAAAGGTGCCACCAGATAGCTAAAAGACGTCATTTCAACACACATTCCCCAGGTTAGCTTGTTAGCTTTGCAGGAACATCAAAGTGTGGAAATGGAAAACTGCATCTCCTACTTCCAAAAAACATGACTTTTCCTTGTCCTCCGCGTCCTCTTCTTTCCTTTACGAGGTCTCCACGGTTATTTCCAGAAACATCGCCGCGGTCCGAATCAAAGTGAAAGCGGTGTGTTGGTCACCCATGAAAGAAAATGAAGGTGTTGTGGACATTGGAGCCAACAAGACGAGCAGAGGACGGGCACTCATGATGAGGATGTGACGTCAGGACACTGTGTGGGGTGCGTTGCATTTGCTTTAAAGGCACACCCAAGCCGGGCGGGGCTTTAGTAAAGCAAGGAGGTATTATCGTGATGGGACTTTGGGTTGCACTGCATTCAATTTGTCTCATTGAAACTGATAAATACTCACAATGTTGACTTTGATGGACTGTGACCTATAAGCGGATCGTACACAAGCACATCATTTTTTACACTTAAAAATAAACATACGATCACGATTTAGTGGCTGATACCGATTATTGGCCGATAATTGACATTTGGAGCTGATATTCGTTTGCAGTAAAAATGTGTTTGAACATGAATAGCTGAACAAAGCTCAACATTATTTTTTAAGAAACATTTGCCCAGTAGCGACAGTGTGTAATGCGGCTTGAGGTTAAAACAACATCAGGAGATTTCACAAACACATTTATTACGTCTGTCTAATGCAGTCAGGGTCGCCGAAAAGGGGGGGTAAAGGAGACGGATTCTAGGGGCCCATGATGGAGGGGGGCCCAGAGAGGCCCCTAATGATGATGAAATTATAATACAGGGGGCCCTGCAAAGAATCTTTTCATGGGGCCCAAAATACCTAGCAGCGCCCCTGAATGCAGTGGTCCCCAAACTACGGCCCGCGGGTCAGATCCGGCCCGCTAGCGTCCAAAATCCGGCCCGTGAGAAGTCCCAAGTAAAAAAAATAAAATTATTTATATTTTTTTATTTTATCTTTTTAAAATCTGTCCTTTCAAATCCTCTTTCTCAAATCTACTCTCGGTGTCTCCTAGCTGCTCAGGCAAATCATATTGTCTAAAAATGCATTTTCCCATCTATAACGTGACATCATCGCGCTCCGAATATATGTGTATATATATATATATATATATATATATATATATATATATATATATATATATATATATATATATATATATATATATATATATATATATATATATATATATATATATATATATATATATTTATATATACATATATATATATATATATATATATATATATATATATATATTTATATACACATATATATATATATATATATATATATATATATATTTATATACACATATATATATATATTTATATACACATATATATATATATATATATATATATATATATATATATATATATATATATATATATATATATATATATATATATATATATATGTATATGTATATATATATATATATATATATATATATATATATATATATATATATATATATATATATATATATATATATATATATATATATATATATGTATATGTATATATATATTAGTGTTGTCCCGATAGCAATATTTATATATATATTAGTGTTGTCTCGATAGCAATATTTTTTTTAATTGTTTCTATACTTTTTGGTACTTTTCTACATAAAGGGGACCACAAAAAATTGCATTATTGGCTTTATTTTAACAAAAAAATTTACGGTACATTTAAAAGGAATATACGTTAGGTCCCCTGAAGAGCAGAGAAACCTGCGAAACAGGCTTGTAGGGGTGAAATAGCCTAACGTATATATATATATATGAAATGAAATGAAATAGCCTAACGTATATATATATATATATATATATATATATATATATATATATATATATATATATATATATATATATATATATATATATATACGTTAGGCTATTTCACATATATATACGTTAGGCTATTTCATATATATATATATATATATATATATGCAGCCCTGCCCCCAGCCAAATTGTTTTAACCCAATGCGGCCCCCTGGTCGAAAAGTTTGAGGACCCCTGGTTTAATGCTTTGGGGCATCATTGACATTTCAAATGAATCGGAAAACTTCTGGGAAGAATGCCAAAAATATGGGATTTCTCTATGTCACAATAACTTGCCATCTACTAAATTTTATACAATTTTATTGCAGTTTAAGGATTTGGTAAGTTGTAAGGTTTCCTTGTGAGGAACCCAGAAATATTGGAAAAATGTAAATAAAAAAGGGTTCTGGGCTTCTTCAAGTAACTTATAAATGAGACATTTGGTTACGTGTTTTGATGTTACAGAAAGTATAAGAATGCTGCCTTTTCTTCTTTACTTAGTCTCTTCTTTGTCAATATATTCACACAAAGTTGGAATTTTTGGCAGGGATATCTTTTCTGTCATTGTAATGTCCATTACAGGAGACTACGAGGATGCAAAAATAGTATCCATTTTAAAAAAAAAATTGTTAATGCCTCTCACATCGGTGTTATAGATTCGCGCCCCGCTCGGAGCAGTAGGAAAATACAACACAGCGGTGAGAGGTAGTACACAATCGCTACACTAAGCAGAGTTTTCTTTGAGTGACAGCTACGGACAACAATCATTGGATTACGCCGTCAACATCGGGAGCCGCTCATTGGGTGTGGGCCCCTGGGCTTCAGCCCTGGTATGCCTGTGCATTAAAGCGGCCATGCATACGTGTATATATTGTATCTGCTGATGTAGTTCTGTTATAGTTGTACAAAAAAGAAAGAAAAAAGGATGCAGATACAGATATACAGTATGTCGAAATGCCAAATATTGGTGCTGATGTTCGGCTTGGCCAATAATCACATTATAATACACACATAACATTATAGTGTGTTTTACACAAACTAAAACCGGAATAATATCAGCTAAGAATCAGCTCAGCGTCACATCATCAAATGATGTGATGGATTTGGCAAACGAGTATAAGTAGGCAATTCCACTGAATCTGAGCTATTCACTTGTTGTAGCACTTTCAAAATAAACTTAAACTTAACACTCTAAATGCGATAATGACAGATATTGAACTATTCAAAATGTGCATTGCCCCTTATCAGGGTACCTCTAGTTTGAGGAGGTTTCGAAACCAAAAATGACTCATTTATGTAACAGGACTGAAAGTGACAGCCCAGAAGGCACAATACATTGATACAACATTGATTATACATACATGTCCTTTAAAACTGACTTCAATACAACGTTGCAAAATAGTTATACTTATAAATTGAGACAATGTTTATGTCTGACGTTGGATCCACATTGTTGATTGGGAAATTACCAAATTTCAAAGGTCAAATCAACATCACAACCCAACTTTAAATAAACGTCGTCAAAAAGCATGTTGTTTCAACGTTGTATTTGTGTCGTAGAATATTGGATGGGAAATGACCAAAATTCAATGGTCCAATCAACGCCAGGGCCCAACATTGATTAAAGGCCTACTGAAATGATTTTTTAAAATTCAAACAGGGATAGCAGATCCATTCTATGTGTCATACTTGATCATTTCGCGATATTGCCATATTTTTGCTGAAAGGATTTAGTAGAGAACATCGACGATAAAGTTCGTAACTTTTGGTCGCTGATAAAAAAAGCCTTGCCTGTACCGGAAGTAGCGTGACGTCACAGGTTGAAAGGCTCCTCACATTTCCCCATTGTTTACACCAGCAGCGAGAGCGATTCGGACCGAGAAAGCGACGATTACCCCATTAATTTGAGCCAGGATGAAAGATTTGTGGATGAGGAACGTGAGAGTGAAGGACTAGAGTGCAGTGCAGGACGCATCTTTTTTTGCTCTGACCATAACTTAGGTACAAGCTGGCTCATTGGATTCCACACTCTCTCCTTTTTCTATTGTGGATCACGGATTTGTATTTTAAACCACCTCAAATACTATATCCTCTTGAAAATGAGAGTCGATAACGCGAAATGGACATTCACAGTGACTTTTATCTTTACGACAATACATCGGCGAAGCACTTTAGCTACGGAGCTAACGTGATAGCATCGTGCTTAACTGCAGATAGAAACAAAAGAAATAAACCCCTGACTGGAAGGATAGACACAAAATCAACAATACTATTAAACCATGGACATGTAACTACACGGTTAATGCTTTCCAGCCTGGCGAAGCTTAACGATGCTGTTGCTAACGACGCCATTGAAGCTAACTTAGCAACGGAACCTCACAGAGCTATGCTAAAAACATTAGCTATCCACCTACGCCAGCCAGCCCTCATCTGCTCATCAACACCCGTGCTCACCTGCGTTCCAGCGATCGACGGAGCGACGAAGGACTTCACCCGATCATCAATGCGGTCGGCGGCTAGCGTCGGATAGCGCGTCTGCTATCCAAGTCAAAGTCCTCCTGGTTGTGTTGCTGCAGCCAGCCGCTAATACACCGATCCCACCTACAGCTTTCTTCTTTGCAGTCTTCATTGTTCATTAAACAAATTGCAAAAGATTCACCAACACAGATGTCCAGAATACTGTGGAATTTTGCAATGAAAACCGAGCTTTTTGTATTTGATACAATGTGTCCGAATACTTCCGTTTCAACGATTGACGTCACGCGCATACGTCATCATACATAGACGTTTTCAACCGGAAGTTTCGCGGGAAATTTAAAATTGCACTTAATAAGTTAACCCGGCCGTATTGGCATGTGTTGCAATGTTAAGATTTCATCATTGATATATAAACTATCAGACTGCGTGGTCGGTAGTAGTGGGTTTCAGTAGGCCTTTAAACTTCGTCAAAAAGCCTGTTGTTTCACCGTTATGTTTGAGCTGCTCAACGTCAAGACCTAATTCAACAAGTTCTAAAGGATGTTTTCATGTCTTGTGCCTGCTGGGAGGAGATACTTTTTTTAGCATAGAATTAGCAAATACATAAAGATACTTGGCATTTATGCCAATAGCACGTTGACACTTATGGTGCATTCCATTTGTATTGGGAAGTCAGAATTTCTGATTTTCTAGTCAACTGGAATGCCCCTCAAGGTTGGATTTCATACTCATTCTCACCATCCCCAAGTAAGTTAGTTTCAAAGATAGCTGCTCTGGATGTAAACAATGATGTACACTTCTATAATAACCATTATTAGCACTTGTGATAGTTTTTTTGTTGCACTAAGTCAGCCATAAGCAATGTATAGTTGGGAGTGTATATATGGTTATGTTACTGTAGTTTAAATGTGATTTATATGTTCCACATCGCTAGCAATAGTGTCTGTGTTACCTCTTCATCCACCGTGTTTGAAGGTTGCAGAAAGAGTGCATATTTTCCCATAGGTTGTTTCTATTCAGACAAGGCAGGCGCAAAAATAGCTTTCGTGGAAGTGGCCGTCTTGATTTCCGACATCGTAACTGGAACGCTCACATCTCGGCTGTGACGTGATTCCCAGCTCCGACTTCCAACTTCCGAGGTAAATGGAACACACCAGTAACACATTACCGTAGTGCCTTAATTTATGGACTTAATTGGTTCTCTAACACAAAACACTTGTATCTTAAATCAATGTCTCCTATTGAAATACATTTAATTGGTACTTGGCCCCTGCTCAAAACTAACAGGTACAGTAGATTTATGAAGTAATGTAATATAATGTAAATCATTTATGTTGGAGAATGAACTTCTATGGTATCTCCTTCCAGCTTCTTCCCTGACAAACACACCATCAGCAGCTTTTCCATATTTCATGGTAAAATGTCTGCCGTTTGGATATTATTTTAAAATTTTTGACTGGCGGCAGACTCATTCTGCTTCAGTATGGTGCAGACTAGCAGGTATACACTCAATTCGCTTCGCCAAGTTGGCTACATGCACGGCGGTCATGTTTATGCTAATTCATTTCTTTAATTGAATGGATATCCCCAAATTCTTCTTCTCAGCACTGTCCTTCACATTTACTTTCTTCCTTCCCATGGTTGGAAAACAAAGTTACATCCATCTCTAGGTACAAGCTAATGATAGTGAGTAAGACCAGATGTTTTGGGCGGATCTTATTAGGTGTTATATTTAGATTTTTGTGTATATTTAGTTTTTATCAAATGTTATATTGCAGTAAAAACACGTGGCTAATAGATTAATTTCCATCCATCCATCCCCACAGATGTCGCTAATGCAGATTTTCTAGGTAGGAACTAAACCTAATGCTCGTAGATGAACACATTCGATGTTGTTGTGGCTTGTGCGGCCCTTTGAGACACTTGTGATTAAGGGCTATATAAATAAACTTTGATTGATTGAACGAGAGTGTATATTGTGTGAGCACGGAATACAAAAAAAAAGAAGAAAAGAATAAGACGCCTTATTGGACCTTCAATCAGAACAGTTACGGATAAATTCCCACATAGTGTTCACTGTGACATTTTCTACGCCAACTACTAGTGGAAATGCTTGCACCTCAAATTTATCTTGCAACTAAAAGCACAACAATTAACCGAGCCACAGCTCTTATCTTAAAACCCACTTTAGTTGAGGTACCGACTTTGGCGGCTTGGCTCAGTTGGTAGAGCGGCCGTGCCAGCAAATCCCAGCTTCCTACTGTTGTGTCCTTGAGCAAGACACACTACCCACCTGCTCCCTGTGCCTCCCATATTGGTTTAAATGTACCTTAAAGATGTAGATAATGGGTTTCACTATGTAAAGCGCTTTGAGTCTCTAGAGACAAGCGCTATATAAATATAATTTACATACCACGATATAATAATTCAATAAAACATGTACTCTAAAAGCAGGGCATTGACTCCTTGCAACCATGAAGGGACTTTTTCAAAAGAGGCGATGGAGCAAAGAGAAATCAGCGTTCTCTCAGAGTCGTCGACCTTTGACGTGCACTTCTCAGTTCCCCAACCGGGCCACTGTTGATCAGTGGCCCAGTTGGGGAAGTGAGGAGTGCACGTCAAAGGTCAGAGATGGCCACCTCGTTTATTCTTTCCTGCTTTCTTGTCTCAATCATCACTATTGCCATTTCTCCTTTCCTCTCTATCATCCTCTTTTTGCTTCCTGTTTTCATCTCTTAACCAATTTGCAATGAATGGATGTAAAATAGACGGACGTCGCAATGACAATATTTACGTGTTGTCACTCGGTGTCAATACGTGAGAGCCTCTCATTTTGTAGTGTGAAAATAAATCTATACTTTCACTGGCTTATTTAAGCTCCACCTTAAAAGCAGTCGCAGCGGCGACGGCAGCGGAATCAAACTTCGATAGGAGACAAATGAGGGTTCTATTTTATCTTGTTATTGGCAGCTTAATGAGGATGGGAAGGTGTTGCCTCCCTGCTGATGCATTGTGTTGGTGAGAGCAGGATGAGAGCAGTGAGCCAGGCCGGCGCTCCCAGTGTGTAATACATTCAACTGTGCCAATATCTAATTTGGATACACCCAGGTCAGCAGAGTTTTCCCAGACATCCAGCGAGCCCCCGTGAGTTAAGTGACGACTCAGCCAAACTGAGATTTATTATTTCTCTCTCATTACATCTTAAAGGGAAACTGCACTTTTTTTGGAATTTTGCCCATCATCCACAATCCCGAGGTGACACAAGGGCACACGTGTCTTTTCTGTGCCTTCTAAATAGTGAAAAACTGCTTGCGAGAGGCGGCTAACAATGCAGGTAGTGAGGATTGACCTACTTTGAATATATAGCATTCTTAAAAATATCCAAACATGCTTTATATACATGCTGCAAGTATGTATGTAATGTAGTTACAGACACGTTCATGATAACATATATTATTTACAGTAATTTGTTCATTTTAAACATAACTGGAAATCATTTCCAAGTGCTATACATTTAATTGACAACATAAAAAACAGTACCTAGTGTGTGAATGGTTGTCTGTCTATCTGTGTTGGCCCTGCCTTCCGCCCCAGTGCAGCTGGGATAGGCTCCAGTTCCCCCGTGAACCTGAGATGGATAAATGGATGGATGGACTTACAATGTCCGCTCTCACTGGGATTCCGACTAATGGGATGGTTGTATCTTTCAGCACAATATTTGTGCTTCCAGTTAAGATGGTCAATTCAGTAAAAAATGCTGAGAACAAACTATCATTT
This sequence comes from Entelurus aequoreus, assembly GCF_033978785.1. Taxonomy (NCBI): domain Eukaryota; kingdom Metazoa; phylum Chordata; class Actinopteri; order Syngnathiformes; family Syngnathidae; genus Entelurus; species Entelurus aequoreus. The sequence goes on from NC_084741.1 coordinate 51,293,955, forward strand.
TGTTTAGTTTTCCATTCAGAGTCTTTAGGTCTAAGTTGAGAGCCAGTGTCCACGATTTAGTCGGTCCAGAGTTTTAGCTGGTGACATGCAGAATATTGAATATTGATTCAGACAAAATGGCGGCGCATTGAAATGCAGCAGCTTGAAGACGCTCTTGGGAGTGTAGAGCGATTTGGCAAAAAACACCCGTCATTTCTGTCAATTTCATGGCTGGCTCAAAGCGTGAACACTCTGTGATCACATACGACCGACAGACAATTTTGGATGTGGATAGATCGGGTCGTTTTAGACTGAAAGATGCATGTACGGTGGACCTCCTCGCTAGCATGGGAATACTTCGCGGGCTACATCGAGGGGCCTTTGTAGCAGCGGAGTCAAGTACTAGCGGGGACCGTCAATGGAGGAGACGTAAGCGGTGTGAGCGGAAGCAGAAGCGGGGATGCCGAGCGGGGCTAACAACAAAGGGAAAAGCTAATCCTCAAAGAAGCGTGGAGTGTCCGGGTAAGAAGTCATTTAAACTAGAACTAGCCGGCGCCAGGCTGGATAATCCCTGCACACATAGCAATTCTCTTAGAATAAAACACAACTCACATAATGTTTTTTCTTTTGTGACCGTGTCAGAGGCAGACATACATTGTACTGAGGTGGCTAACTATGATGCGTTCAGTTTATCGCAGCATCAAGCAAACAATCTGAAAATTCCCGTCGTATCAATTCCTAGATATGGTCGAAACTATTTAAAGTGCAATACGCATAATAAACGCAACATTATTAATATTGCTACTTCGGATAATTTCAACAAACAATCCTCAAAACAGCCCACTACCTATAATATGGGCTTTTTAAACATAAGATCATTATCTTCCAAAATGTTATTAGTTAATGAGGTCATTAGAGACAACAAACTTGACGTCGTTGGTCTCGCCGAGACCTGGCTCAAACCAGACGATTTTTTTGCGCTAAATGAGGCATCTCCTCCTAACTATACGAATGCACATGTTGCCCGTCCTCTTAAAAGGGGAGGGGGTGTCGCACTAATATACAATGAAAACTATAATTTTACACCTAACCTAAACAATAAATATAACTCGTTTGAGGTGCTCACTATGAGGTTTGTCACACCGCTATCTCTCGACCTGGCTGTTATCTACCGCCCCCCTGGGCCCTATTCGGACTTCATCAGTGAGTTCTCAGAGTTTGTTGCTGATCTAGTGACGCACGCCGACAATATAATCATAATGGGGGACTTTAATATCCATATTAATACCCCATCGGACCCTCCATGCGTGGCGCTCCAGACTATAATTGATAGCTGTGGTCTTACACAAATAATAAATGAACCCACACATCGCAACGGTAATACGATAGATCTAGTGCTTGTCAGGGGTGTCACCACCTCTAAAGTTACGATACTCCCGTACACTAAAGTAATGTCCGATCATTACCTTATAAAATTCGAAGTTCTGACTCATTGTCAACAAACTAATAATAATAATAATAACTACTATAGCAGCCGCAACATTAATGCTGCCACAACGACGACTCTTACTGACCTACTGCCTTCGGTAATGGCACCATTCCCAAATTATGTGGGCTCTATTGATAACCTCACTAACAACTTTAACGACGCCCTGCGCGACACCATTGATAGTGTAGCACCGCTAAAGCTAAAAAGGGCCCCTAAAAGGCGTACACCATGGTTTACAGAAGAAACTAAAGCCCAGAAATGATCATGTAGAAAGCTGGAACGCAAATGGCGTGCGACTAAACTTGAGGTTTTCCATCAAGCATGGAGTGATAGTTTAATAACTTATAAACGCATGCTTACCTCAGCTAAAGCTAAATATTACTGAAATCTCATCCACCTCAACAAAAATGATCCTAAATTTTTGTTTTGTACAGTAGCATCGCTAAACCAACAAGGGACTCCTCCCAGTAGCTCCACCCACTCAGCAGATGACTTTATGAATTTCTTTAATAAGAAAATTGAAGTCATTAGAAAAGAGATTTAAGACAATGCATCTCAGCTACAACTGGGTTCTATTAACACAAATACGACTGTATATACGACGGACACTGCCCTCCAAAATAGTTTCTCTCTCTCTTTGATTAAATAACATTGGAGGAATTGTTAAAATGTGTAAATGGGACAAAACAAACAACATGTTTACTTGACCCAATTCCTGGGAAACTTATCAAGGTGCTTTTTGTATTATTAGGTCCATCAGTGTTAAATATTATAAACTTATCACTTTCCTCTGGCACTGTTCCCCTAGCATTCAAAAAAGCGGTTATTCATCCTCTACTCAAAAGACCTAACCTTGATCCTGATCTCTTGGTAAACTACCGGCCGGTGTCCCACCTTCCGTTTATCTCGAAAATCCTCGAAAAAATTGTTGCACAGCAGCTAAATGAACACTTAGCGTCTAACAATCTCTGTGAACCTTTTCAATCCGGTTTCAGGGCAAATCACTCTACGGAGACAGCCCTCGCAAAAATGACTAATGATCTATTGCTAACGATGGATTCTGATGCGTCATCTATGTTGCTGCTTCTTGATCTTAGCGCCACTTTCGATACTGTTGATCATAATATTTTATTAGAGCGTATCAAAACGCGTATTGGGATGTCAGACTTAGCCTTGTCTTGGTTTAACTCTTATCTTACTGACAGGATGCAGTGTGTCTCCCATAACAATGTGACCTCGGACTATGTTAAGGTAACGTGCGGAGTTCCCCAGGGTTCGGTTCTTGGCCCTGCACTCTTTAGTATTTACATGCTGCCGCTAGGTGACATTATACGCAAATACGGTGTTAGCTTTCACTGTTATGCTGATGACACTCAACTCTACATGCCCCTAAAGCTGACCAACATGCCGGATTGTAGTCAGCTATGGATGTCCGCTAACTTTTTGCAACTCAATGCTAAGAAAACGGAAATGCTGATTATCGGTCCTGCTCAACACCGACATCTATTTAATAATACCACCTTAACATTTGACAACCAAACAATTAAACAAGGCGACTCGGTAAAGAATCTGGGTATTATCTTCGACCCAACTCTCTCGTTTGAGTCACACATTAAGAGTGTTACTAAAACGGCCTTCTTTCATCTCCGTAATATCACTAAAATTCGTTCCATTTTGTCCACAAGCGATGCTGAGATCATTATCCATGCGTTCGTTACATCTCGTCTCGATTACTGTAACGTTTTATTTTCGGGCCTCCCTATGTCTACCATTAAAAGATTACAGTTGGTACAAAATGCGGCTGCTAGACTTTTGACAAAAACAAGAAACTGTCTCACTTGCACTGGCTTCCTGTGCACCTAAGATGCGACTTTAAGGTTTTACTACTTACGTATAAAATACTACACGGTCAAGCTCCTGCCTATCTTGCCGATTGTATTGTACCATATGTCCCGGCAAGAAATCTGCGTTCAAAGAACTCCGGCTTATTAGTGATTCCCAGAGCCTAAAAAAAGTCTGCGGGCTATAGAGCGTTTTCTATTCGGGCTCCATGCTATGGAATGCCCTCCCGGTAAAAGTTAGAGATGCTACCTCAGTAGAAGCATTTAAGTCTCATCTTAAAACTCATTTGTATACTCTAGCCTTTAAATAGACTCCCTTTTTAGACCAGTTGATCTGACGTTTCTTTTCTTTTCTTTTCTACTCTGCTCCCAACCCGGGGTGGACCGCTAGCCTGTGCATCGGATGGGGACATCTCTTCGCTACTGACCCGTCTCCGCTCGGGATGGTTCCTGCTGGCCCCACTATGGACTGGACTTTCGCTGATGTGTTGGACTTTCACAATATTATGTCAGACCCACTCGACATCCATTGCTTTCGGTCTCCCCTAGGGGGGGGGGGGTTACCCACATATGCGGTCCTCTCCAAGGTTTCTCATAGTCATTCACATTGACGTCCCACTGGGGTGAGTTTTCCTTGCCCGTATGTGGGCTCTGTACCGAGGATGTCGTTGTGGCTTGTACAGCCCTTTGAGACACTTGTGATTTAGGGCTATATAAATAAACATTGATTGATTGATTGAATATTAACGTTGACCAACTTCTCGACTTATGGCCGCAACCTTCTACTATACAGGTGCAAGGCATGATTTATAATCTAGCATCAATTTAGAAGCTCAAGGGCTAGCTTACCTCTTGCTAGTGGCCGAAGGAGCTCCTCTCTGCTGCTTGCCAGGTGTGTCAAATGTTTAGCTACAACTCAATCAAAAGTGCCTCTACCCACAACCCGTGCGGACTAAGCTACTGTAGTGTAGCGGCTGAGTGGCTGAAATGTATTTTTAATCCTAACAGCCAGCGGCCTTCACCACAATCAGCGAGTAGAAGCTCCATTTATCTCACGCACAAGCGCGAGGCTATAAACCTAACATTAAGATCGGTAGGTTGGAGTTCAAATCCCAGCCGAGTCATACCAAAGACTATAAAAATGGGACCCATAACCTCCCTGCTTGGCACTCAGCAACAAAGGGTTGGAGTTGGGGGTTAAGTCACCAAAATGATTCCCGGGCGCGGCGCCGCTGCTGCCCACTGCTCCCCGAGGGGATGGGACAAATGCAGAGGACAAATTTCACCACATCTAGTGTGTGTGTGACAATCATTGGTACTTTAATCTTAATTTAATGAACAAAATGAACGGAAATTGTTTTGACATAATAACGGCTAACTAATTACTTTATTAGAATAAGGATAAACAACTTACTATTTGCAGGAAAAATGACCTGTGTACGCTGATCGCTGGTTAGCTAGCTGTAAAACACTGAGGCAACCTTAAGCACATTGCATGTTTTGTTTTTACCAGTATATACCATATACCGGTATTAGGACTAAAAATACCGCGGTATCAGTTTTTGTCCATATCGCCCAGCCCTACCTTGATTAATATGCAGGTCACAGCATGTAAATGAAACGTTGCAAGTAAGTTTTGCACTATTTAAAATGCACATAAAAAAGAAAAGGACATGAGTTCATGTCTCAGATGAGGATTGTGGACAATGGGCAAAATTCCTAAAACAAAGTACAGTTTTCCTTCAAGTTCAGTTATCTGCTTCCTGGGTGCTACTGTTCAACACAAGTGTGCATTATACTCGCGGCGGCAAGTGACGGCAGCAGGGCGGCGAGGGAGAGGCCAGGCTGGCGGCTAACGGCTAGCGGCTGGCAGCAGCGGGACCATCTCGCGGAGACGAGACCGGCAGGTGACCGCGGCGAGGCCCAGGAGAGGAGAGAGGCTGGAGCGAGGCTTGCCAGGCCGGACGGGACCCCATCGGTGGGAAGGCGAAAGTGCAGTGACGCGTCTCGGCAATTTGGGTTGTGAGTTTTAGCCAGTAAAGAAACCGAACTGAAATTAAGAAGAAAACCAAGTGAATTAAGAAAATGAGTGCGAAACACAAGAAATTCGAGGAAGACTTGGAGGAGATCAGGAAATCGCTTAACTCCCTGTTGGAGGATGTAAGGACAGTGGCCAAACAGCAAGACACACTCATGGAGTTGTTGACCGAAATCAAAATGCTGAAAAACATCATCAAGGAAAAAGACAAGAAAATTGTTGACCTAGAAGCAAGAATTGACGAAATTGAACAGTACACCAGAATGGACGATTTAATTATAAGTGGACTAGAAACCAAACATCGCACATATGCAAGAGTGGCCGGGACTCGCAGCAGGGACGCTGACAAGGACGCCGAAGCCCCGGCAGACGAACTTGTGACACTTGAACGGCAAGTAATTAACTTTTTTTCCAGTAAGAACATGACTCTTCAAAGTGGCAGCATTTCAGCGTGCCATACTATCCTCAGGAAGGACAGCAGAACCAACCCAGCCATTGTGATCCGGTTTGTAAATCGGAAACACAAGACGGAGTTACTACGGCAGGGAAGGAAGCTGAAGGGAACTGGGGTTTACATCAATGAACATCTTACCAAGAAGAACGCTGACATTGCAAGACAAGCACGCATCCTCAGAAAAGAAAACAAGATACAAGCAACATGGACACGGAACTGCAAAATCATGATTCGGCTAAATGGACCATATGAAGAAGCCAAAGTTGTCATGATCCGAGAGCTCCGCGACTTGGATCAATATAGATGAGACCTGCTAGACTTATGACTGACACGGCTCATCCTTGGCTGGAGACGGGGAAGGCTACGCAGTGAGAAGGTGAGACAACTGAGAATCAAAAGTTTCTAAGAGCTGAATACATGGACTATAAACTGTATGACTTTGAAAATGATGTTGACCCAGAAAACCATCTGTTCAACTCAATCAATGCTACATGTGACTACTACACCGAGGAACAATTCAATGACAATGTTAGTTTAGATAATACATTTTCTTTAATACATTTCAACTGTAGAAGCTTATATGCAAATTTCTCAAAGATTGACGAATACCTGAAGACTCTAAATGGCAAATTCAAAATAATAGCACTTTCTGAAACATGGATCGATAAAGACAGAGGTATCGATTTCTCCATTGAAGGGTATGAGTTGTATCACTGTAGTAGAAGAAACAAGAAGGGAAGAGGTGTGGCCCTGTTTGTTGACTGTGAATTGAAATGTAGACCTGTGGAATGTATGACAGTGGTAATTGATGATTTATTTGAATGTGTAACTGTAGAGGTAGAAATAGAAAAGAAGAGAAATGTTATTGTTACGTGTATATATAGGACACCTGGGTCTAAAGTAGAAGCATTTAATGATAGTTTGGAAGAATTATTGTGTAAGGTGAAGGAAAAGGAAACATTTGTCATGTGTGGCGACTATAACATAGACCTGCTAAGCTCACCCAGAAATAAATCAACAGGAGACTTCTTGGATGTGGTATATAGTAGAGGGCTTTATCCATTGATCACCAAACCCAGTAGAATAAAGACAAATTGTGCAACGTTAATTGATCACGTCTTTATAAATGACATAAAAACTAATATAAAAAGTGGACTAGTAATTAACGATATAAGTGACCACTTACCTGTGTTTCTTACTTATGACTGTCCAATTGATAAAAAGAGGGAGGAAAAAACTCATAGATATGTAAGGAAAAGAACTGAAGAGGCAATACATAGGTTTAGGAAGGACTTATTTGAAACAGACTGGAATGAGGTGTATGGGGGAGAAGCAAATGCTGGATATGAGGCTTTTCTTAATATATATTTATCATTGTATGAAAAGCATTGTCCGAATGTATGGAAACAAAGAGACAGCTACAATAAAAAGCCTTGGATTATAAAGGGACTACAGAATGCTTGTAAAAAGAAAAACAAACTTTATAGAGATTTCATAAAAGTAAGAACAAAGGATGCTGAAACGAAATATAAGGTTTACAAAAACAAATTGATAACAATAATGAGACAAGCAAAAAGAGAATATTATAATAATTTACTAGAAAAAAATAAAAACAATATCAAAGGAACTTGGAATATTCTGAACAAGGTAATAGGAAAAACATCTGGGCCTACAAACCCACCAAGCCATTTTATCAATGATGATAATAAGATGATAACAAATATGAATGAAGTGGCAAACGGATTCAATTCTTTTTTTGTGACTGTTGGACCCAAATTGGCAGAGAGTATTGGAGAACATAAAGATATACAGAGTGGATGGAGAGGGGGAAGCAAAGTGCTACAGTCCATGCTTCTAGGAGATGTTAGTGAAAATGAAATTGTATCGGTGGTAACAAAACTGAAAAATAAGACATCAACAGACAATGATGGTATAGACATGATAATTGTAAAAAAGACTATTGACTGTATCATCAAACCTCTTTGTTTTATTTTTAATCTTTCTTTTCAAACAGGGACCTTTCCAAATAAAATGAAGGTAGCAAAGGTAATTCCACTCTTTAAAACGGGAGATAAACATAGATTCACTAATTACAGACCAGTGTCACTACTGTCACAATTTTCTAAAATAATTGAAAAAATATTTGTAAAAAAATTAGATAGTTTTATTGAAAAGAACATGCTGTTGAGTGAGAGCCAGTATGGATTCCGGACCAATAGATCCACTGCTTCAGCTGTAATGAATATAATTGAGGATATAGCAACAGCAACTGATAATAAGAAATACACTATAGGGGTATTTATCGATCTTAAAAAAGCATTTGATACTATAGATCATTCTATATTATTGTCCAAGTTGTATTCATTTGGTGTGAGAGGAGTAGTTTTAGACTGGCTAAGAAGTTATTTAGATAATAGACAAGAGTTTGTGGATTTTATGGGTAATACATCTGAACAAATGAGGATTGAATGTGGAATTCCACAAGGTTCGGTTTTGGGACCAAAATTGTTTATTTTATATATTAATGATATATGTGAGGTATCAAAGTTATGGAAATTTGTATTATTTGCGGACGACACCAACTTTTATAGTTCGGGACACGACTTAAAAGCATTATCAAAAATTATTGAACAGGAAATGATTAAACTTAAGAGATGGTTTGATGCCAATAAATTATCATTAAATGTAGAAAAAACAAAGTTCATAATTTTTTGTAAGAGGAAAAGGGAGGAAACGATCAAATTGTCAATAAATGGAATTGATATTGAAAGGGTTTCTGAACTTAGATTTTTAGGAGTGATACTGGATGACGGTCTGACATGGAAATCTCATATTGCACATGTACGGAAAAAGATGTCTAAGAGTATTTTTATATTAAATAAGGTAAAATATGTGTTAGATTATAGGGCAATGCGCATATTGTATTGTGCACTTATATTGCCATATATCAGCTACTGTGTGGAAGTGTGGGGGAACACATATAAGAGTAACATAAAGGCATTGTATCAACTACAGAAAAGAGCTATAAGGATTATTCATAAAGTAGATTACTTAGAACACACTAACATATTATTCATTAATTCAGGTTTATTGAAATTACAGGAGCTAGTAAAGTTACAGACATTATGTGTCATGTTTAAGGCTAAAAGCAAAACATTACCAGCAAATTTACAAAAAATGTTTGTCATCACTTCTGAAAATGAAGAGCATAGAAGAAAAGGTCATTTCCAACATCAGTATTCAAGGACAACTTTAAAACAAATGTGTATATCAGTGGTGGGGGTTAAACTATGGAATTCTCTTTATAATTAGATAAAAGATTGTAAAAATATATTCCAATGGAAAAAAATATATAAAGACAGAACAATAAAATCATATGGACAGCCATAAGTGTTTACATTTTGCTTTATATTTATTAATTTACTTGTTTTTTGCCTGGTTTTGTATTTGTTTTGTATCATCCCGTGAGGTGTATATCACTTCTTTTGTTTTTTTGTTCAGTTTGTACTTCATGAAGTTTTGCACTTGTGTTTTTGTTTTTTTTGTTTTGTTTTCGTTATATTTGGATGTAATTGTTGGTTCACATATCATTAAGTAAGACTATTGTTGCACAGCAGCTAAATGAACACTTAGTGACTAACAATCTCTGTGAACCTTTTCAATCCGGTTTCAGGGCAAATCACTCTACGGAGACAGCCCTCGCAAAAATGACTAATGATCTATTGCTAACGATGGATTCTGATGCGTCATCTATGTTGCTGCTTCTTGATCTTAGCGCCACTTTCGATACCGTCGATCATAATATTTTATTAGAGCGTATCAAAACACGTATTGGTATGTCAGACTTAGCCTTGTCTTGGTTTAACTCTTATCTTACTGACAGGATGCAGTGCGTCTCCCATAACAATGTGACCTCGGACTATGTCAAGGTAACGTGCGGAGTTCCCCAGGGTTCGGTTCTTGGCCCTGCACTCTTTAGTATTTACATGCTGCCGCTGGGTGACATCATACGCAAGTACGGTGTTAGCTTTCACTGTTATGCTGATGACACCCAACTCTACGTGCCCCTAAAGCTGACCAACACGCCGGACTGTAGTCAGCTGGAGGCGTGTCTTAATGAAATTAAACAATGGATGTCCGCTAACTTTTTGCAACTCAACGCTAAGAAAACGGAAATGCTGATTATCGGTCCTGCTAGACACCAACATCTATTTAATAATACCACCTTAACATTTGACAACCAAACAATTAAACAAGGAGACTCGGTAAAGAATCTGGGTATTATCTTCGACCCAACTCTCTCGTTTGAGTCACACATTAAGAGTGTTACTAAAACGGCCTTCTTTCATCTCCGTAATATCGCTAAAATTCGTTCCATCTTGTCCACTAGCGACGCTGAGATCATTATTCATGCGTTCGTTACGTCTCGTCTCGATTACTGTAACGTTTTATTTTCGGGCCTCCCTATGTCTAGCATTAAAAGATTACAGTTGGTACAAAATGCGGCTGCAAGGCTTCTGACAAAAACAAGAAAGTTTGATCATATTACGCCTATACTGGCTCACCTGCACTGGCTTCCTGTGCACTTAAGATGCGACTTTAAGGTTTTACTACTTACGTATAAAATATTACACGGTTTAGCTCCAGCCTATCTCGCCGATTGTATTGTACCATATGTCCCGACAAGAAATCTGCGTTCAAAGAACTCCGGCTTATTAGTGATTCCCAGAGCCAAAAAAAAGTCTGCGGGCTATAGAGCGATTTCTATTCGGGCTCCAGTACTCTGGAATGCCCTCCCGGTAACAGTTAGAGATGCTACCTCAGTAGAAGCATTTAAGTCCCATCTTAAAACTCATTTGTATAATCTAGCCTTTAAATAGACCCCCCCTTTTTTAGACCAGTTGATCTGCCGTTTCTTTTCTTCTCTCCTCTTCTCCCCTGTCCCTTGCGAGGGGGAGTTGCATAGGTCCGGTGGCCATGGATGAAGTGCTGGCTGTCCAGAGTCGGGACCCCGGGTGGACCACTAGCCTGTGCATCGGTTGGGGACATCTCTGCGCTGCTGACCCGTCTCCGCTCGGGATGGTTTCCTGTTGGCCCCGCTGTGGACTGGACTCCCGCTGATGTGTTGGATCCACTGTGGACTGGACTTTCACAATGTTATGTCAGACCCACTCGACATCCGTTGCTTTCGGTCTCCCCTAGAGGGGGGGGGGGGTTACCCACATATGCGGTCCTCTCCAAGGTTTCTCATAGTCATTCACCGACGTCCCACTGGGGTGAGTTTTTCCTTGCCCGTATGTGGGCTCTGTACCGAGGATGTCGTTGTGGCTTGTACAGCCCTTTGAGACACTTGTGATTTAGGGCTATATAAATAAACATTGATTGATTGATTGATTGATTGACTATGTATTATGTGAAGGGGGCAGGAAAATATAAGATTTTTCTTCATCCTGCTCCTTCTCAGGCATTGGTGTGTAACGGTGTAACTGAATAATTGTGTTATAATTGTCTATCAAAGATGCACATCAATGAAGGAGATAAATAAAAATGAAATGAAATGAAACATGGAGGCTTACAGACATGCACACAAACTTTTGTTTCCTTTTTAAAGTATTATCCTGTGTCTCACTCCAGATTTTAAATTAGTTACCTTGTATTGTATTTTCTTTTCCTTTTCCATAACACCACCACACCAGTCCAAAATGAAAGCTGAATTTTGTCAGTAATCCCAGCTGGGGGGCATACTTTTTCTTTTGCTATTGGTCTTGTTTTGTATATTCCAGAGATCATGTGTCCTCTATAGTGGACATTTGATTTTGGTCTATTTATTTTGTCACAGTTACGAGGAGCGCTCTGCTGTTTTTAAGGACCTTCTGCAAAAAAGATAGTCAAAGATCATCTCTATGGCAGCACTCTGGTGTTGTCAAGAATCTGCTGCAAACATGTGAGACTCTCACAATTGTTATTAACTGGACTCATGGGCCACCATTTGAATAGCCCATATTATGGAAAAAGAGGGGCTAAAATAGAACTTTGAGAAACACTACTATACTAGTCGAATCCTCTTATTTGGTTAGAGTTGAGTTGTTTAGAGCAGTGGTCCACAACCTTTTTTGCACCACGGACCGGTTTAATGTGACATTGTTTTCAGGGACCGGCTTTTCACTTTTGCCAGATAAATACAGCAAAAATAAGAGCATAAAAAATACAACTCACTATAACAGCAGTGGGAGCCTTGGGCTTGTTTCTTTGCAATGAGATCCCCAGCAGGTTCCCATCATCCTGCTGGGCACTGCAGATGGAAATCGGCCTTTGGCTACAATCTGTCACTTTTATATTTATTATGTTCATTAAAGTGCATTGTATCATGTCACAAAGTTATAACAAGTATAACAAATGGCAACTTCCTATGAAGAGTTTTATCGTACATCTTTAAACAAGCTTATTGGTGTGTCTAGTGGGACAGATTGATTGATTGATTGAGACTTTTATTAGTAGGTTGCACAGTGAAGTACATATTCCGTACAATTGACCACTATATGGTAACACCCGAATAAGTTTTTCAACTTGTTTAAGTCGGGGTCCACTTAAATTGATTCATGATACAGATATATAATATCAGATATATACTATCATCATAATACAGTCATCACACAAGATAATCACATTTAATTATTTACAGTATTTACAATCAGGGGTGTGGAGGGGCGGGGGGGGGGGTGTAGGATATGGACAGCAAGTAGTGGACATAGAGAGAGAGAGAGAGAGAGAGAGAGAGAGAGAGAGAGAGAGAGAGAGAGAGAGAGAGGGAGAGAGAGAGAGAGAGAGAGAGAGAGAGAGAGATCAGAAGGCATAAGAAAAAGTATCTGCATTTGATTGTTTACATTTGATTATTAGCAATCCGGGGAGGGTGTTAGTTTAGGGTTGTAGCTGCCTGGAGGTGAACTTTTATTGCGGTTTTGAAGGAGGATAGAGATGCCCTTTCTTTTATACCTGTTGGGAGCGCATTCCACATTGATGTGGCATAGAAAGAAAATGAGTTAAGACCTTTGTTAGTTCGGAATCTGGGTTTAACGTGGTTAGTGGAGCTCCCCCTGGTGTTGTGGTTATGGCGGTCAATTACGTTAAGGAAGTAGTTTGACATGTACTTCGGTATCAGGGAGGTGTAGTGGATTTTATAGACTAGGCTCAGTGCAAGTTGTTTAACTCTGTCCTCCACCTTGAGCCAGCCCACTTTGGAGAAGTGGGTAGGAGTGAGGTGGGATCTGGGGTGGAGGTCTAGAAGTAACCTGACTACCTTGTCCTGGGATGTTTGGAGTTTAGATTTGAGGGTTTTGGAGGTGCTAGGGTACCAGGAGGTGCATGCGTAATCGAAAAAGGGTTGAACGAGAGTTCCCGCCAGAATCCTCATGGTGCTTTTGTTGACCAGAGAGGAGATTCTGTAGGGAAATCTCGTTCGTTGGTTAACCCTTTTGATTACCTTGGTTGCCATTTTATCACAGAAAAGGTTAGCCTCTAGAATGGAACCTAGGTAGGTGACCTCATCTTTCCTGGTGATAACAGGCGGAAGTTAAGTCGAAGAAAATGCAGTCGTTAATAAATTATTCAATGTTTCTTTGCGGCCCGTTAGCAAATGCGTCACGGATCGGTACCGGTCCCCGGACCGGTGGTTGGGGACCACTGGTTTAGAGGATAGTTTTGTTGTCTTCCCTGCCAGAAATCCCACAACGGCAAGACATGCTTGACTAAATTTTTTTGCCCACACACAGCACAGCAACCCTCCACACGTCTCACGCTATCGTTCTTTTTTTCCTCCTGTCAAATGCGGTCGTCATTGAACGTCACACGCTGTTCTCTGTCATACTGTCTTAGTCTATCTGAGTGTGTAGCGGGTGATCTATGTGTACCTGTGTCATAGGGAGAGTCACAGTCATAGTCGTGGTAGGGTGAAGATCTGACACCATGGCGATGAGATGGCTGCCATCTGTGGTCAGTGCTGTGTCATCAATATTAACGTCTGGTAGGACCTGCTGTTCAGGTGACACTGCTGGTGTTGTCACTATGTCTACCTTTGTCTCAACAATACAGTAGTCATCTCCATTGTTCTGGCCTATAAGGTACGTATAGCTCATCAAGTTTAGTCCCATTTGGTACATGCAAGTCAGAGGTAGTAGGGTTCATAACCCTAACGCAAGTCATCCCTTCCTGGACCAGAGCTTCAGTACGTGTGACCAATGGACACTGGTAATTAGGTGGGTTTGGCTCCATAACTCCAGTGTAGTCAGCCACAAAGTCAAGTACACCAATTGTGGGTTGTACCATAGCCAGGCGTAGTTGGGGGCGTGGTTATTTACAGCTAGAATTCACCAACTTGAGTATTTCATATATATATATATATATATATATATATATATATATATATATATATATATATATATATATATATATATATATATATATATATATATATATATATATATATATATATATATATATATATATAAAAACACTTGACTTTCAGTGAATTCTAGCTATTTATATATATATATATATATATATATATATATATATATATATATATATATATATATATATATATATATATATATATATATATATATATATATTTATTTTATTTACATAGAAAAAAACAAACAAACTTGAATTTCAGTGTTGCCGTGGCTATCCATTAGATGGCAGTATTGTCCTGTTTAACTTCTCCGTTCATGATGAGTATATCATTTCGGCCACCGTGTTCAATGGAGAAGTCTGTTCTACAAAGTTCTGTTCTCAGTCTGTTCTAAAAGCCCTAGATGTTATGACGTCATTGGGCAGGCAAGCTGTTTATATTGTGGGAAAGCGGACGTGAGAACAGGCTGTCCCCACTCAGTCTCAGGTCCGCATTGAGCTGGAGGGGGCGTGGCCTCCAGCTCCGGCTGAATACCGGGAGTTTGTAGGGAGAAAATCTCTGCCGGGAGGTTGTCGGGAGAGGTGCTGAATACCGGGATTCTCCCGCTAAAAACGGGAGGGTTGGCAAGTAAGATTAAAGATTTGATTAATTTATGATGGCTCAGGTTTGATTCACTACAATAGGGCCCCACAGCACACTGGATTGTACGTTTGTAGTTAATTGAAATACCACAACACTGGATATTGTTTAAAGGAGGTACATTTTAATTTAAAAACTTGCACACAAAACACAGCAAACATATGTAAAATGCACAGCAAACTACTTACAATATAGCTCTTTTAAATAACTTCACAGTGAAGTAAAATCATCGACTGGAGAGCTTGGAGCAGATGGACGCTTTTTTTTTTTTCCGCGCATGCGTACTAGGTCGCGTTGCGCTGGCGGACGGGGGTCTTTAACAGTGGCATTGTTGTGTGTGGACACGGATAAGGTTAGGTGTGATTTACCCTGGATAACCTTAAATGGGGCCTAAGACAAACTTGGGGTCGCTGTAAGCTTTTGGTCCTCAAAGAGGAAATTTACATTCTAAATGCTTAACTAATGAATGAGCTGTCTGAACCAGACAGTACAAACACTTTAGTGGCGACATTTTCAATAATGGCAAGTACCTTATGTGTGAATTTCTTACGTGTGAATTGGCTTGGGCCTCATTAACAGAAGCAGGCACTTGGCCCTCAGTGCCTCACTATTACACCAGTTGAAAAAGTGACTACTGACTGCATCTGAAGTAAACAAGCTATATTAACACTTGAGTTACATGCTGTATGCTGTAAATCACGTTACGAAAAAAATGCTTAAAAAGGAGAGGAAGTGGTGCCTTGAGGTACACCTCAGTTATGTAAATCACTTTACGGAAAACATTGTAAAAAAGGAGGACTTAAAGCTGTGCCTTGAGGAATGCCTCAGTTATGTAAATCACAAGTTTAGACCCCATTGTTCTATGTTTGCTAGCAAAGTTAAAATGTCAATATAAGGATCTGCCAATGTTTTGACAGTGGTCAAAATTTATCTGTACAACAGGAGGACTCAAGTGTTTTTAGGAATTTGCTGCAAAATTGTTTGTCTTCCAAGTTTTAAACTGAACCCGGGAGCCGGTATGGTGTCATTCCCAGGATAGATTTAGTCCCCGGGCCGCCAGTTAAATAGTCCAGATTTATGGTATTGCATCAGAAATACACCATGTACTGTATACATATACTATTTGACACTTTCTTTAATATCATCATGATGATCATCTAAAAAGGAGCATTTTTGAATCCCTGAGATTGAGGTCAGGGTTCTAAGTTCTTCTACAACAGACAAATTGTATTCTCCCTTTAGACAGCATGACCTGTATAATAAAATTCCTCGAAAGTACTTTAAAAATCCTTCTCAGAGATCATGCCTATTAAGGTTTCGTGGGCCCTTAGTCAATCCTATTTGATCCTTTTGATTAAAATATGTGAAGCCATGATTAATGGTTGACCTCACTGAAATGTGATCACCCGCTTCTGTCTCCAGCTATAATTTCTGTAGTGTGTTAAAGTCACAGGGAGCTTTCACTTGAGTGGCAGCCACAAAAAAAAGCATTTAACCTGGACATGACCCCCATAATTCCAAGTGATTTGCTGCTCCACGTTAAGATGAATGTTTTTTTCTGTGTAATGAACAATCCATTGGAGGCCTTTAGCCAACATGAACAACTTTCAATCAACATAAATATGGTAATACAATAAGATTCAAAGTCAACAAATCATCAATCTTTTCATGAATATTTTTGATTACTGACAAAAATGACAATTGGTCAAATTGGTTATTGAAGGCCTTATTGTAGATATTTCACAGTAATAATAATAATAGCACACCAAAGTGTTGTCATATTCTTTCCTTCATTTGATCTTACAATATTTAAACAAAATGACAGCGCTGACAAGAATACTTGATGGCATGCTCATCACTGAATGTGACGTGTGCGTGCGTGCTGGAGCATCTCAATCAGAGAACAGAGATCCGCTTCAATTACACTTGCAATAACTTTTAGGTCTCCACAGGCCTGGGGAGCATTTATATGCTAATAGGTATGACAACCGTAATGACTAGCAATAGAAAGACATCTGGTGCTTGATCAAATCTGATGGAGCATTACCACAATCTGCCTTTGGTATTTGTTCTGAAAACCATTCATTAGCCCCCAAATTACTTGCAGGGACTATTTTGGGTGTTGTAACAATGTAAGTGCTTACATTTATGTGTGTTGTCCCCCTGAGGGTAATTTAAGTGTGGTGAAAGTTTTCTGTAGTGGTGATGTGTCTGTTTTACAGCGCATAAACACATTTTAGTTTGGAGAGGTTTCAATGCTGAACAATTTACTTGACATTATCCTGCGCTTTTAGATCTTAATACCCATCCTGTGACGGCCTGTCACATCAGGTGTCACATGTTCTGTTTCCCTTTGTGTTTATTTCCTAGTCAGCTATCTTATTTAAGTTCCACTTCCTGTTTGTGTTCCTGAGCGCTTTACCCCCTCACCTGTCGCTGACTGGCAGTCTGGCTACACCTGGTCATGGTTGCTAATCAGCTGGCTTTAATTTATGCCTGTCTCGCCCTCCAGTCAGTGCTCGAGGATTGTTTTGTGCTAAATAAATGTCACATACTGTCTGTGTTACCTTGTATGCTGCATTTGCTTTCGTGCACTTCCCTGCTGCACCTTGTGCCATTTTGTGATAATTAAAAGGGTCTTACTTGCACATCATCCTCCTGTCTCCTGCATCTTGGGGTCACAACTACCGCAGCCATGCGAGTTCCTGACAGAATCTTCGAGCCTGAAAGTTACCTTGCAGAGACGCCTGTCGGCAACGTGGACTTTTGGACATCATCGTTCCTGGAGGAAATGAAGCCCAGGTTTGTGCGGTTCAAACCCACGGCAAGCTCGCTCCTTCTCTCTCCGGCACAGCCTCCGCTGCCGGTCCTGCGTCCAGCCAAGATACCAAGTGTAGCCCGAGTCCTGCCTCCTGCACTACGCGCACTTCTTCCAGTTCTTCGAGTGGGTCTTCCGACGACGCCACGTCCAGTTCTTCCAGTGGGTCTTCCGACGACGCCATGTCCAGCTCTTCCAGTGGGTCTTAATTTTAATTTTTTTGGGACTTACGCAGATCCCAAATACACAAAAACATATACCAATAGGTGAGAAAAGTTGGTTTTGCATAATAGTTTAATTTTAAGTGGGAAAAGGGGGGCTTATAAGTAGTTATTCACCATATGTTTAACATATATGTTTAACTTGCTGATGGCCTCTAGTCTTTTTGCTCTGCTCTCCAAAATATAAACAATGGAATTGATTAATTTGCCTCTCAACAAAATTTTAAACATCCCGGGTCCAAGGAACCCTGCCCGTCTTTACAGAATGGTTGTTGCTGGACACACGACGGACTCTTGGGGGAATAGGAGTGCTGCGGGCCTGGCGACCCTTTCAGTCAAGAATGTTGAAGATCCCTATTCGGAATCATGATAATAGGACATCTGCTGATTGGAGTAAGCGTTACCCTGATGTAGGGTTGTCCTGATACCATTATGTGTATTTCGATATTTTTCGAATTTTCTTCAAAATAAAGGGGACCACAAATTTTTTTCAATTATTGGCTTTATTTTAACAGAATACATTAAAAATAGGTTTGTTATTGCAATCAAATAATAATTTTGTCATAAAATAAGATAGTGAACATTGTAGACAACTACTCTTTTAGTAGTAAGTACACAAACAAAGGCTCCTAATATGGCTGCTGACGTATGCAGTAACAAATTGTGTCATTTCTCATTCTATTGTTTTGTCAAAATTATGTGAGACAAGGGGTAGAAAATGTATTATTAACCTACTTGTTCATTGACTGTTAATACCTGCTTACTTTCTGTTTTAACATGTTGTATCTACACTTCTGTTAAAATGTAAGAAGCACTTATTCCTTTGTTGTTTGGATACTTAACATTAGTTTTAGGTGTCACTACACATTTTGGTATCAATCCAATACTATGTAGTCACAGGGTCATACATTGGTCATAATTAAAGTTATTCTGTGTCCAGGGACATATTTCCAGACTTCATAAACAATAAAAATAAATGACAAAAGATTTTGTGATAATATAAAATATCGATGTAATCATTGTAGTATCAGCGAGATACGGCTTTTGTACTTGGTATCATGACAATTGATGTATGTATAGATCCGCCCATTTGTTTACATTGAGGAGAGCTAGCTTGCTGTTAGTGGTTACTAACCACTAACAGCAAGCTAGCTCTCATTGTCATTGTTTTGCAAGTCACAAGTAAGTCTCAAGTCTTTGCCCTCAAGTCTCGAGTCAAGTCCCGAGTCAAGACAGGCAAGTCCCGAGTCAAGTCCAAAGTCGAGACTGGAAAGTCTCAAGTCAAGTCCCAAGTCCTGCATTTTGAGTTTCGAGTCCTTTCAAGTCCTTTTAACCACAGACTAATATATCTACACAGATTGTGTATGCTTTTAAAACGCTGTATTTATTTATTAAAACAAGTGCATTTGAAATTGCAGGAAAAAAAATAGTGCTGACATTGCACTTCATAATAGCACTATTAACCAGTCATTTTAAACATTTAACTCATTCCTTTACAGAATAAACACATTTAAAAAAAACAAGTGCAACCGTACCTATTTGCACAAAAGTGTTAACATTGTATTTCCATGGCATATTGCATTGTTACTAGTTCCACAGCAGTTTCTATCCTGTTCTTACCTTATCTAATTGATCTCATCTCATACTGTATGTGTGTTTGTGTGCGTACACATGAAAAACATAACAAATACATAAACATAACAATGAACAGAGTTGTACTTTTTAGATGTCAGGGCCCTATGCAATATGTACACATATTGTTAATATAGTATACATTTTAACTGACCTTTATTTGACTGTTTGTCTTTTTGTAGGTGGCTAAAATATGCGGTGCTGCTGACCGGCGTCTAACGTTATGTTACTGTGTGTGATACATTGACTAACGTAACGTTATGTGTAGGTACCTCATGAGACCCTGCTTAAAAAAATCACTTGACAAAAAGTATGAATAAGGTAGCAAACTGCAGTGGACGCAACAGGCAACAGTTGCCGTGTTTGCAATGACGTTATAACCATAGACATCTTATAAGTAGACGCAGCATTGGCTGCTGTGACGCGAGCAATTTGGCCACCATCTTGAAGTGGTGATGAGGAGCTGGCGAGCAGCCTAAACTGACAGTTGACAGGTAGAAAACAAAGATGCTGGGCTGGTGTTCAACATTTTCCTGCTCAAATGAGCGAACTGTTGAAAATAGGAATTGGGGGATTACTTTTCACAAGTAAGATTTAACATTAACGTACTATTGGTTGCATTTTGTGAAAAGAATATTAGCACAGAGTTGAGAAGGAGCAAAGATCTTCAATATTTGTATGTGAAAATCACAAAGAAATCTTCTGGGGGAGGATGACGTCCCTACAGGGGTTTGGTTTACAAACTTTCAGCCCCACCTAAAACAAAATTCACCAGCTACCACTGATTATGATGCATTCTCATTTTAGGCAAAATATAACACAATACTTTCTTAACAGTATAATTGTAACCAGGAATAAGTCTTCAAGTAACAATATTCAAATGCTAACATTGTTGGGTAAAACAGAATTTGGTTTTATTCTGAATCCAGTGAAACAGATTGGTGGTTTTAGCTGATATAAAGACTTTCAGGTGTTTATATATATTTATGTTTAAGTATTTGGCAGACGCTTTTATCCAAAGCGACATACATAAAAAATACATATAAAACAATCACTGTAAACATTATCATTTAAGGGAAGAATGTAATACAAAATATCAATACAAAGTGTCAAGACAGAATAAACTCTCTGTTGCTGCAGCAGCAGTCTATAGGTCCCTAAGATATATAGATATCTAATGTAGTCATACATTGTTTGTGGGGCCGGTGTGGCGAAGTTGGTAGAGTGGCCGTGCCAGCAATCGGGGGGTTGTTGGTTACTGGGGTTCAATCCCCACCTTCTACCATCCAAGTCACGTCCGTTGTGTCCTTGGGCAAGACACTTCACCCTTGCTCCTGATGGCTGCTGGTTAGCGCCTTGCATGGCAGCTCCCGTCATCAGTGGGTGAATGTGGAAATAGTGTCAAAGCGCTTTGAGTACCTTGAAGGTAGAAAAGCGCTATACAAGTATAACCCATTTATCATTTATTTATGTAGGATATATGCATGTATATATATATATAACCTAATCATATTGTTTCTTCAACTTAAAAATAGCTGACCGTTTTTTTCCCCCTTCTCTGGGATCATATTCCCAGTTTTGATCTCGGACATCTGGTCACTTATAGCATATAAGAATATTCTGTTACTGTTAAGCAAACTATGAATAATAAAACATGTGTCATTTATCATAGCTACACGTATGACAAAAAAGCGTGTGAAAATCAGTGGTATTCAGTGAGGTAAGATGAATTAAATGCGCTGACAGTTCCTTGCTCCTGCCAAATGAATTGCGCTGAGCGGTACCTCGGTTTTCGTACAATCCACTTTTCACAGTCTTCTGTTTTGAAGGTAAATTTTGGATATCGTACGGCCAACTAAACATTGTGCATAAAAAAATACAATACTATCATCAAGCCAGGCACACCCCAAAGAGGTAACGTGAGTCCCCCCTCCAATGGGCTCACCACCGATAGGAGGGGCCATAGAAGTCAGGTGCTCTTTGATGTTGGGGTGGAAGGGAGAGGTACTACCTTTAAGGATGATACGGTCGCAGCTGGATTACTGGTGCCGATTGCACCAGTGCTGGTTGAATCCTTACTGGACCTCACCAACACCCAGCTCTTGTCTATGGCTCCAAGTAGCAGAATTTCTGCGGCCACACCACGGTAAACTGCTTCGACCGGCAGGCTAAACTAGACAAGGGTCGCCAGGGGGTCGTTGGCCCCCCGGTAAGAGCTTGGAGAGGAGATAGGCACCACCAAGTTTATTTGCCTAATGAAATGTCATGATGGAAAAACAGTCAAGTATCTACATGCCGGATCGGTCGAGGCCCGGAAAAACAACGACCGCGCTACCCACTGCCTTGCCCCGGGGTGGGGGTGACAAGTTTACTACTGGGACAAGATCAACATAAACATCAACATCAACACCCAGCCTCTCAAAAAATGACACCATTATTGGAACATGGAACGTCCGCACACTGTATGCCTGTGGGAAAGTGAAGGAACTGACCCATGAACTAGACAGATACAGATGGGACATCCTTGGTTTGGCTGAGGTCAGGTGGACTAGCTGTGGTGAGACTACCACAGAAGAAGGCCACAAGCTCTGGTATAGCGGAGAGGACTGTAGACATCAACATGGAGTTGGTTTTATTGTCAACAAAAACAAAATAAACTCAGTCATCAACTGCACACCTATATCCAGCAGGCTCATCAGCATCCGAATCGCTGCACGGCCCATGAATTTAACCATCATTCAAGTGTATGCCCCAACGACAGATTATGATGATGAAGCAGTTGAAACCTTCTATGAGGAGCTAGAGAAAACCATAAAGAAAACTCCCAAGAAGGACTTTCTAGTCATCCAAGGAGACTGGAATGCCAAAATAGGTACCGATGCATACGACCACTGGGGAGGAACAGCGGGGCGGTTTGGGCTAGGTGAAACGAACGACAGAGGACTGCGACTTCTGGACTTTGCTAAAAGCCATAAGCTCACTGTAGCCAATACGCTGTTTCCACATAAAACCTCTCGGAGAACAACGTGGCATGCACCGAACGGAAAGATACATAACCAAATCAACTACATACTCATGCCACAAAGGCTCAAGTCAAGCATCAACAAAGCCCGAACCAGAACATTTCCTGGTGCGGACATTGGTAGTGACCACAATATGGTACTAATGACGCTTAAACTTAAACTGAAGACTCCAAAAAAACACACTAAACCACGCATCAGATTTAGTCTAGACAAATTTAAAGACCCACAAGTTGCAGGAATATTTGAGGCAAACATAGGAGGGAAATTTGCAACACTTAACTTAGTACAAGACATAGACTCACTGACAGATAACATGGAGAAAGCAATCATAGAATCAGCAACTGAAGTACTAGGGAAGGACAGGAAGAAAAACAAACCATGGATCACTGATGACATCCTAGACCAGGGGTGGGCAATTAATTTTTACCGGGGGCCGCATGAGCAACCCGAGCACTGCTGGAGGGCCACATTGACAATATTTCAATTAAATTTTGCTCAATATTATTTTTGATATATACCGTAAGATAAATAATAATAATAATAATAATAATAATAATAATAATACTTTAATTTAACCTAACTTAACTTTATACCAAAAGCAATGCTTTGGAATCATTTGTACCCCTTTCAGAGATCACATTTAGTTCCCCTTAAACATCCTCATGTTGCACAATGAAATGTAAGCATAGGATGAAGTGTGCATTCCTGTAACTTTCTCTAGTAACAGCATTTCATGATTAATATAAATAAATTAACATTAATAATAAATGACAGTAAAATAAGCACACGTATGACTGAAGAGTCATAGTGTAACTTTGTGTGGTGTTTGAGTTGTCCGACTTTTTGTGTGGCCATAAACGCACCAGTGGTTTAGTGGTATGCGTGTTGGTGACAGATGACAAGTTGGTTTTGGCCTGGCTTGTACGGCAGAAAATTACTACTTTTTCGAGATAGAAGTGTTTTACTTATGTTTTTGGTGTGGTTATGGCCGAATATAAACAGTTTTGCTCAATAAAGTGATCGATATAATTCCTGTCCTCGAAGCATCTCGATAGACGTTACAATAATTGAACGGTGTTCAATTGAACGGTGTTGACGAACACCGTTAGGGCCGCTTGTTGTCACTGTCACTCAAAGTTGCATTGCAAAATTACACAGAATAAATGTGTTATTTTGTTTAGAATTCAGATGGGATTTGATTTGGTGCGCGGCATATATTTGCTGTGCGCAGAGGACGCTTGAGCAGTGCGCAATTGCGCAGGCGCGCACCTAAGAGGGAACGTTGCTTGGCAGTCCATGTCTTATTGGAAACACGCCATTCGTCATCAACTTTTCTCTTTTTAGCGTCTCGGGTGTAAACCGTGCATCACTTGTCGCTGTGCACCTTCACTCACAGGTTACACACGGACATACGCCCATAAATAACACTTTTCAAAATAAAAGCAGCAGTTTTATTGAGCGCACGACATAGATGTTTTTTCAACTTTATTTTGTAATTTGTGATTGCAGCTGTTCACATTCACTCACAATCACACACGCGCATACTGTACGTCCACACGGAAGTAATACAAATAACGCTTTTCAAAACAAAAGCAGCACCGTTGTATTGCACACTCGACATAGATACTTTTTAAAATTTATTTTGTAATTTATGATTGGCCTCACGCGGGCCGGACAGGGACGCACAAAGGGCCGCATGTGGCCCGCGGGCCGCAGAATGCCCAGGTCTGTCCTAGACCAATGTGACCTCAGAAGGGCCCTCAAAAAGACAAAGAAGGATGACCCAGAGGCAGCTAAGCAGCATACCTCTGTGAACAGAAACATCAGGAAGATGATGAGGGAAGCAAAAGAAAAGTGGATCACAGAACAATGTGAAAGCATAGATGCAGGGATACGGCAGGGCAACAGTAAAGCAGCCTACGCAACGCTGAAGAAACTGACAAGGACACAACAACCTATAGTCACAGTAATAGAAGACAAGCATGGATCTCTACTAACAGAGAAAGCAGAAATAACCCAACGGTGGACAGAGTATTGCCAGGAACTATACAACTATACAATATCACCAGACCCCACCATACTAACCAATGCCATGAAGCCCAGTGGCGAATGCGAGGATGCACCAATACTGCAAGCTGAAGTAGAGGAGGCAGTAAAGAGCCTAAAAATCGGCAAATCACCAGGCATCGATAACGTCCCAGCAGAGCTTTGGAAGCATGGGGGGGGGCGAAGCATTATAATAGCACTGACACACATCTGCCAAAAGATTTGGGAAACCAAGCAGTGGCCCCAAAAATGGACCCAATCTCTGATTATCCTTCTCCCTAAGAAAGGGAATTCAAGGCAGTGCCAAAATTACAGAACCCTCAGCCTCATCTGTCACGCTAGCAAAGTAATGCTGCGGATAATCCTGAACAGACTGAGGAACAAGGCAGAGGAATTCCTTTCCGAGGAACAGGCTGGATTCAGACCAAAACGGAGCACCACCAAACAGATCTTCAACGTCAGACTACTGATTGAGAAGCACCTTCAGCACCAGCACAACTTATACCACAACTTCATTGACTTTAAAAAAGCCTTTGACCGTGTCTGGCATGAAGGACTATGGTAGGTTCTCAGAAATTACAACTTCGACAATAATCTCATTCAGGTCATCCAAGCACTTTATACAGACTCAAGCAGTGCAGTTCTCATCAGCAACAGCATAGGAGAACCTTTTAAAACATCTATTGGTGTCCGTCAAGGCTGTCTCCTCTCCCCTGTCCTATTTAATGTCTTCCTGGAGAACATCATGGAAAAAGCACTCCAAGAATTCCACACCTCCGTTACCATCGGAGGAAGACCCGTCTCCAACCTTCGCTTCGCGGATGACATTGACCTTATGGGAAAAAGTGAGGCGGAACTCCAGGAACTGACCACCAGACTGGAGGAGGCTGCGAGAGCTTATGGGATGGAGATAAGTGCAGAGAAGAGCAAGATCCTGGTCAACAGTCACAATCATTTACCACCACCGAACATCACATTGAATGGACAAACCCTGGAGGAAGTAAAGGACTTTAAGTACCTCGGGTCCTTTGTGAGTGAAGATGGCAGCTCCACAAAAGAGATCAGAGCAAGAATCGGCATAGCAACATCAGCCATGACAAGACTGACCAGTATCTGGAAAAGCAATACCATCAGCTTCCAGGTGAAGGTCAGACTCTACAAGTCACTTGTTCTTTCCACCCTACTCTATGGTTGTGAGAGCTGGACGCTCACAGCGGACACTGAGCGCAGGATACAGTCCTTTGAAAGCAAGTCTTACAGAAGAATGCTACATATATCATACAGTGAACACCGGACAAAGGATTATGTTCGACATTTAGTTACCACCCATGCTGGCGAACAGGAACCTCTACTCTCAACAGTTAAACGTCGCAAGCTGACCTGGTTTGGTCATGTCACAAGGCACACCTCCCTGTCAAAGACCATCCTGCAGGGAACAGTAGAGGGGAAGCGGAGACGAGGCAGGCACAGAAAGGCCTGGATGGACAACATCAAAGAATGGACTGGCTGCAGCTTCCAAACCCTGCTACGAACAGCAGAAGATCGTGAGCGCTGGAGATCCCTGACTGCCCAAGCATCCACCATGACACCCCTACGGCCTCCTAGGCCATGGGATGAGTGAGTGTGAGTGAGTGTGAGCTCTTTGAGCTGGGCGGCAGTCAAAGGCAAGGCCCTTGGCGGTCAGATCCTCCACTACAGAAACTTGCTCTTTGGACGTGGAATGTCCCTCGCTGGGGGGGAAGGAATCTGAGCTGGTGCGCGAGGTAGGGAAGTTCCGGCTGGATCTAGTCGGTCTCACTTTGATGCACAGCAAGGGTTCTGGAACCAGGACGGTGGCTATACTTGTTGCTCTGCGGCTCAGAGCCTGTACGTTGGAGTTTAACCCGGTGGACTTAGAGTGTCGCGGTCCGCTCCCTGTATGATCAATGTCTGTGCTTTGTCCGCATTGCAGTAAGTCAAACCCTTTTCCAGTGAGGGTTGCCCTTTGTCACCGATTCTGTTCATAACTTTTATGGACAACTTTTATGGATGGAAAACTGCTGATATTAAAGTGGGCTAGCTAGTTGGCCCTGTGAGGTAAATCCAAAATCCGATTGTTTAACCAAATAGATAGATAGATAGTACTTTATTGTTTCCTTTAGGAGAGTTCCCTCAGGAAAATTTAAAAAATAATCCCTTTGCTATTATAGTTTAAATGACATGGGCCTGCACTCCTGATTCTGAAGGCCCTTGGCAGACTACATTGACATGGCAACACATTGAAGCTGAAATCTAATTGGCCCAAAAAAATTAACATACACGTACTGGAGGTAGTGCAGCCAAGAGACACGCTTCAAAATGAAGACACTAGAGCGTTGGGAATAAATTAATACAATTATTAAAGTAAACGTAAGTCTGTGCTTCTGATGGTTTTTAGGCCTGCAGAAAAGTCCTTGCTGGCCCACTACTGTTAAAAAGTAGGAAGCCCGAGGCCGAGTCATACCAAAGACTATAAAAATGGGACCCATTACCTCCCTGCTTGGCACTCAGCATCGAGGGTTGGAATTGGGGGTTAAATCATCAAAAGTGATACCCGGGCGCGGCCACTGCTGCTGCTCACTGCTCCCCTCACCTCCCAGGGGGTGATCAAGGGTGATGGGTCAAATGCAGAGAATAATTTCGCCACACCTAGTGTGTGTGTGACAATCATTGGTACTTTAACTTTAACTTAACCTATCGAATGGATGCAATTATTCTCAAATACATTTTGTTTGACGAAACATTCTTGCAACTAATTGTAAATTGCTGACATTAGACTAGTGGATTTTTCACCTTTCAAAATAAATGGTGCAGCACAAGAATCTGGTAGGCTTCATGTGATTGAGAAAAAGAGTGAGGAGGAGTTTTTATTGTCTCTTATCCCAATAAGACAAACCTGCTGTGCACAGCGCTCACTTCAAGCTTGGGAAAGAGATCAATGAGGCCGAATAGCAGAGGGACCACACGAGAAAGTGAGCTTCCTCTAATCACCTCGCACGGGTTCACAGTGGTGTGAAAGTTCCTGGCCATGAAAAGGTTTAATCACTGACAAAGCTGAACACAGTCAGCTTGCTGGGTAATAAAGGGCACACAGGCCTAGAAGCACATCTCAAGCACAAGTGTGCATTTGCCAGTTCACCTTAGCAACCACACATTTCAAGCACCTTTGTTTTGAAAACATCCCTGAACCAGTACTGTAGCAACCTTTCGAAATATTTTACAGCTGCTGGGGACAGATAAGAACATCATTGAGTCTTTTTTGTTGTTGTTATTTTACAAAAATAGTTTTCAAAGCCTTAATTGGGGAATTTATTTTAATTCAAAGAGGTGGTCATTATTCGATCAATGGTCTGCCTGACAAATGATAATTACCCGGCCCAACAGTCAATGCCGCTCAGGGAATGACAAGTGGGGACGTCAATGCTCTTAATGGGCAGTCATAATGAAGACAACTTGGTCACTCGTCCAACAGTGTGCTAAGTAAAAAGGCTTTATGTGACCTGGCTGACACTTTATACCCACATACAAATGCTCAATTTCATTTTATTATCGCATATCATCTTGAGTAAGTGTTTTTTTTCCCGGCGTGAGCTGATCCACAAAGACCAATCGAGATAACGAGACGAGAAACCCCCTTAAGACGGCAGAAGGTTAATAAGGAGGTGTGTCGTAAGAGACCTGATTAGTGAAAACCCTTCATGATGCTTCCCAGGAAGCCCGCACAAGCTTACCCATGTGCTTCTGAGAATGTGACCTTGGTGTGATATAGTAAGTGGGTAATAAATACAGCGGCCGCAGGGACGCCGTATGTAGTGTGTGGACAGCCGAGACAATGAGGAGGCCAGCTATAAATCTAAATTGCGCCTGTCTGTCTTTCCTCAATATAAAATGTATTGAAATAAAGATGGCGCTGCAGTGGCTCAGATAAGACGGACGTTTAATGTCATTGCTCACCATTTTGCACTGCGAAACTTCTGTACGTACAGTATGTTAAACAATATAACTTTAAGTGCTTGTCATATAAATGTTTGGCCAATAAAAGCTTTGAAAACCAAATGCTGCAGACCGGGAATACATTCTCGCTATTAAGCACAGAGAGGGGATAGGTGAAACAAACAACCGTGCCATATGACCGTTATAAACTTTATCGCCAACAGCAGCACTCAGTTCCAAACTCAGGGTTGTCGAAGTGGAGGAGGAAGTGGGTATGTTGTGATGGGGCCCCAAGCATTTTGTAGAGATCAAATATAATTTTTTCTGTCATTTAGATGTGTAAGTTATAAAAAAAGAAGTCATAAATGTAAGTATAAAATAAATACAGCTGTGAAAGTTGAGTCAAATTAAGAACTAGCTACACCCCACTATCAAAAATACAAAATGGTTGGTTCCACCTGGATAGCGGGAAGCTAGCATGGAACACTTCACTCAACACAGACGTCACAACGTCATCAAATCTCACATTTAAACATTCACACTCAGCACAAACATTATGGAACAAGAATGAGGTGACAGAAGAAAAGTAGACATATAATAAATCTATCAGTGGCAGCAATAGGAGAATATGGTGCATGCGTTTCACTTTTGCATCTCATTGCAGATAACTGTGGTGTGTTCAAAGACCCTCAATTGAATTTAGAAACAGAGGCATAACCAATTTTTAAAGATTTAACCCCCAAAAGATGCACTAATAATGTAAATGTGTTATACTTGTATAGCGCTTTTCTACCTTCAAGATACTCAAAGGGCTTGGACACTATTTCCACATTCACACACACATTCACACACTGATGGCAGGAGCTGCCATGTAAGGCCCCTAACCACGACCCATCAGGAGCAAGGGTGAAGTGTCTTGCTCAAGGACACAAAGGACGTGACGAGGTTGGTAGAAGGTGGGGATCGAACCAGCAACTCTCAGGTTGCTGGCACGGCCACTCTCCCAACCGCGCCACGCCGTCCCGTAATAATAATATAATCATAAAAATAATGATATATTATGATTTGTATTACAATTTGTATTATGATAGTCCCTACTTTACTCCCTGAGGTAAAGGGAAACTTGACATATTTATAATCATATTTAAGTGATTAATGACTGGTTGCATGGTTATTTAAATTTGTATTCTGGCCACTTTATATTGAATTTGTTGGCACTTTTTTTTTAACAACACGAAATCACTTAAGGGGTTTTAACAAATTATGTTCTAGATATGTTAATGCCATATTTAAAAAGTCAAAAACCTAATTGAGGTTTTTACATGTAATTCAAAAAGATGGTTTCAACCAAATCCATGCAATGAGTTTTATTTAGTGCATGTAAACATACCAAGGCTGTGTGTGTGGAGGGGGTAACATTGGGTTTAGGGTGGGATGGGATGATACTATTGGAGTCCTGTTTTGGGGAATTCTGCAGACTGGCACACACATTTGTTCGTCGTTCTCCATACCAACACACACACCACTTTTTTTCATTATCCACCAATCCCATTCATGAAGAGTGATATTTATTCACAGACACCAGCATTCTGAACATCAATATTACAACACAACTACATTTTTCTCAATGAATACACAACCTTTGTATGTACAATCAACTAGAAAACACAGTTGTAATAGTAGTATGATAATGCCAGTATTGTGTATCCATCATCAATTTCTGCTCAAATTGTGCAGAATGGACGCACTTTAAATAGGCCTACTTTTGTAATCTTGTTTATTTTCTTGCACATTTCATAACTGCAATGTGCTAATTCCCTGTTCTGTATTGCTGCTGATTTTGCTGTGATAATTATGAAAATCTGTTGTTGATTTGATTTGCTTATTTATTTTGGTGGATGTATTACTTAGTTATAGTTTTATCTATTTATTTGAAGTGCTTAGAATACTTTTATATTCAACTTGCATTTCACAAATTTCCACTAAAATAAAAGATATTGGGCCTGATCTGCTAAAGGTTTGCAAGCATTAAAACTTGTGCAAACTTGATAGCCCAAGCTTCTTCTTCTTCATCGTATGGGCAGCTGTTTTCCGGCACCCGGACCTGAGGCCGAGGGTCTATGCCTTTTACCACCCCAGGCCCGGGGGGCCCTCCCGTTCATATGTCAGGACACACAGAAGTGAGCCAGGTCACCGAGCAGTCATCCAGGTCCGCCAGGCCACGCAAACCATTAGGAGCACGATAAATCGGGCAACGCAGGATCACGTGGTCGGCAGTCTGCTCCTCCGCGCCACACTCACACGTCGCGTTAGGTGCTAAGCCCCACTGGAACATGTTTGAGCGAAAGCGACCGACACCAGTTCGGAGGCGGTTAAGCCTCACCCAGGCCACTCGTGGTAGTGAGAGGCCTGGTATTGAGCCGGTGTCAGGTATGAAGTCACGGAGTCTGGAGGAGATGGTATGCTCCAGGTCCGTGCTCCATTTGTGATTCGCCCAGTGAGCCGCCCTGATGTTGTTGTCACTGCATTGCTGCAGGAGCTTCAGGGCGGCTGGTACCAGTGGGTCTCTGGAGGGGAGGCGGGGCGTTGGCTCTGAGGAGAGTGTGAGCCTTTCATGGAGCAGGTGGTTCTCATCCATGTTTGCCCGGCCCGCCAGAGTTGCTACAGCACCTTGGCGACGAAGCTCAGCGGGTTGGATGCCTGCTAAGATGGGCAGTAGCTCCACAGGGGTGGGGCGCAGGCATCCAGTGATAACACGCAAGGCTTCGTTGATCGGGACATCAAGTTGTTTAGAGTGAGCACTGCGCGCCCAGACAGGTGCGCAGTACTCAGCAGTTGAGTAGACCAGGGCAAGTGCTGCTGTTCGCAGAGTTCTTGCCCCGGCACCCCAACCGGACCCGACCAACCGTCTCAGCAGTGAGACACGGGTGTTGAGTTTCTTGCGTGTTGCCAAGAGGTGTTTACGGAAAGTGAGCGACCTGTCCAGGGTGACCCCAAGGTATTTAGGGTCAGGGCGAGGGTCTTCAGGTGTAGGACGAGGCCGGCATAGGGTAAGGGAAGCCCCATCCGGCTTCCGCACCTCGAACCTGATCTCACGGTCCGCTTCCCAATTGTATAGGTGGAAAGCTTGTGTCACCGTCTTGGATTCGCTGAGCTTCAATCTCCAGTTATGGAGGTAAGCCACTAGAGTCTCCATGTCCTGGCTTAGAGTTCCCTCCAAGGCCTGCCAGTCCCTGTCGGAGTGCAGCAGCGCGAGATCGTCTGCGTATGCGAACCTCCGTGAGACTGTGGCAGGCAGGTCGTATGTATAGATGTTATACAGGAGGGGAGCCAGGACAGATCCCTGGGGGACGCCATTTTTCAGGCGCCGCAACCTGCTTTTATCTCCGTTACTGGTGGTGAGAGTAAAGCTGCGGTTCCAGACAAGCTCCATGATCATTTTGACCATGTGCCTGTCTGGAAGCAGGCGGAGAAGTTTGCAGGTGAGGCCGCGGTGCCAGACTGTGTCATAGGCAGCAGTCAGGTCTATGAAGACGGCACCGGCCTTCTTTTTCGCCTCAAAGCAGTCCTCGATGTCCTGGGTAAGGAGGGCGACCTGATCCACCGTGGACTTCCCACGTCGAAAACCCGCCTGCTCCCGGGGGAGTTGGGGGTCTATGATGGGCTCGACACGGGCGTGAATCAGGCGCTCGAGGACTTTAAAGGGGACGCAGAGCAACGAGATTGGTCTGTAGCTCGTTACGTCATCCTTTGGCTTGTTCGGCTTGGGGATAGCGACAACAGTGGCCCTTCTCCAAATCCTGGGGATCCGGAGTTGGCGCAGGCAAGAAGACAGGAAAACTCTCAGCCAGGACTTCATTGCAGGGGCAGCGTGGAGCACGAGTTCTGGGCAGATGTTGTCAGGCCCAGCAGACTTGCCTGGTTTGGTATACTGGAGGGCAGCTGTGAACTCCTCCGGTGAAAACTCACCGGAGATGTTACACTCGCTAGATGTTGTTATCCTCCAGAGGTCTGCAGTTTCCTGGCGCACCGCCCGGGAAAAATCTCGATTTATCCCGGTATATGCCCCGTTTTTCACAACCTGTGCTGCAATAGCATTTGCGGTAACGGGGCATGTTCGGGGTGCGCGCTCAGACCTACCAGTCAAGTTGTTCAAAGTGCTCCACGCGATACGGCTAGTGTGCGAGAAGTCGATGGAGTGGACTGCCTCTTTCCAGCGCTGGTGCCCCTTCCTTCCAAGAGTGGAAAGAAGGGCAGTGGCTGAGTTGTTAGCCTCCGGGCCATAGGGAGCCCGGAGGAAGGCGCTGTAGAGGGTCTCGCACTCGCCATCCCAGCATGGTTTGTAGTTCTTACGCCGGCCGCGTGGGATGGCTTTTTTGGCCGCAGATGTTAGTGCCCTACAGAAGTCCTGGTATGCCTCGTCCACGTTGGGTGTGTCTGGTGGTGGGAGACACCGTGTGGACTTGTTGGTATGGAGGCGATAGAGTTTCCAATTGGCCTTCCGGAAGTTCCATCGCTTCATCGGTCCGCTCGGAACTGTTGTCACGAGGTCGGGCACCGATATCAGCGACGGTCGGTGTTGCGACCTGGGGAACATTCCTAGAACACGTCTGTCGGGGAGCTGGGTGTCCACACCGACACTCACGAAAGCCAGGTCAGGGTTCGTGTCAGTGTTATGCCGAGCGGAGTGAAAGCTGGCTGGGCCCTTCGGGTTGTAGAGAAGGTTGAGCGAGTTGCGCTCTGCCCAGTCAGAAAGAGTTTCCCCGCTCGGTGAGGTGGTACTGTATCCCCACCGTGTATGCCGGCAGTTGAAATCACCAGCATATACACACGGTGGTTCAAGCACTGGCAGTGACACTGGCGTGAGTTGTGAGGGTGGTGGTTTGTAGACGTTGACAATTTTGATGTCGCCAATGTCCACTCGCAGCCACTCGATCTCGGAGTTGTCCGGTGATCGATCGGCGAGGGTCCAGCTCAGATCGTTGTGGACAAACGTGGCAAGGCCATGCTTCTTGCTCAGGATTGACCCAGCTAGCGTGAAGTTGGTGATCGCTAGCTTGTCCGCTGTTGGGCGGTGGGTTTCCTGAAGGAGGATGACCATGGCTTGGGTGGTGTGGGCCATGTGCTCGATGACGGATGTTTTGGCATCTGTGAGCCCTTCAACGTTCAGTTGCAGTATTCTTGGTTGGAGACCGGCAGCAGTGTTGCTACCAGATCTCCGCCCAGACTGCCCCTGGACGCCAGAACGGGAGGGTACCCGAGTTGAAAGTTTTTTGTTTCGCCGCGTTGCCATGGAGTAGAGCAGCGCGGTTACTTGCAGGGATCACGGCGTGAACGTAAACTTTCTCGATAGCCCAAGCAAAGCTCCTCTACTAAGCCCGTGCGCAGAGGATTACGCTTGTTAAATGAGCAAAATATATAACGCAATCCATTTAGCGTGTCTGTATTCATGCATATGCAGAATATATGCCGGTTATCAAAACACCCACAATACTGGGAGGCAGAGATGCAAATTTAAACATTTAGTACTCGCAAAGTGACTTATCTTTTTAAAAAAAAATCATTTGTCAAGGCTAAAACTATTCTGCTGCCACTGTAAAACTATTCTGCTGCCACTGTTTTGCGTCTATATTTAACACTTCTGGAATGTTTGTGCAAACTGGCAAAATGATAAAGATGGCTTTGAGAAAGGAGGCGATCACGCTGCAAAGACAGACAATGTACAGAGAGAATATTCCGTCTGTGTGCGTGTCAACATGTTGGGACTGTCAGAAATAAAAATGTTAGCCACATTGTGTATTCAGCAAAATAATTGTATAATGTTATATATGCTGGTTGACTTAAAACAAAGGGTGATTAAAACAAATGGATTCCTTTTGGTGTCTACTGGCATTTTTTTAATGATGTTAGTTTATATATGAAAAGTAACAAAATATAAATATATGATATCACCTATATGAAAAAAACTTCTTAAAATATGCATTTTCTTGCGGCTGGATCATTCCAGACGCATCATCACAACACCATAGCGGCTCCCAGGGCGCACCTTCAGCGTGCTAAAAGTAAGTTCTGTTGTCTAGATTGTGCATCAATATAGCCTAGAAGTGGTGTTACAAATTATTTGTGTGGCGCATGTCAACAACATGACGACATGCCACAGGTTGGACCATATGACGCCATCCATGTGGAGGGAAATGAGTGTATCCATGGTGACAAGCCTGTATCCTCATCTAAATATGGCGGTCTGCACCACTTGTGCACTCGCTGTCAATTGTACACACAGGCTTAGTGGATCACCCGCCACACCCACTACATGTAATCTTGTATTTTGCGCACGTCATTTTGCGCTTGTTATTTGTACCTTACAA
The DNA here is from genome assembly GCF_033978785.1 of Entelurus aequoreus. Taxonomy (NCBI): domain Eukaryota; kingdom Metazoa; phylum Chordata; class Actinopteri; order Syngnathiformes; family Syngnathidae; genus Entelurus; species Entelurus aequoreus. The sequence goes on from NC_084741.1 coordinate 51,328,864, forward strand.
AGATCTACTAAAATTCTTAGTAGATCAGGCCCTTCGTTTTCTTTTTTCTAAGTAGCAGTTCGGTGTCAAAAAGTACAGAGTTGGCATAGTTTTGGCATAGCATAATATGTAAACGAAAAAAAAATGTACATAGCATATTTTTTGCAAAATTAGCGGTTTCTAATTTGCATAATTTGCCCATCACATTTGTTTAATGGGTGAGGGCGGACCTACGTCACTTCCGCCTACCAATCCCCTAGCAACCGGGAATTCGTTGAAAACAAACCAGCTCACAGCGAACACAGCATTGACAGAAAAAGCATTTAACGAGCGTTGTGGCTTGGAAGTCGGCGTTAAATCCTTCATTTACGCATTTTTACTTATTCGCATATCGTGTGAAAAAACGAAAATGTATTATTTATGTCAGACTCGTCTCAGTGAACTTTAAAGCTTCTCAGGCTTAGCTTAGCTTGCTAGTTAGCTTAGCCTGCGCGCTACTAAGAAAGAGACGCGGAAGTTATCAACAACAAGATCAAGTGTTAGTGTATAAAATATTGAGAGATTTGAGGGCTACATGAAAATTATAGGGTTTATTGGTTTTTAAAAACCCAACTGTTAAGTGCAAATTTAAACGAAACCGGTTTTCAAAAATAGCTAGCTAGGCTATAGACTATATAGTATATTACTTACTTAACTTAATCCTTTTCTTCCCGGATGGGAAATAAGGCTTCGACGACTCGACGCCATTCGTCTAGCTGCTGTGCTCGTCTCTGTGCCTCGCCCCATGTAAGCTTCATCTCTTTCAGCTCCCCTTCAACTGTTCTTCGCCAGGTGTTCTTTGGCCGCCCTGGCTTACGTTTTCCCGGTGGTGTCCATCTTAACGCAGTCTTTGGTATCCTCTCGTTGTCCGGTTTTCGAAAATAGCTAGCTAGGCTATAGACTATATAGTATATACCGCATGTTATTTTTGTACAACAACAACTTCAGCTGTAGCACGTTATAAGGTACAAATTCAACAAGTACAACATTAGCACGGACGTATAGCCAAGTCGTGGTTAAGAAGGTGGATTTTTGTTCCTTATATTTACCAGAAACGAAGTGATCCGAACACACGACCCGGGACTTTGGGGGACTCCAGTGAGAACCGTCCTCGTTTTCCCAGTGTAAAGCTGCGAGCCATTTGTCTCGTCTCTGTGGGCTTTTATCACGCTTTGGCAGAACAAAATACAACCTTTGTTTGTTAGCACAATAAAAAACAACACAGTTTTTCGGCATTTTGGAGGCAGAATGACGGGTTTAACCAGCGTAGGTCGACAGGTTAAAGAGTAATGGCAACGGTTTGTTTTCAACGCCAGTCTGGTTGCTATGGCTCGAAGAACCCGTATGTAGCTCAGTTGCCCGGATGTCGGCCCTCACCCACAACCTCTGTGTTAAAGCGTTTGGACATCGAATAGATTCTCCCCCTCTCGGCCACCGTATCAAATTATTATGTTACCTCAATGCGCATGCGCAATTTGGTGCACAGCGTATGAATGATTGACAGTTTATATTCTAAATTTAACACACGTGACCTTTGTGATTAATTTAATTTGAAATATTATCATAACTTAATTCACGCAAGCAAAATACTGTCAGTAAGTGATATCAGGGAGCAAGAAATAAGCAAGCGAGGACACAGTGAGTGAATCTCTTTCGCCATCTAACGGATCTACCGGTGAATTTCCAATAGAACCCGCTTAAATAGAGTTGAACCTCTAACCCACCGAATATCAATAGGTTTCAGCATGTATAATTTGTCCACAATACATGTTGTAATAATTGGACATTTACCAAATATCAACATTTCTCGTGAAAACGACACCCCACATTTGTTTGTTCGTTTCCTGCGCGCTGTGTGTGATGAATCAAACGCACCCAGCGGCGGAGTCACGTGGTTGGTCATGAGGAAGTAAACAGTGAAGAAAAAATATCGAAGGGACAAGTTCTAATTAAACATTACGACGTTATATGTCAATTTGTATTGAACCACGAACACATACAAAGGTACGTGGTCTACGATTAGTTTGCGTCTGTGTTTGTATTTGCAGCATTAAACGGCAATGAGAATAAGAGTATGAACATACAGTATGTGCTAACATTAGCATGACAATGAAGGACTAGCTATGCTACGACTATGTTACATTTACTTTACATACTTGTGTTTAGGGAACGAGTTTAGATAAGCACAGGGTTGCATGTAATTAAAGCTTGCTAGAAAAATTATGACAAATAATGTGTTGAATTCATACATTCGATACCCCTGTCTACAGTACCACCATAGAGGGAAATCGTCATATTTGTAGTTACATGTAATACACACTACTCAGCAATGTGTATTGTTAAAAAGTTAAAGTTAAAGTACCAATGAATGTCACACACACACTAGGTGTGGTGAAATTATTCTCTGCATTTGACCCATCACCCTTGATCACCCCCTGGGAGGTGAGGGGAGCAGTGAGCAGCAGCGGTGGCCGCCCCCGGGAATCATTTTTGGTGATTTAACCCCCAATTCAAACACTGCTGAGTGTCAAGCAGGGAGGTAATGTGTCCCATTTTTACAGTCTTTGGTATGACTCGGGTTTGAACTCACAACATACCAATCTCAGGGCGGACACTCTATCCTTGCTAGGTGATTTAGTACTGCATTCAAATATCCTGTCTACCTGTCCACAGGTGTGGCTCCTCCTCTTCAGCCACTATGGTGGACTTCTTGGCAGAGAACAACTTGTGCGGCCAGGCAATCCTCAGGATAGTCTCCAGGGGAAATGCCATCATTGCTGAGCTCCTGCGTCTCTCAGATTTCATTCCTGCAGTTTTCAGGCTCAAAGACAAGACTGAGCAGCTGAAATATGGAGACATTATTTGTGACTTCAGCTACTTTAAAGTATGTATAGCCTCTTGAGTGGGCCTATTTGGTTTATCAGAAACATATTTGACTACAGTACAGTAATTGCCAAGGATTGTGTTAATTACCTGTTGTTCTTTTTTCACATGCAAACTAATCATCCTTCCCCAGGGCCCGGAGTATTATGAGGGGAAGCTCGAGGCCAAACCCGAACTTCAGGACCTGGATGAAGAGTTTAGAGAGAACAATATTGAGATTCTTTCGAGATTCTACCTAGCTTTTGAAAGCGTACATAAATACATAGTGGATCTAAACAGGTAAAATTGCACTTAGTCGTTAGATTTTACAGCTTTTTCTAAATCATGATTGTGAAATGTGTTTTGCAGTTTACAATTTATTGTACGTTTACAATTACAGTTTATTCTGCGTTATAGACGATGTACGATGGCGAAGGCAAGCAGCTAATGTCCCTCCACAGCCCGAGTCACTAATCCTAACCTCCAATGCGGCAGATATACTATGTTTCTTAAAAGTATTGTTATCACTGGAGAACGAGGAATAGCTAAACATGCTACACTGCACATGGTAGAAAGATACAATATGTCATGCTAACGGCTAAGCTAGAGCTCTTGAATGTAAACAAGGAGGGCAGGAGGGAATCAATACATATAGTGACAGTAAAGATACTAATTATCTGGAAATAGTCGATAATACAGTGATTAGATCGACATTTTATACTATCACAAAAACTGTTTTGGTCGTTTTTGTTATTGTTTACTCAATCAGGAAATACGTTCCATGGCACGGGAGAGCTTTAAGGGCAAAAACCAAATGATTTAAATCAGGGATATGCCGATCGATCGGCCACCAAACAGTATTGGCCCATTTTCACAATCGCTATTGCCGAACAATGCATTTTAATGCCTATCACAAAACACCCATCCCCTCTGGCTGACACTGTAATTATTTTTGGTCCCCCGGCCCACCAGTAGCTAGCAGCTAATTATGTGTCTCCATACACAGTGTGGAGCCGCTCACTTCTTTGTATCTTAAGTATAATTATCAAGTACCATGATCACTGCAGGATAAGGCTGAACATATTACACTCATATAAATGAAATAATTAACTGGTTTAAATATTGTGTTGATATTGTTAAACTGTCGATGGCATTCACCATAAATACATTTAAAATGTACAGTTAATGGTATTGGTATCAGCCGATCTCAATTATGGAATCGGCAGCATAAAACCCTGATCGGAACATCCCTAATTTAAATCAGAGGCAACAGTAGTTTTTGCTGAAGTTATTTTGAACTTTTTAATTTATTTTGATCAAAATAAAAGGGCATAAGGAAATAATAATAACGAAAATATAAAAATATGTATTTATATTGTTACATCTCCATCTTGTGTTTTTGTCTGATTATAGTTGTGATCAAAATGTAATTATTCAATGATGTATCAGCATTTAAGTATCAGCATTGGTATGACCAATACCCAAATTTGTAGTACAGTATCACCCAAAACTAATGTAAAGTATCAAACAACAGAAGAATAAGTGTTTATTACATTTTAACAGAAGTGTAGTAAGAACCATGTTACATCAGAGTAAGTAGTAAGTAACCACATATTAACAGTAAATTAGCAAATAGATTAATATTTGTTTTGATAAAATAATACAACTGGAACTTACACAATATGATACAAAATACTCCAGCAGCCAAATTAAGAGCCTTTTTAACCTGTTTTGAAATATTTTAATTATAATTTATATGCCAAATAATATATTGTGATATGTATTGTCATCGCAGGAGGCTTCAATATATATTGCGATACATATTTTAGGCCATATCGCCAATCTTTATTGTGCAGATAATGGAGTAGTTTCAAATTAAATGGCCTAAATGTCACTCCTGATTGGTCTCTTGTAAATCCCCAAACTCCACAATGTCTACATCCATCACTCATCTTCTCTCCAGATACTTGGATGACCTACATGAAGGTGTTTATATTCAGCAAACTCTTGAGACTGTGCTTCTAAACGAGGATGGAAAACAACTACTGGTTAGTGAACAATACATTTATAGTCTTTGTAAAGTTACAGCAACAATGACTTGATGACTTACACTATTTTTATAGCTGAGTTTACATTGCAAAATCTAATAAACTCTTTTCAGCCTAAATTTCCATAGCTAGCTTAAGAACTATTGGGAAAGACTCTGAAGAAGAGAATTTGATGCATAGCATTGTTTCCCCTACTCAGTGTGAGGCTCTCTACTTGTATGGCGTGATGTTGCTGGTTATCGACCAAAAAATTGAAGGAGAGGTTCGGGAGAGAATGCTTGTTTCCTATTATCGATACAGGTAGGTTCTTATCTCACGCACTCCCACAGGCAATACACTAAATCATGAGCTCCATGACCCAAAAATGCACTTTAATCCTCCACATGTATTTTTTTCTTCAGTGCTGCAAGGTCTTCAGCAGACTCCAACATGGATGACATCTGCAAACTCCTACGCAGCACCGGTTTCTCCAGCCAGCCCGGTGCCAAGCGACCGGCCAACTACCCAGAGAGCTACTTTCAGAGGGTTCCCATCAGTGACACCTTTATTAGCATGGTCATCGGAAGACTGCGCTCTGATGATCTATACAACCAAGTCAGAAACATGGAAGTGTTAGTGATTGGAGATATTTGAGGTTGGTCTGTTCTAAAGTCGTTCTCTCTTTTTTCACCTCTAAAGGTGTCTGCCTACCCTCTACCAGAACATCGTAGTACAGCGCTGGCTAACCAGGCCGCCATGCTGTATGTTTGCCTTTACTTCAGCCCATCCATACTTCAAACCCAGCAGGCCAAAATGCGTGAGATAGTGGACAAGTATTTCCCTGACAACTGGGTAGGACTCTGGAGCAATTATATAAGACATGATCTGCACAGTAAAAAGAAGTGAAACATCATAATCATTTATTGACACTAATCCCTAATCTACATTCCAGGTTATCAGTATATACATGGGGATCACAGTGAATCTGGTGGAGGCCTGGGAACCTTACAAAGCTGCAAAAATTGCTCTTAACTACACTTTGGAATCTGCTAACATCAAAGAGCAGGTACAACAACACCAACGATGTTCTTCACATATTCAATTATATTTATGCACTGGCAAATTCAATTATATATTGTCATAAAGATGGTTCATCCGTTCAAATTCAGCTGTAGGGGAGAACTGGATTGGTTGTAACATTATCACTGGAGGCTGAGGCTAAACATGTTACACACTGAGAACAAGCCAGGAGCAGGCACGCTAATCGCTAAACTAGCTGCTAACCTCGCTAGAAACAATAGAAGAAATTAGTGCTTAGTAAACTTTAAGAAGTGCAGATGGAACCGTGTTACAGCACACACTAAGCAGCTATTAATATGTAATGAACCAGTAGATTAACTAGTCTAGAGAGAGGATACTATAACATCAACTGTTGGTGTGTCAGCATTCTCACAGTCAGTACACGACACATAAAAGGACGGCGTATCGATCCATATATTGGTGGTGTCGATACCAAGAGTGATATCAGTATATGATTGACATTAGATTGCTTAGATCAGTGTTTTTCAACCTTTTTTGACACAAAGCACATTTTTTTCATTAAAAATTCTGGAGGCACACCACCAGCAGAAAACGTTAAAAAATGAAACTCCACCAGGTCGTCGTGCCTTATTTTGAGTTTTTTGGCGTTTTCCTGTGTGTAGTGCTTTAGTTCTTGTCTTGCGCTGTTATTTTGGTGGCCCTCCCTGTTTTGTTTGTGTTTTCCTGTAGCAGTTTCATGTCTTCCTTTGAGCGCTATTCCGCGCACTTGCTTTGTGTTGTGCAAGCAAGGCTACTTACGTTGTTGTTATCCTTCTTTGTGTGGACATTGTTGATTGTCATGTCATGTGCGGATGTACTTTGTGGACGCCGTAAGTTTTTGCTGTCGTGCAGCATTCTGTTTCTGTTTACTTTGTAGCCAGTTCAGTTATACTTTCGTTTTGCATAGCCGTTGCCTTTTCCTTTCCCTTTCCCTTTTGTTCATTTTTGGTTTACTTTTTACCTGCACACTGCCTCCCTTTGTGGTCCTGTTGGGATCACAGCAAACCACCCTCGTCTCACCGGACACATTCCGACTTTTACAAAGCAATTAACTACCTGCTGCCACCTACTGACATGGAGTATTACGTGGTTACCCTGCCAAGTTTTACACAGCACAGACACTAAGCAACGGCACATTATTTGGAGATTATAATTATTGATTTGCGACTTGTCCAGGGTGTACCCCACCTTCCGCCCGAATGTAGCTGAGATAGGCTCAAGCAACCCCCACAACCCCGAAAGGGGAAAATGGATGGATGGATGGAATCATTGATTTGCAAAAAATATTTTTTGGACCAATTAGGTGAAGTTGCATAATTTCCCACAGCACACCAGACAATATCTCATGGCACAGTGTGCCGCGGCACAGTAGTTGAAAAACACTGGCTTAGATATACAGTTTTATTTAAAAAAAAAAAAAAAAAGTTTTTTTTTTTGTTAATGTTTACAGATTCAGGGAATAATTCACTGGCCACAGGAGGACTTTGAGACTAAAAACCAAATGATATAAAAGAGTAATAGATGGTAGTTTTTGCTTTTGTTTAGTTATCGTGTACTATTAACTTTGTTTTGCTGAAAAAATTGTATGTAACAAAACAGAATAAATAATTGGTTTAACTATTGTGTTGATGTTGTTAAACTGTCAATAGCATTGATCAAAAATAATGTAAAAAAAGTTTTGCAATTAATACATGTGATCAGTGTTGGTATTGGCCGATTTCACTTATAGATGATCGGTATCGGAATCGACAGCATAAAACCCTGATCAGAACATCCCTATATCTGACACATAGTGACAACCATCCCTGTGAATGGGGTGGTTGTCACTATGTTATTTTAAGAGGAATTTTTAAAAATGGCAAATGCAGAACTAAATTTGAAAGTTTATTTGCATCATCAAGTTGACAAATACATAACTCAATGAATCTTAACACAACAAAATAAGCAAGAAACAAGAACAGGAAGGACATTTTAACCCCGGAGAATGTGACAACCAACCCCAACTGTTTTTTTGTTAGGCTCAAGGCTAATAATCGTGCAGCAACTAGTTAGCTCGCTAATAACTAGGGCTGTGAATCTTTGGGTGTCCCACGATTCGATTCAATATCGATTCTTGGGGTCACGATTCGATTCAAAATCGATTTTTTTTCAATTCAACACGATTCTCGATTCAAAAACGTTTTTTTTTCCCGATTCAAAAGGATTCTCTATTCATTCAATACATAGGATTTCAGCAGGATCTACCCCAGTCTGCTGACATGCAAGCAGAGTAGTAGATTTTTGTAAAAAGCTTTTATAATTGTAAAGGACAATGTTTTATCAACTGATTGCAATAATGTAAATTTGTTTTAACTATTAAATGAACCAAAATATGACTTATTTTATCTTTGTGAAAATATTGGACACAGTGTGTTGTCAAGCTTATGAGATGCGATGCAAGTGTAAGCCACTGTGACACTATTGTTAATTTATTTTAATTTTTATAAATGTCTAATGATAATGTCAATGAGGGATTTTTAATCACTGCTATGTTGAAATTGTAACTAATATTGATACTGTTGTTGATAATATTCATTTTTGTTTCACTACTTTTGTTTTGTTCTGCCGTGTTTGTGTCTCCTCTCAATTGCTCTGTTTATTGCAGTTCTGAGTGTTGCTGGGTCGGGTTTGGTTTTGGAATTTGATTGCATTGTTATGGTATTGCTGTGTATTGTTTTGTTGGATTGATTAATTTAAAAAAAAAAAATAATAATAATAAAAAAAATAAAAAAAAAAGATTAAAAAAAATATATATATATTTTTAAAATGTTTATTATTTTTTAATTATTATTATTATTATTATTTTTTAAAAATGAGAATCGATTCTGAATCGCACAACGTGAGAATCGCGTTCCCACACCCCTACTAATAACTATACGTTCCCTTTACATTTTTTAAAAGTAACATTATACAAAAGACTAAAACAAAAAATACTGAAGAGCTGAGTATTTATAACTTCCCATGAAAAACACAAAAAGGTCCTCTTACATCAAGCTCAGCCAGCTTGCCAAAGAAGACCATGTCTGCCAGCTTTGATCCCAATTCCCTACATTTCAACACCATAAATTGAGGGACATCGCCCTCTGGGGGCAAACTTGATTAGCGTGACAACCAACCTCGTTCTCCCCAATGTGTGAATACAGGTAGGGAAGTATGTTGTCATCGACGAATGTCACTGGGCTTTCTAACATCTAGTTGAACTGAACTGTAATGACTGACATGTGTTTAGGCGAGCCGTTATGCCACAAGCATGGAGAGTCTGCGGCCTCAGGTGCAGCAGTTGCTGAAGGAAGGTTTCCTTCGGGAGGAGATCATTTTAGACAACATTCCCAAACTGTTAAACTGTCTAAGGAACTGCAACGTTGCTATTCGCTGGCTAATGCTGCACTCTGCAGAGTCAGGTAAGAAACTCCCTTTTACCTTCCGACCTTTGGCCAACATCCAAGATATTCCAAGATTGCTTAAAAATGGATACTCATATGGCGTTTTTGAAAAATAATTTGATATTGTATTGTTTAGAGGGGTGTCAAAATATTGCGATTCACTAATTTAGCGCGTTGGGGTTTTTAATCTAACGTTACTGTCTCTGTATGTGAGTTATCTCGCCCTCTACTTGTGCCTGACTGAGCAACACTACCGCTATGGGGTACAAAAAAATGTAGCCACTACGAAAAAGAGGTCTCACACTTGTCACTAGACTTGGCTAGTGTTGTTAGCTACTTTAAATAATGGGGACAGGATGAATCATATCTAATACATTTTGAAAAATGTTCACAAAAAATTAAATACATGCCAGAATTGTGTTTATGGTTTGTATAAGTTTTAATTTTGGCATAGACAAGACAATGTTGTTGCTTTTTAGTGCAACACGCATCCATCTACTACTTGAGTTATGGAGAAACGGCATCATTTCCGGGTGTGTGGTGACTTCATTCTATTATAAGACAGCAATATAGTGATATTTTACTTGTACAATGATGTGTGCATTGTATATAAAATTAGAACACAGTTATATGGAAGAGGATATTGTTGTAATCGCCCACTCGTGTCATATGTCATATTTGTTAAATGTGTTCTCCTAAACCACTATTGGTAACATATGCTAGCGATGTGATTCATGTCTCTTTTATTTATTTTATATTATCTGAAGCAGAGGACAATCAACCAGTTCTACATCCAATACTTTTTGCTAAGAAAAGTGTTCTTCCTGTTTTTGATGTGTTAACATCAGCTTTTTATATTGGTCTGATGTTTTATTTTAGTAGATAAAACAGACTGCATCTGTTCAAATCTATTAAAACAACAATTGACTTTATAAAGCTACTTTATTTTGTTACATATCTATCTTTATCATAATGTAATACATTTATATGAAACTACCTCAAGTTGAGGGTTTTTCTCTGTATTTTTAGGTGAGAATAAAAATACATTAATTATATTGATTAATTACAGATCCCAATTAATTAATCACACATTTTTTAATCCCTTGAAAGCACTAGAAAAATATCTCAAATTGAGGGCTTTTCTCTGCATTTTTATGTGAGATTAAAACAGCGAATAATTAAAATAATTAATTACAGATTCAAATTACTTGACCACTCGTTTTGTAATAGCTTGACAGCACTAGAAAGTACCTCAAATTGAGGGCTTTTCTCTGCGTTTTATTGAGGCAAGATTAAAAAGTGGATTAATTAGATTAATTATATATGCAAATGAATTAATCACTAATATTTTTAATCGCTTGACAGCACTAGAAAATACTTCACATTGAAGGCTTTTCTCTAAATTTTTTAGGTGAGATTAAATAAAGATAGTCATTAGAGAAATTAAATCCAAATCCAAATGAATTAACTGCTCATTTTTGTTAATCTCTTGACAACACTAATTCTTGGTCAATGTCTTACAGCCTATGACCCGAACAACAAGAGACTGCGCCAAATCAAAGACCAAGTGACCAATGACTCCAAGTACAATCCTAAGATCCTCTTTCAGCTCCTGCTCGACACAGCCCAGCTGGAGTTCATGCTGAAAGAGGTGAGAGTTTATCATAAGTCACAAAGCAAAAATGATGTGCGAGTGGCTTAGGGTTGAGAATAAAATGAATGCCAGCCAAGTCCATTTTCATTGGGTTGCCACTTGTCAGAATAAAGCACTGTGACTGTAATTACGCATTACTTGTATAAATGGCTTTTTAATTATTAATGTATCTCTTGTTATGTCAGTCCTCATGCATCTTTTCAGCGAGCGATGTCAGAAAAATGTCGGATCGATCGCCGCAAGCTGCTTTGTGGTGCCCCCTCTGTTGTTTATTAACACACTGCGGGGGCAGCATATGGCCAGACATTCAGTCATTAGGAGAGGACACAAATTGAATCTTCTCATTATCATCATCTCATCTGACTAATCCTTCCTCATCCACTCCACATCTGTGTGGCCCCTCCTCCAGATGTTCAAGCAGATGCTGTCAGAGAAACAAATCAAATGGGAGAGCTACAAGAAGGAGGGATCAGAGAGAATGACTGAGCTGGCCGAAGTCTTCTCAGGTGTTAAACCGCTGACAAGAGTGGAGAAAAACGGTGAGTTCTGTAGTCAGGATTGCAACGCATGTTTGGCTTAGATTTAAACATGGACGCTTGACATTTCTCGCACACCTCCTTTGTATACACCATTAGACTGTATGTCACCCTCACAGAAAACCTCCAAGCCTGGTTCAGAGAAATCTCAAAACAGATTGAATCTTTAAATTATGAGGACTCAACAGCTGCTGGGAGGAAGACGGTCCAGCTCATACAGGCTCTTGTCGAGGTGAGCAAGTTCAGCCTTAACATTAAGTAGAATAATTCAACAATGTTTTTCTTTGAGTTTCTTTGCCATATTCTGTTTGATTATTGGAATAGTAAATGTATCTATACAGTACTCAATAACTTTCTAGTGAAGCAAAGTTCTTACTAATGTTGATGTAACAAAATCATCTTTATGCTTCTCAGGGCTATTATTATGTTTTCATGGACAAATTACTCACATAAGCCTATATATATATATATATCTTATGTTCTTCGTTTGGTCTTTAGGTTCAGGAGTTTCATCAGTTAGAGTCGAACCTGCAGGTCTGTCAGTTCCTGGCAGACACAAGAAAATTCCTGCACCAAATGATTCGCACAATCAACATTAAGGAAGAGGTCCTCATCACGATGCAGATAGTCGGAGATTTGTCTTATGCCTGGCAGATCATAGACAGGTAGGCACGCTCTGGTAATTGTATTGTATTCTTTTATATATTGGATTTAAAGTTGTTTGTCAGCACTGCAGTGCATAATTGTATGTATAAAATATGCAATTTTTGGGTTTTTATAGAATAAATGCAGAATCTACTGTTACTACAGCGAGACAGTATTTTGGAATACAGTCCCTTGTTCATAGCCGTAAATTGGTTTCGGACGTGACTGCAATAAACACATTTTTGCTAAGCATAAAAAAACCTGTTTCACACCTTCTAAATACTTATTTTTAACATTATGAGAGCCTTCTAGAGATGAAATAACAACATTCAGTAAGATTCACACTCTTTTAATCCAATAGTAATGCTTCCTGAGGCTGGGCCAGTCAGTGGACGGTATACCGGTACTATTAAATTACCGCAGTACTAATGAATTGAAAACAGCACTATACTGCCTTTGAAAAATACCGGTACATTTTTTCATCCACATGTTGCCCTGCTGCGGTGACATACAGAGCCAAGGAGCAAGTTGAGTGCGTCAACGGGCACACACTCACAGAGCGCACAAGGAGAAACGCCGTGGGGGGGAAAAATGGCAAATAAAGTCAATTCTACTGGTTAATAAACAGGGTGCGTGAAGCGCAATATGGAGGTATTTGAGCTTCAAAACTATCGATCAAGGTGACGCTTTAAACACGTATGCGTCACGCTGCAAGCACTGCTTTAAAACATGCCTCGCCAAAGGTGGCATGATTAAATTATTAACATTTTTGCGTTAAACTTAGGTTTTTGTGGAATTTCGCCTATCGTTCACAATCATTATGAGAGTCACTTTCTACTAGGGGTGTGGGAAAAAATCGATTCAAATTCAAATCGCCATTCTCACGTTGTTCGATTCAGTATCGATTCTCATTTTTCAAAAATCTTTTTTTTTTTTTTTTTTTTAATTTTTAAATTTTTACAATTTTTTTAGTAATCAATCCAACAAAACAATACACAGCAATACCATAACAATGCAATCCAATTCCAAAACCAAACCAGGCCCAGCAACACTCAGAACAGCAATAAACAGAGCAATTGAGAGGAGACACAAACACGACACAGAACAATCCAATAGTGAAACAAAAATGAATTTCATCAACAACAGTATCAATATTAGTAACAATTTCAACATAGCTGTGATTAAAAATCCCTCATTGACATTATCATTACACATTTATATACAAAAATTAAATAAAAATGAACAATAGTGTCACAGTGGCTTACACTTACATCGCATCTCATAAGCTTGATAACACACTGTCCAATATTTTCACAAAAATAAAATAAGTCATATTTTTGGTTCATTTAATAGTTGAAACAAATTTACATTATTGCAACCAGTTGATAAGACATTGTCCTTTACAATTATAAAAGCTTTTTACAAAAATCTACTACTCTGCTTGCATGTCAGCAGATTGGGGTAGAATTGTTTTGAATCGGAAAAATATCGTTTTTGAATCGAGAATCGCGTTGAATCGAAAAAAAAAAATCGATTTGTAATCGAATCGTGACCCCAAGAATCGATATTGAATCGAATCGTGGGACACCCAAAGATTCGCAGCCCTTTTTTCTACTATATAAAAATCGTCTCGTTCTCGGTGGTTAGCAATGCAGCTAATGGGAGCAATCTACCTCTAAATCATTTATTTACGAATCACTTAATTTGAGTTCCGTAACCCTTATAATAACCAAGCTGTGGCAACATTGTAAGAGAGAACACTGAGGAACTCTTTTTCTATCTTTATCTTCTCAACTGTCTATGTGATGTCAAGGCTTGGTTAGCCCAGAATTTTTTAATAATGAATGAGGGAAAAACGGAAATTTCAGTTTTTGGTCCGGCCCTCACTGACTTGGGACCATTGCAAAATTATGTGCGTCCCAAAGTCACCAGCCTTGGCGTCACTATAGACAGCGATTTTAAATTTCACAAACAAGTCAATGGCGTTTTAAAATCGTGTTTTTATCATCTTCGTCTTTTAGCAAAGGTAAAACCATTTTTATCTTTTAACCTTTTTGAACAAGTCGTGCATGCTTTTATTTCAAGTCGCCTGGACTACTGCAATGCACTTTATGCTGGCATTAGCCAAAAAGCTCTCTCCCGGTTGCAGTTAGTCCAGAACGTGGCAGCACGACTTTTAACAGGGGCCAGGAAACGTGAGCATATAACCCCAATTCTTCGGAGTTTGCACTGGCTCCCTGTTCATTTTAGAATTGATTTTAAATCCTTGCTGTTTGTTTTTAAAGCTTTACATGGACTGGCACCTCAGTATATCTCGGACCTCATCCAAATTTACACTCCTGCGCGCGCTCTGAGGTCCGAGAGCCAGCTCCAGCTCGTGGTGCCCAGGACGAGACTTAAAACCAGGGGAGACAGGGCCTTCTCTGTGGTCGGCCCTAAACTCTGGAACACTCTGCCCCTCCATGTTCAAACTGCTTCCACAGTGGAGTGTTTTAAGTCTCGTCTTAAGACCCACTTTTATTCTTTGGCTTTTAACACTACGTGAGTTGTGTGGTCTTCTGTCCTCTGTTGTCCTGTGTGTTTTTTTTAATAAATTTTTATGTCTATTTTACTGTTTTAATTGGTTTTACCCTTTAAAAATCGCTTTTAATCATATTTATTTTTTATATTGTCTCTGTATTGGTTTTCTATTCATTTATTCTTTGTTTTTATTCAGTCATTGGTGTAGCATAATATTGTTTTTAATATTGTTTTTAATATTGTTTTTAACATGGCTGTGCAGCACTTTGGAAACATTCTTGTTGTGTAAATGTGCTATATAAATAAAGTGGATTGGATTGGATTGGATTAGTGTAATAACACATCGCCATACTACGATGTGTTATTACATGGTGGATCGCGACATCCTGGGGCACGCTCGGGAGGAATTCTCATATCGTCTTGATGTTGTCCGTGCTGCCGGTAGTGGCCATATTGGGCACTTGTAAAGAATGAAATAAATACTGGAAGTTATGTACAACACATGTGTTCAAGCTAAGTTTTCTATTGATTTTCATTTTTGAAATATCGAGTGATAATTTTGCCGTATTATTTTTGAATCACCCATGTATATACTTGCAGTGTGTATATAAAATGTTGCCGGAGGGTTTTGAAGTTGTTTTAGAGAGCTTTGAAGGTTACAACGGTGACTCCCATGAGCCGCATCTTTCAAGCGTTTTGTTATCATCTTTAAAAAGACGTGTGTTCTTGTCTTTCAAAATGATTGTGAAAGATAGGCAAAATTCCAAAAAAAGTGCAGTTCCCCTTTAAAAAAATTATCCAGACCTGCACAATGAGTTTGAAGGTTATGTAGTTAACTAGCTCCCCTGCTGTGCACATATATATACGTAGACGCGCACACAAGCTGCTAGGCTTGATGCCAAATAAAAAGACTCCAAATCGGCCACGTTGCGCAAACTAATAGAAGTGAAATTACGGAATTTTGTTTACAAATTGCTACAATTTGTGTTTTATCTTTAACAATGTGTGTTTTACCTGCTACATGTCTTATCTGTGTACTTTGAATTATTTTTAGTATTCACTAATTATTTTATTCATCCTAAAGCACACACCAAGAGTGGTAAACATAAATCATACATCATTTAATACAATGTCAATAAAGCTTTTTATTCTATTCTAGTCTAACCTAATCCTAGATTATGGAAGGCTATATGTAATATATCAAACTGTAAATTGTTCTTTGAGTGCAACAAGAAAAACCCAGTGCGTTTAATGCCTTTTATTTATTTTTTTAATCTTCCAAAATTGTTCTTTGAATGCAATTAACAGCCATATGTTTAAAGTATCGTAAGATATTTTTGTTAAAATGAAGCAAAAAATGAAATTTTTTCATGATCCCCTTTATTTTAAAAAGTATTGAAAAGTATCGAAATACATTTTGGTATAGGGACCACCCTAGTGGACACGATACTGAACAGAATGCTCTGATTGGTTTGGTCTCATCTAGTGACCATCACTACTCTAATGTTGGTGTTTTTAGTTCATTTAGCCATGTTTATGCTTGAAAAGGCTTAATTTAGGCAAAACATGTTGTAGAATATACTTTACAAAAATGTTTTAAAAATCGCAACGTGGTGAAGCCGCAATATTTGAAGCGCGACGTGGCGAGGGATGACTGTATACATACATCGGATATTATTTAGTTTTGTTTTAAACCACTTTGGTATGTGTATTAGAAAGCATAAGAACAACTGCCGTGGCTTGGTTGGTAGAGCGGCCGTACCAGCAGCCTGAGGGCTCCTGGTTCGATCCCTGGCTTCCACCATCCCAGTCACCTCCGTTGTGACCTTGAGCAAGACACTTCACCCTTGCTCCTGATGGGTTGTGGTTAGGGCATGGCAGCCCCTGCCATCAGTGTGTGAATATAACCCATTTACCATTGTCCTAAAGAGTGGGGCACACCACTTGTTACAACCATACATTTCAAATTTGCTGTTTTTTTTCCTGACTGTTTACATTGTCAACTCCTGCCATTATTTTTCTTGCCGCTGTGATTTTATCAAAGACACTCACAGCGGCAAATTACAACAGATACGACTAAAGACAATTACAAAAAAACAGCAATAAAACACAATTTAGTTCATTATTTACAAATGTATTGTTGGATTGCTGTGTAATATAACCTGTATCATAAATGTATCATGATAGTGTAATACCATGAACTGCAAAGACCCAACATATATTTCATATGCTAAACAGCTCCATAAATAATTGATTGTATTTTCTTTATGACATGATTTATCAGTATGCGAGTAGTGCCAAACCACAGGTGCTTTGTGTATGTGTGTGTTGATTTTCTTTCTCTTCTGTTCAGGTTTTTTATTTGTTATGCAGAGCAGATTTCAGCAATTTCTTTTCCTCTAACACGCTTGTTTCTCCCTCGCTCGCGTTTTACCCTGCAGCTTCACATCCATTATGCAGGAGAGCATCCGGGTAAACTCATCCATGGTCACTAAATTGCGAGCTACCTTTCTGAAGGTGAGTGGTTCCCAGCTTGCATGCATAAGTAGGAGTTACAGTTGACACTTTCTAAACCAACTTGTGTGTGTGTGTGTGTGTGTGTGTGTGTGTGTGTGTGTGTGTGTGTGTGTGTGTGTGTGTGTGTGTGTGTGTGTGTGTGTGTGTGTGTGTGTGTGTGTGTGCACGTGTGTGTGTGTGCGTGCATGTGTTTGTAACCAGTTAGCTTCTGCTTTGGATCTCCCATTGCTGCGCATCAACCAGGCCAACAGTGCTGACCTTCTAAGCGTTTCCCAGTTCTACTCTGGGGAATTGGTGGCCTATGTCAGGAAGGTGCTATATTTTATGATTGCCAGGATAAAAAGCTTACGTTACATTGTTCTTTTTAATTAGTAACTGACAAACATAAGTTTAATATTTTTAAACTTTTTTATTCCAAGCTTCATTACTGCTTCCCTTTACACTAAAGTAGATTGCTGGGCTAGTTTGGTGTTGAGCTGTCTTTTTGTTTGCAGGTACTGCAGATCATCCCGGAGAGCATGTTCACCTCTCTGGCCAAAATCATCAAGCTTCAGATCCATGACATCATCGAGGTGCCCACACGGCTGGACAAGGACAAACTGAAAGACTACTCCCAGCTGGGGGCACGCTATGAAGTAAAGAACCTCATTAGTTTATAACAGCCTCACACATGTCACATCTGCTTTGTAGAATCAAAAGCTGAATTATTCAAAGTGCGGCTTCAAGATGATTATATACAGCATAATCAATATAACTCTCAGACAGTCACACTAGCGCTCTTATGTAAAAGACAAGAAGACACCAAAAAAAAGAAAGAAGTTGAAAAGTTGGCTATATTGAGGCCCTAAGCAGAATTTTATTTTGAGGCCCTCCTCCACCATTACAAAAACAATTTCACACTTTTTTTCATTAATGTGGAATAATCGTTATACTTTTCGAATCAAACTTGAATTTAATTTAATGAATATTTTGTAATAAATCAATTATTGTGAAATAAATTCTTAAATAATATTTTTTTTGTGCGAAATAATAAATGTAACATAATTAAAACATACATTTGCATATCTTCCCGACACATACGGTATCAGACACAATAACCATTAGATGCTATAGCTCAACTGTTTACAAGCACAAGGGATGTTTTGATGAACTGTAGTAAGATAATAAGATAATAAGGGGTGAAGTTCCCGAAGGTTAGTATTACTTTTCTAAATTAAAAAAATAGAAAAACCGTGATTGAAAACTGCATTTTGATAAACTCACAGATTGACTGGCACCAGCTTGCTATCTTAAATGCTAACATAAAAGCAATAAGGGAATAAGCGGTAGAAAATGGATGGATGGATGGATTTTCCTGTTAAGAAAACAACATACCCCAATCTAAACTTCTATAAACACATCGCTGTCTATGCAACTAAAATATTCACTTGTGTATATTGAACCTAGAAGCTGTGCTCTCTTAGAACAGAGTGATCGTTCCAAACTCAGACAAATACGAGACATAGGTGTTTTTACGGTGCGTTCAAAGATTGCTGAACAGAATAGGACGCCACAACGCCTGCCAGAAATAATAAATAATAGATTTTGTTTGTTCCTCAAATTTCATTTAAATAAATCTTAAAGTGCTACAGTACAAACCATCCATCCATCCATTTTCTACCGCTTGTCCCTTTCAGGGTCGTTTGGAATATTTAAAATAATTAAAACTTAGCCATTAAAACATTGATTGATTTTGTTGAAATGGTAAATGATAACACCCGAATAAGTTTTTCAACTTGTTTAAGTCGGGGTCCACGTTAATCAATTCATGGTACAAATATATACTATCAGCATAATACAGTCATCATACAAGTTAATCATCAAAGTATATACATTGAATTATTTACAATCCGGGGGGTGGGATGTGGAGGGGGTTGGGGGGGAGGGGCGGGTAGGTTAGGTTGCTATCAGCCTATTGCAGTCATCATACAAGTTTATCATCTGAGAAATAGACATTGTAACAGTGTAAGTCTCACTTCATAGGATATGTAACAGATACAATTACTAAGACTAAAATACTATCAGTGAAGCATAAGAAACACAAAACATGCAAAATAGTGGGTTTTCCAACAGTGTGTATTTTAGGTATTTAAAAAAATAATGGTGAAAATATTTCAGTGTGTGTAACCCTAACCTTTTGAGCACATTCAACAATACTGCAATGATAACAATAACCATGATAATTCTGGTCCCGATAACAGTGATATGAAATTTTCAGATCGTTACATCCTTACCCAGCACTAACACGTCTCACCGTGGGGGCAGTGGCAACATTGAGGGAACCAATCCATCCAGCCATCTTCTTCGGCTTATTCGAGGTCGGGTCGGGTGGGCAGCAGCCTAAGCAGAGAAGCCCACATTCCTAGCTATCCCCAACCACTTCGTCCAGCTCCTCCTGGGAGATTCAGAGGCGTTTCCCAGGCTAGCCGGAGACATAATCTCCCTAATGTGTCCTGGGTCTTGCCCGTGGCCTCCTACAGGTCAGAGGTGCCCTAAACACCACCCCTCGGAGGCGTCCAGGGGGCATCCTGACCAGATGCTCGAACCACCTCATCTGGCCTCTCTCGATGTGGAGAAGCAGCGACTTTATTCTGAGCCCCTCCCTAATGACAGAGCTTCTCACCCTATCTCTAAGGGAGAGTCCTGCCACCCTTGGAGGAAACTCATTTTAGTTGACTGATACCCATGATCTTGTCCTTTCGGTTATAACCCAAAGCTCATGACCATAAGGGGAGATGGGAACAAAGATCGACCAGTAAACTGAGAGCTCTGCCTTCCGGCTCAGCTCCTTCTTTACCATGACAGGTGGATACAGGGTCTGCAGTAGTTCAGACGCCGAATTGATCCACCTGTTGATCCACCTGTTGATCGTACGATCCACTCTTCTCTCACTCGGGAACAAGACTCCAAGGTACTTGAACTCCTCCACTTGGGGCAAGATCCTCTCCCCAACCCGAAGATGGCACTCCACCCTTTTACAGGCGAGAACCATGGACTCTGACTTGGAGGTGCTGATTCTCATCACAGTGGCTTCACACTTGGCTGCGAACCGATCCAGTGAGAGCTGAAGATCCTGGTCAGATGAAGCCATCAGGACCATATCATCTGCAAAAAGCAGAAAGCTAATTCTACAGCCACCAAACCGGATCACCCAATGGCCTGACTGCGCCTAGAAATTCTGTTCATAAAAGTTATGAACAGAATCGGTGATAAAGGGCAGCCTTGGCATAGTCCAACCCTCACTGGAAACGTGTCCGACTGACTATTGACAATGCTGAAAAAGCTCTGATACCGATCATATAGGGAGGGGGCCGCCACAATCAGGCGGTCTCCACAGGACTTCCTGAGGGACACGGTTGAATGTCCACAAAACCTATGCAGACTGGTTGGGCAAACTCCCATGAACCCTCAAGGACCCTGCCGAGAGTATAGAGCTGGTCCACAGTTCCACGACCAGGACAAAAACTACACTGCTCCTTATGAATTCGAAGTTCGACTATCCGGCGTAGCCCCCTTTTCCATTACACCTGAACAGACCTTACCAGGAAGGCTGAGGGGTGTGATCCCACAATAATTGGAACACACCTTCCGATGCCCTTTCTTAAAGAGAGGAGGCACCACCACCGCTTGCGAATTCAGAGGCACTGCCCCCGATGTCCACGCAATGATGCAGAGTCTTGTCAACCAAGACAGCCCCACAGCATCCAGAGCCTTAAGGAACTCCGGGCGGATCTCATTTCCCCACATTCAGGGAACATTTCCAATACATTCTCATCAGTAACGGAGCAGGAAAGGGCTCGGAATATGAATATGAAAACTATTCTGCCACCCCGATTTTAAATTCATCATCACAAATATTGTGACACAAATTGGCAGACTAATTTAAACACAACTATTGTTATGGATAAACTGAAATCATTTGAGCTTTCCATAATATAAAAAATCTGTCAAGTAGGGAGCATAACTATTTAGAGAGAACACTGCATATGTAGCATTTACTCTAATAACTGTTCACTGTTCTTCTACATCATCCCTACAGGTGGCTAAACTCACCCATGACATCTCCATTTTCACTGAGGGGATCTTGATGATGAAGACCACTTTAGTTGGTATTATCAAGGTGCGTAATTTTTTCTTGTTACATGGTATAAATCACTTCCTCTTTTGACATTGTAAGACAATGAGTTGCCATGAACGTGATGCTTTAGGTGGACCCTAAACAACTTCTGGAGGATGGCATCAGGAAAGAGCTGGTGAAGAGGGTGGCTTATGCTCTGCACAAGGGGTTAATTTTAAACCCCAAGGCTAAGGTAGGGCATTATATCTGTACTATAATACATGCTGTATACATATTCATGTTTCTCTCTCCCAGCCAAGTGAGTTGATGCCCAAGTTAAAAGACATGGCGGCCACCATGGACGGGTTCTACAGATCATTCGAGTACATCCAAGACTATGTCAGTATATACGGTCTTAAAATCTGGCAGGAGGAGGTCTCCCGAATTATCAACTACAATGTAGAGCAGGAGTGCAACAGCTTCCTCAGGACTAAGGTTAGATTCAGCAATCGGAGGTCAACACTTTTTTGCTTTTCATTGTCAGTAAATGATCATTATTTTTTATCTTGATCAGATCCAAGACTGGCAAAGTGTGTACCAATCCACTCACATTCCCATTCCCAAGTTTCCCTCTGTAGACGAGTCTGCCACCTTCATTGGTCGTCTCTGCAGAGAGATTCTACGGATCACAGATCCTAGGTCTGTCTCCTGTTATTACAAAAATAAAATATACTTCCTCTATTGTCCATAGAACCTCTCATGTATTTATTTCTCCAGGGTTACATGTTACATTGATCAAATGAACACCTGGTATGACCTTAAGAGCCACCAGGAAGTGACCAACAACAGACTGTTTTCAGAGATCCAGAGCTCATTGGGTACATTTGGCTTGAACGGACTGGACCGATTGCTCTGCTTCATGATTGTCAGGGAGCTGCAGGTAACGCACCTTCATAACAGTAGTAACTACACATTAAGCTATAGTAAAAATACAGTGGTATCTCAACTTAAGAGTGATTTGAGATAAAAGCGGTCTCTTGGCTAATTGTTACACTTTAAATTGCAAGCAAACATTTTAGTTAGAAGCTTCCATGCCATTAGTTGGCGTAGGAAATGTTACAGTGAACCCCGTAAGATCCACCCAAAAAATCTGGAGCCTCATGTAATAAGAGTTGCGTGGATTTCCTACAAAAAAAATTGTTTATGTTCAATTCCAAAACACTACATACGCAAGTAAAAATTCAAATTAAAGCAATCCAAACTCATTTCTTTTTTAAATCGCAATCAACTTGAAATTGATCCCAGATATTTACGTGGCTTGGCACGCCCAGGCCACGCCCCCTTATAAATACGTGAATCGAATTGGTGAAAGTAGCCACGTGGCTGAGCGCTGCACAGTGTGCCCAATCAGGAGTAATTAGGAGGTGCTTGTTTCTTGTGATTCCAGCGAACTATCATTGTGGGTGGTCTCAGAGAACTGAACACAGGCTGAAATGTTTAAAAAATGGTCGGGTCAGGAAGAAGATGGATGAGCATGGCTAAAACAGATGAGTGGACCGGAAAAAACATAGTGCTGCATCCCTTTGAAAAGATAGTCGCTACAATGATATGTAAAACTTTAGAAGAGGTGGATGACTCTGCTTACCCCCAAAATAAAATTAATTTGTGTAATTTACACAATGTGTTTACACGGATCACAGCCAGATTAGAGTTTGGCTTAAACTGAATCAGAACATTTTAAATTGCACCAAAACTACAATATATTCCCTCAACGACACATACTAAGATAACATCAGTGAGAGAAAAAATAAAATATAATAAACAACTCAAAAAGTATAAATTATAATAATACAAGTAAATATATGGTGCTATATATATACATATAAACGTACATATTGTTTTAAATGTACAGATAGGAAATAAAAGTAACAAACTATGAAGTAAATAAATCAGTAGCTAGGTCAAATAATGATAAATGAAAAAGTAAACAACAGTGTAAATATATATGTATGTACTGTATATGTATAAATATATATATATATATATATATATATATATATATATATATATATATATATATATATATATATATATATACATACATACATACAATAGAACAAAATAAATTGAAAAAAACCTAAAGAGGAGACAAAAGGATTCGAATGGCAATACAACAAAATAAAATAAAATGAGCAATATTACTAGTTGTATAAACAATAACACTAATAATTGTATATTAGACAGGTTCAATCTGAAATGTCGGCATAATATAATAGCTGAAAGGTTATACAAAGAAAGTGGATGAAATGAGTAACTACACAGATGTAAAATTCACAGTCAAGCCTGGAGTTAGCGTTATGTTGACATGGTTAAACGTGACAAGACACGGCCTTCATTAATAAAGGAAAGAATAAGAAAAAAAACAATGACTCGGCATCAGGCAGTCATACATATTGTGAACTCCTATCTGGCTCGGATACTGATTATTAGGGCTGATGCCTCCAGTCTAGCCCCCGGACATGGCTACAGAGAGCTAAGCTAACGCTGTCCGGCCGTGCATTGTAAGGTAAGCCATACCGACAGAGATTACTCATTTGTACAACACTGGCTGCGGTGATTGTGGGACTTGACAAAATCGTGGGCGTCTTTGAGAGATGCGAGCCGCCGTCTCTTTCCATCCTTGGTCATAACCATTAGTTTAACGGTAGTGAAGGGCTGGTTTGAGGCCCAGACTGTAGAGAAACCTCATTACGGCCCGCTGTTCCAGTACTTCAGGGCAGTAGTCTTCGAAAATGTGGATCGGTGAGTCCTTGTACTTGAGTTTGCCTCTGAGTTTCCAAGCTTCCCGCACCACCAGCTCCATCGTCTGGAATCGGTGGAAGCATATCACGACAGCTCTAGGTCTCTCACCGGGGCCTGGCTTTGCTATTAGCGAGGGGTGGGCATGGTCTAGCTCCGGGGCCGACGATAATGTGTGCTCATCTAAAATCTCGACAAGCAGTTAAGAGAAGATTTTTGTTGGGTGTGGACCTTCAATGTTTTCAGGGACGTCGACAATTCTTATGTTGATCTTACAACTTCTGCTCTCCAAGTCTATTAGCTTAGCTTTTAGCATAGCGTTCTCCTCGGCTACGGATGTTAGCTTGGTGTCCGTGACCAGCTTATCCTGGCTGGTCGCGTCGGCATACAACTCTAGTGAAGAGAGGCGCTTTTGGTGATCCAGAAATGGAGTCTGAATACAATCTAGCTTGTTGTCAAGTTTGGAAAAGGCAGAGTTAAACTCAGACGAGAGAGAAGTCGTGTGGTCCACTAGCATTGTTGTTAGCGTACCCATGATGGTGCTTGGAGCCAAGTCCTCCTTCCTTTGCTCCTCCTTCTTAGATCTGTTAGACATTTTCTCATTCAGCGCGAGAAGGTATTAGTATTATTCAATGTTAGCAGCAGTTACTGCTTTCAGTCGAGCTATACAGAATAGTAGGAGTTAAATTAGCGGGAGCATGGAATAGTGTGACTACTCCATCCTGTCGCCGACTGGAAGTCTGGCCTTAATCTTTTCTTACATTGTTGAAATCATATGTTGGCAAAACCCCAATGACCACATATGTGCGTCGCCAAAGTATCCATAGCATACATGAAGCATGACATTGGCTTGAGCCACCGCACATTTCCATGTAAACGTCAGTCTTGAAACGTCTCAACTTTGCAGTGAAAAAAATCATAAACCAGGTTTTTGTGCATAGGCCGCTGTTCTTACATGCTAGCATTAGCTTTTATGGAGAGATAAACACAACTTTGTTTTCCAACCACAGGGAGAAAGAAAGAAGTGAGTGATATTCATTGAATTAAAGAACAAAATTATCAAAAACATGACAGAGTGTGCAACTTGCTAACTTTGCAAAACAGTTGGGAGTGTAGCACTGCTCATCTGTGCCCTACTGAAGCACAATGAGCCAAGGATGTTAAAATAATTTCTAAATGGTGAACATTTATTCATGAAAATATTGAAATGCTGCTCATGGTGTGTTTGATGGAGAAGTAGCTGAAATGAGAACTGTAGAAGTCCACTCTTCAAGGTAAATGCTGTACATTAATATTATATGACTTAATATAAGTGCTGTAGTTGTTTGTACTGCATTCGATTGTATTGTTTTTTATAGAATATTTTTTTGTTTTTGTTTTTTAAAAAGCCTGTTACACATGAAAATTTTGCCGTTTCGGGTGTGGGGACAAGCACCAAATAAATTGATTTCACTGGGCGACATTGATTTGACATGCAAATGTTTTGATTTAAGAGTGCCGTCACAGAACCAATTAAGCTCGTAAATTGAGGTACTACTGTGTTGCGAACAAATTGAATTTGACGCTTTAAATTTTGTTGTACATTGCTTGAATGCTTGTGTGCTGTATGAGGATCCCAATCATCCCAACATGTGTGGACTTTTAAAATGTTCTCCCATCCCTTTAGAATTTCTTGACAGTGATTCAGAAGAGCATTCTGAAGGACAAAGCTGCATTGGAGGTCTTTAAAGCAATGCTGGGCGCTGTCAACCCGGTTCAGGGTATCGTGGGTAGGTAATACAAATGTAAAAAAAAAAAAAAACAGTATATGTTAGGAGGTTCTGTAATAAAACATTTCTCTTCTGGTAGGTAATGCCAGCAAAGTGTATGCCAGTGCACTGGCTAAAACCCAAAAGATCTGGGGGCCATATTTAGAGGCCATCATGAAGGTACTTGCTTCTATGTTTCTAAATGAAACATCTAGATATAATTCTACTATCTTTACAGTTTAGGGAATACACCTAATCCAATGTTGACTATGTAGGTCGGTCAAATGCAAATTCTACGACAACAGATTGCTAATGAGCTGAACTACTCCTGCAAGTTTGACTCCAAACACCTGGCGGCTGCCTTAGAAAACCTGAACAAGTCAGTCCAGTGCTCACACCTCACCCAGCATGTAACAAAATACTAAGTATCACAGCTTGTGCACGTGACTGTGAAGAATCTTTCATCTGGCTTTGTAAATTGTGCATGTTTTGTTCTGTACTTTATGGCTTCTTATTAAATTATGTTTCTCACTGTATATGTGCTAGGTCTCTTCTAGCAGACATTGAAGCCCACTACCAAGACCCATCACTGCCCTACCCGAAAGAAGACAACACCCTTCTGTATGACATCACTGCTCATTTGGAGGCCGCGGGTATTCACAACCCGCTTAATAAGGTTTGGAGATGAATACTCATGATTTTGCCTAAATATTGTTCTGACTATTTAATTGGCTTTCACAGATCTACATTACCACAAAGCGCCTCCCTTACTTCCCCATCATCAACTTTCTGTTCATTATAGCACAGCTGCCGAAGCTTCAGTACAGCAAAAACCAAGGTTAGTTCTCACCCACTTCCCTCATCACAACGTACGTTTTAGTTGTGAGTAAATTTTAAAAGAGTGCAACATTTCACACATGCATCTTTTTCTCTCAAAAATGGCAACATTTGTCCAAAATATCTGTTGAAAAAAATAGCAAAGCATGTTACCTACCGTTGTTTTTACATATGGTAGTTCGGCCTGTCAAAATTAATATTGTGATTAAAATGGTTAATGCTGCTAAACCATCTGCAGCACAGAATGACTCAAAATACCTGTAAAGTCTCTGGCAAGAGATTTTGGGCAGTTATTCCAAGTATTAGTTATCATCATTCATGCACAAATGGGCGGTTGATGTGGTAGTGACAGGCTGCAGAACTAAACAAGTCAATATGGAAGACACTAATAAAAAATTAGAGTATAAAAAAATGATGGAAGAGTATTATGCTCACTCTGTTGGAAGGAGTTTTCCTTTCACAAAGCCTGTGTCATCTTAAAGAAGCCATATTATGGTTTTTTTCTACATTCAAAACACTTCCTTGTGGTTTACATAACATGTAATGGTGCTTTGGTCAAAAATGTTCATAAATAATGTTTTACAGACCATCTTCGACCCGCCTTATTACCGTCTGTTCAGAATGCGCCATCTGGGCTCCTTGAATGGCTGCCATCGTCTTCGAATTTGTCGATTAACCAGAACAACGCTCAATCCAATCAGCTGATGACCTGTTATTACAGTTCCGAATAGATAGACATCTTCAATGTCTTCAAACGAAAGAATCGCCTGGCACACGACTCTCTACTTTACCCAAGAGCCCCTCATGTATCCAGCAGCAAACATTTCTTCAGGACAGGCAGTTCCCTAGGGAACTGAGCTTCTCGCCGTGAAGATCCTGTCAATTTTGTTGAGAGACCAGTTTAGAAATTCCATATTTTATGTTTCGAAAAACAATGCAAAAGAGAGGTTCTTCGAAAGTTAAGACAAGACGAGACGAAACAAAGAGCCAAAGCAGGAGAGATAAGGGAGTGGGAGAGGGAGCGTCCGCCTCTGTTTAGAGCCAGAAGAAGAAGGATATTGGCCAAAAGCACATGCAAATTGAATGTTTTGTACTTTTACCAGGAATGACCTGCAGAAAATCCACTGACCCAGTTGACTGGCCTCCCTTAGTACTCGGTCTTCTCACCCTCCTCAAGCAGTTTCACTCCAGATACACGCAGCAATTCTTGGCCCTAATTGGTCAATTCATCCGCTCTATCATGGAACAGTGCACGAGGTAACCAGGCCGAAAAAAGATACCCAAGTTAACATAATCTGTATTGTTTTATAATGATTTGATTAGCTTTGAATCATAATTGTAAATGAATGCAGTCAATGCCTCTTAATAAGTTGTCATCATTTTCTGTTTCGCCCCAATTATAGCCAGAAGATCCCTGACATGCCCTCTGATGTGGTGGGAGCGCTCATGTTCCTGGAAGACTACATCAAATACACAAAACTGTCCCGCAAGGTATACATTCCAAATGAAAAATGTTTCATTTATGTTGTGAATAAATGCATAGCATTTATATTTTCACAGTAAAGGAGGTCGGTTGTATTGTAATTTGTTCTGTTTCTATTTTTCCTCTGTGTTCAAAAGGTAGCTGAAGCCCACGTGCCCAGTTTCATTTTTGATGAGTTCAGAACTATACTGTGACGACCCGGAAGAAGCAGAAAAAAGGATTTTGTTGCCTTTTATTTTACTTATACATTTCATTTTTGAGCTCATTCATGTCCTAAAGCACATGTACAATTGTATATTGTTAATAGATAGAAAGCTGAAATTGCCTTACAGTCCCTAACATTATGTATTACCACATTTAATACATTAATAAATATCAGGGGTTCCAACCTTTCTGAGTGCACTACCTGGCTAATTTGTGTTATGAACAACTCCTTCACAACATTGTAGAAAGTTCTGGAGAGTTCCATTTGACTTTAATCCAAAATGCAAAAAACAAACTTTTTTCCACACACAATGAATTTTGGAGCATTGTACTTGTCCCTCTCCTCTTCATCCTGTACATACTCCCACTTTTACAAATAATACATCAACATGGTCCATCATCACTGTCACCCTCACTGACATAAACATCTGGATGAACAATGACTTTCTCAAACTCAACTACAACAAAACAGATCTCATAATTATTGGTCCAAAATATCTCAACAATTCTGTCAAAGATTTCAACATATCCTTAAACAACCTCACTCTGTCCCGTCCATGCACATCCGGAACCTTCGTCTCATCTTGGAAAAAAACGTTTCATTTGAAGATCATGTCAAAAACACATCACTACACCAGCCTACCTCTACTTCAGGAATATTACCCATCCTCTCCTTCTGTACCGCTGAAACACTCATTCATTCATTCATCACCTCCTGACCAGATTACTGCAACAACATCCCTTATGGTTCATCTTTCAAAGTCCTCCATAAACTTCAACTCATCCAAAACTCAGCTGCATGCCTCCTCACTCTTTCTTGTCGCTATGACCACATCACCCCTGTCCGACAAGAACTTCACTGGCTTGCTATCCCGCAGTGCCTCCATTTCAAAATCCTTCTCCTGACCCATAAAGCCCTCCACAATCTGGCCCTCTCCTACCTCTCTGACCTCCTGACCCCTCACATTGCTGTTAGAAACCTCTGTTCCCCCAACAATCACCAGCTGTCTCCTCCTCACAGGACCCAACACCAAACCCGGGGGACCCGTGCCTTTTCCATCGCGGCCGGCGCCCTCTTTAACTCTCTCCCCCTTTCCATCCTCTCATGTCATAATCCCACAATGTTCAAAGGACTATTAAAAAACCCACCTTTTTAAAACTGGACAAACCATCTTATAACACAATGTTCTTTTTCTTTGGAACATCAAAAAACATTGATACAAAATACATTTAAAGGTGTTGTCTTATTTACCAAAATAAAATAAATACATAGCAAATGTGCGTCAGTGTCCGCCCTGAGATGGGTAGGTCGTGAGTTCAAACCCCGGCCGAGTCATACCAAAGACTATAAAAAATGATCTCCCTGCTTGGCACTCAGCATCAAGGGTTGGAATTGGGGGTTAAATCACCAAAATGATTCCAGAGCGCGGCCACCGCTGCTGTTCACTGCTCCCCTCACCTCCCAGGGGGTGGAACAAGGGGGTGGGTCAAACGCAGAGAACAAATTTCACCACACTTAGTGTGTGTGTGACTATCAGTGGTACTTTAACTTTAACTGTAGATTGTTTAAGGGGTTGGCATAGGTACTGCAGGGCGGGCTTGAAATTTTTGGTAGATTTTTTTAAATATTTCCCCCCACAAATGAACATTGAGTCAACACACTTTCATGTAGTTGAATTTGAATATATTCAAGATAGCTTGTGATTGGTGCTCTAGATGTCAGCTAGCGATTAACGCACTAGTTGCCAGATAGCAATTAGCAAGTTAGTTGTAACCGTGTTAGTTGCCAGTTAGCCACTAGTTGTCAGGTAGCCATTAGCGCTGTATTTGCCAGCTAACATTAAAAAGTTAAAGTACCAATGATTGTCACACACAAACTAGGTGTGGTGAGATTATCCTCTGCATTTGATCCCATCACCCTCACCCCTTGGGAGGGGAGGGGAGCAGTGAGCAGCAGCAGTGGCCGCGCCCGGGAATCATTTTTGGTGATTTAACCCCCAGTTCCAACCCTTGATGCTGAGGTAATGGGTCCCATTTTTATAGTCTTTGGTATGACTCAGCCGGGTTTGAACTCTCGACCTACCGATCTCAGGGCGGACACTCTAACCACAAGGCCGCTGAGTAGGCTTAAGGTCACTGAGCAGGCTAAAGGCCACTGAGCAGGTTACTTGTTAAATAAAACCTTCACCTTGTTTTTCATGAATATTTAGGGCTACTATGCTACTGTACTTCAATATTGATCCCTATGGGGGTATTTCCATCCATCCATTTTCTACCGCTTGTCCCTTTCGGAGTCGCGGGGGGTGCTGGAGCCTATCTCAGCTGCATTCGGGCGGAAGTCTGGGTACACCCTGGACCAGTCGCCACCTCATCACAGGGCCAACACAGATAGACAGACAACATTCACACTCACATTCACACACTAGGGCCAATTTGAAGAGCTACATTTTGGTTGTCTGCTAGTGATTACTGCAGTAGTTGCCAACTGTGGATCAGAGCACTATAGTTGCCAGCTAAGTGTTACTATTTGAATAATGTTAGTATTGCTCTATACTTTAGGGCTAGTGTAATATAAAATACTATCATAATTTCATACAAGATATATAAGTGGGAGTTCACGCTCCTTCACTCCATCATGTTAGGGGGCCTGGAAAACGTTGAAGACCCCTGCTCTAAATCAGAAATCTGGGTTGTGTTAAAGCTTTTACTTTGAAAACCAAGACACAAAGCCGGAAATCGGAACCACTATGACGTCATCACTAAAGTTTTCCACCTTTCGGCGGGTGATTTGGCAGACTTAAAAGAACGTAAACTAGTCGTAGGCATTGTAGCTTTACCAATACTACTGATACAAGTCTCAGTTCTCTAGACTTTGTATGTAGCATTAAACGTTCGAATAAGTTTACTACGCTATGCTAACGTGCTGTTAGCTTAATCGAGTGTGTTGGTGACGTCGCTAGCATGTCGCTCAGTCTGAGCGCCGTCCATGGAACACTGGTCAGCCTCAAGTCCTGTCAGGCCGATCTCTTGACTGGGATGGACATCGTCACGTCAGTGGCCATGGACCTGGCAGAGGACCAGGGTAACTAGCGCTTTGTTGCCCCCCCCCCCCCTTTGCTGTACATATCCTACCAAGTCAGTCCTACACTGTTTCAATGTCCATTTCTCTGATGATGCAATTGTTGATGACTGAAGTATTGATACCAACCAAACCTAACCTCCCCTCCATATCCCACACCCTGGATTGTAAATAATGTAAATAATTCAATGTATATACTCTGATAATTGTCTTGTGTGATGACTGTATTATGATGTTAGTATATATTTGATAGTATATATCTGTATCATGAATCAATTTAAGTGGACCCCGACTTAAACAAGTTGAAAAACGTATTCGGATGTTACCATTTAGTGGTCAATTGTACGGAATATGTACTTCAATGTGCAACCTACTAATAAACGTTTCAATCAATCAAAAAAACTCTTGACTGTTCAACACGGAAAATACTGCTAATTTATGAGTCAAACACAGTCGTACCTCAGCTTACGAGTTTGATTGGTTCTGTGACAGAGCTCTTAACTCAAAACCCTTGTATCTCAAACCAACATCTCCCATTGAAATCAATTTAAACCTGCAAAAACAGCAAAATGTTAGAATGCAACATGCCTTTCACACAGAAAAGCAAACGTTCCAATATAAATGTTGTATAACAAAGAATGCATTATATTGTAGTACTAACAATTACAGTAGTTTTATTAAATAATGTAATACAAATGTACATCCTTTACCTTGGAGCGTAGACTTCTATGGTATCTTCTTCAAGCAGCTTTCCCATTAAACACACCCATCAGCAGCTTTTCCACATTGTTATAGATAAATGTCCGCCGTTTAGATATTTTGGGCTGGCGTTAATCATTCTGCTTCAGTACGGTGCAGACATAACAGTGATAGGCTTGAATGTCTTCACCAAGTTGGTGACATGCTCCGTCATGTTTTTATTATTTCTTTTTTTTTAATTCAATGAATATCAACTTCTTCTCAGCACTGTCCTTCACACTCATTTTCTTCATTGTCATTGTTGGAAAACAAGGTTACGTCCATTTCTAGCTATTAGCTAATTACAGCGAGTAAGACCAGATGTTTTGGTCAAATCTTGGGTGGTTCACTATGGCATTTGCTATGCCAACTAATGGCGGGAATGTTTGTAACTAATATTTTTGGTTTGTAAAAGTTGGCCAAGAGACAGCTCTTGTCCCAAAACACATTCTTAACTTGAAGTACATGTTACATAAGATAAATCAACATTTCAGTCTGTAATGCAAAATGTCTTAATTTAAGTTGAATGGTTATTATTTGTCTGTAGCACCACATTAAAAGCTGACATTTTGGTTATTCGGTACAGAAGAGGGACACAATTACAAATGCTGTGATACACTCAAATTACTGACATTCACAAAAGTGAACTGAAATGGATTCTATTTGTTACACTGAAATAAAAGACTTCTTCAACCCAGTGCTAATATGTTGGTAGACAATTAGATCCAGGGCTGCAGCTATTGACTATTCTATTTTTTTAAATGTTGTTGTACTTGTGCAATGAGAATAAAGATCCATCATTATGCTTGTTTTCCGGTCCTAATTTTGCAGGATTCTTTCTGGTTAGGTGTTGTATTGATTTAGTGCCATTGTGAAATACCGTACATATCAGCTCTGTTTTAGCTAATTCTCGGCACTCTGCTCTTCCAGCCACACTATCACAGGCTACATCACCCGCAGTTCGGGCTGCATAACCAATAGGTGCACGGCTCTTATGTGCGCTCTATTCAGGCATGTGATTTTTCCGTCTATAGTCGGAAATCTGTCTTTTTTTTTTTTATCTCTGTAAAAATATAACAAAATATTTTCTGTTTTTCTTCTTTTTTTTCGACCTACAATGTGTGTTATCTTTAATCTTGATCCGTTTCTTTGCCATACCTGCCAACAACTACGAGTGTCCTGTAATGGGTACGGTTTTTGATAATCCATTCCGGTTTACGGTTGCAGTGGTAAAAGTACAGTTTTCCATTAAAAATTATTAACTTAAAAATCCAAGCTACGAAGCGAATTTCCCGGCAGCTTGGCACTACTTTTTAAACATGTAGCGATTTCTGTAGCTTAGCTATTATTAGACCCATGTAGTGGTTAGCTAAGCTACATGCTAGTGCAACTCCAAAGGCAGGGGACAACATACAGGTATATGGGAAAAATCTATGATGGTTGGTTGGTTTACTATGATGAGTCACGATTGGTTAAGATTAGGGCAAAACATTGGGATCTTTCTGTGTGGAGTTTGCATGTCCTCCTCGTGACTGCCCTCCGGCTTCCTCCCACCTCCAAAAACATGCACCTGGGGATAGGTTGATTGGCAACACTAAATTGGCCTACTGTGTGAATGTGAGTGTGAATGTTGTCTGTCTATCTGTGTTGGCCCTGCGAGGTGGCGACTTGTCCAGGGTGTACCCCGCCTTCCGCCCGTGTGCAGCTGAGATAGGCTCCAGCACCCCCCGCGACCCCGGAAGGGACAAGCAATAGAACATGGATAGATGGATTACAGACAGGCCAATCAGAGGCAAGATAGGGCGGGTCATCGAACTAGGAAGGGAAATCACAACTGACACGCACATCCCAAATGACGACAAGAGAGTCGCAGAAGAGAAGAGGGAATATTCAAGCGGGCGATTTATACATTAAAAAAACTAGTGGAAGATGGCAAAGGGAAACCCACAATGCGTCTACTTGGCCACATTTGGACGCGTCTGGATAAAACAATGCCCAAAACATTAATTTTAGTTGTTTATCATGTAAGCCCAAATCAAAACTGCTCTCGACATGGAAGACGTGGAATACACATTTAAGAACACACATGATTGTGGCAGACATGTGATGACTTTTGCTACAGTATAGCCTGTCTGAACGCTAAATTTCATTTTCATTGGTGTTGTAGAACAAGACAGTAGTTGACATTTTGTTCATTATTTCTACTGTTTATATTTTGACATTGAATAGTTGAATCATTTTGAAAAATAAACAAC
Source organism: Entelurus aequoreus (assembly GCF_033978785.1). NCBI lineage: Eukaryota > Metazoa > Chordata > Actinopteri > Syngnathiformes > Syngnathidae > Entelurus > Entelurus aequoreus. The sequence continues at coordinate 51,363,384 of NC_084741.1, forward strand.
ATGACTGCAAAATATTTGTTATTTCATGCTATAAATCACAAATGGCTATTCAGATAAAGGAAGTTAGCTAATAGAATTAACATTGTACTCTTTATGATTTTTGCATTTGGAGCAGTTAGAAGTGGAGAGGGAGTCGAAGAAACAGAAATTGGCTATAAAATTCAAGGCAGAAACAAAAAAGAAAACGCAATCTGCTCAGAAATTTGCTAGTAAGGCTCATGTCAGAGCCATCAAAGCAAAAATGCCAAAGTAATGTGTGAATAAAGCAAAGTAATATGTAAATAACTAGATGCGGCTGTGAAATGAACACTCGTAAGGTTGTAAATACTGTAGAATAGGCTAATCCATGTGGTCATGAACACAAGTTGTAATTACTGTAGTGGCTAAATAACACAGTGACTGAAACAGACACAGTGATACATTTGGATGAATGGGGTATGTATTTATGTCAACTCTGTTGATAATTTTTCAATTCTTTAAACACAAACATCTTTAAGTTGTGCTTTTGTTTGATAATTTTTGCATGTTCAATTGCTGAAAAACCAGGAGCTTCAGGGGGGCTTGCCCCTCTTGTCCCCCCACCACTGGACCTGGCTGGGGACCTGCAGCCCCCAGACCCCTGGCTTATTTTCAGTCTTTTTCATTAAGTTCAAATCACATGCCTGTCTATTGGATCAGTCTTGCGCAAACAATGTCTGCCTATTCTACTCATTAAACAAATCGAAGCAACAAAATACACATCAAAGCTTTTTTCTGATCTAATTAATCGATGAATCACAGCAGCCCTAATTAAATCTGCTGTAACATTATTAATAACATTATTAGCAGCTTTTATAACAAATGTGCTTTGACCTTTGCTTTAAATAACGTGACGATTGTGTGCATTGCTGTGTTGTATGCACAGATGAAGGGAGGAACCCCGGCATTGACGAGATGAAGGAGCTCCTGTTGGAATGTGCCAAGCTGGATCGAGAGATTGACTGCTTTGTTGACATTGTGCAACAATCCACAGCGGATGTGAGCCACCTGGACAGATGAGACACATGATTACATTAGAGAAGTGGTTTCATTGAAGAGATGTACTTGAAAGTTCTCAATCAGTGTGAAACAATGACATGGACTCTTGTTTACTAAAAAGCCTTCTGTCTTTAAAAAAAAAAATCTAGATTACTGCACAGCAACCAGAAACTATGTTTGGTCTCTCCTCCAAAGTGAAGGAACGCTTTAGTGAGAGAAAAGCCAGGCTGTCTGAGAGAGATCTGCAGAATCACAGAAAAGTGGTGGCTTTTAAGGATAGCATCAATAGCTGTTTCGACCAAGGTACAAACATGCTTGTTAAAATTAAGACATAATGGTTGAAAGTGTTCAGGGTAATGAGTGTAATTAACAACCATCTTGTTTCCTTTTGATATAAATATGTATACCCTACAAATTTGTTTTTTTTGGTAATGGTCCCTGTTACACCCCTTTTTAAAAGGCATTTACTCTGTTTTAGAGACAGTGAGGGAGCAAAATAACACCCTTCTATTACCCTGTCAATGTTTTCTACTTGGTCATTATTTCTAGCCATGTTGGTTGAATCTGTGCAATGCTTTTCTCGCCTTCTAGTATTCTGGGAACAGGTTGGTTTTTGAGACATGTATTGTGAGTTTTTATTTGTTTTCTCTATGATCCTGCACAAAATGTCACTAAATCACAAAAGTCTGGGTCAGTTGATATTTTTGGTGACATTTAATGTTTAGAACTCACAACTTTTTACCTACTGAAAGAGGGACACTGGTCCAAAGTCATGTCCGTCTCCTGTTTTCTTTGGCAAAAGTATGAAAGTTACTTAATCAGTTATCTGTGTGTTATGTTTTTTGTAGACAGCCAAGAACCAAAAAACATGGAGGAGCTTGATGAGGATATTGCTGTAACACAGACCCAAGCAAACTTTACCTGCCCTCTCACTCAGGTACACACCTCCAGCTGCTTGCTGCACTTTATTTTGGTATCAACAAGCTGCTAAAAAAAACATTTGTTTTTTTTCCACGTGCATTAAACTTCTGACAGGAAGAGTAGGCTTTGTCCATGTATTCTTTGGCAAAGATCACTTCTTTTTTATATCTTGTTTTAACTAAAGATATTCTGTTAGTTTGAACATCAAATATCTTGTTTTTGTAGTGCATTCAATTAAATATGAGTTGAAAAGGACTTGCAAATCATTGTATTCCGTTTATATTTACATCTAACACAATTTCCCAACTCATATGGAAACAGGGTTTGTAAAAGAAATCGTATTCCATTGTGCAAGTGTCTACTTATGATGAAATGAAATGAATGAAATTTACACCAGTCTGGGTGGCACTGTGAACAAGGTGGGTGAAGTGTCTTGCCCAAGGACACAACGGCAGAGACTAGGATGACAGAAGCTGGAAATTGAACCAGAAATCCTCTAGTTTCTGGACGGCCGCTCTACCAGCCGAGCTACTCGGTTATTGGGAAGTGATTAATATGATATGTATTTATTTGCGCTGCAGGAGCACATGATCAACCCTGTGAAGAATAAGATTTGCAACCACCACTATGAAGAAACTGCCATCAGGAGCCTCATTGAAACAAGAAAAAAAAATAAGAAGAGATGTTTGTAAGACACATTCCCCAAAATAAAAAAAAAACTAAAAAAAAGTTAATTTTGCATCGTGTATTATGGTATTGCATATGCACATGTTAGCTACTAGCTGCTTCTGTGACTCTGACCACTCCTCTCTGTGCCCCTCAGCTGCCCTGTGGTGGGCTGTGGAAACATGGAGGTGACTCTGTCAGACCTGGTACCTGACCACACCCTGAAGAGACAGATCCAGAAGGAGCAGAGGCAGGGTGACCGCACATAGGACTCAGCACTTTCATCCAAAACACTCATCTTAAAACAGCAAGCCTTGATCTCTTGTTATCGTTCAGAAAATGCACCCACGTTGAGCAACATTTGTTTGTGTTGGGTTGTAATATTGCTTTTTTCCCTTTTGATTTGTCTGTAAGAAAATGTTTTGTATTTCACCACAACTATTTGGTGTTCTTCACTCTTTCTGAATTATAATTAAAACTATTGTTTTTAGGATATTTTTGATATTTGAAAATAGACGTTAAACCTGCAAATGTTTTTAATGCTGTCAGGTAACTGACTGCACCACTAGAGGGCGACATCTGCATGATGACAGCAATGGCGTAGTGGCACATTTCTTTTGATTCTTGAAGAGTGGCAGAAGAAGACAGAAATGAGGCTAATAGGACACTTGTGAACATTGACAGCAGAGTGGTGAGTGGCTATGAAAGAAAAGGCCCAACATATTTCTGATGGATTTGTTCTATTTAATTGTAGGAAGGCTGGTATAAGAATGTGATTATTTGCCATATTTAAAAAACAATGTTACATTGTGCACACACATGCATTATACAGTATGTGGTCAGATTCCTCCCAGCCTCATTAGGGTCTATGTGCCAAAGAGTAACAAACAAAGGCTATGTTGAGATACAACTTAGGCGAAGCTAATCTTTTAATATTCTTACATGAGGCATTTTAAGGGTCTTTTCTTGTGCTTTGCACAGCACTAGGAGTATTTCACTTAAGATTTGATGTTGCTGATTCATTCATTTCTCTGAACTTTATCTGAATGTAATCGTATTTGTACAGACAGGATGTTCTCGCGCTGTACAGACCAAAATATTTTATTTTCTCGCAGAATCTTAGTCTGACCAAGACATGTTAGGAAACTATCCTAACTGACATTTTTCATCAATCCATTTTCTACTGCATCAAACAGGCTAAATCCAATGTAGGTCAGGATACACAGGATAAAAGCTATCTTTTTTTTTTTTTAAGTTCCTCTTTTAACCTTTTGATGTTGCTATACACTTTTTTTTAAATAACATTTAAATTGTCTGCTGTTTCTCTTCTCCCCTCTGTAACACTTTGAGATTCTAGACATAAAAAGTGTGTTATAGATAAAATGTTTGAGCAAAAACAAATCCCACTTTTCTGCTTTGTGTTACAGTTGATAAAGGAACGCATTATGGGACATATTGTAATACTCAATATTTGTATACAAATTTACCTCCCATCATTGGATTTTGATAGATTTAGGAGCATTATGACATAACTTTTTCCTCCAAGTACAACCATAATGACCAACATTAAAGCACAGTAGCGTGGTAGGTGTAAATATTCATCATAAAGTTAAAGTTAAGTTAAAGTACCAATGATTGTCACACACACACTAGGTGTGGTGAAATTTGTCCTCTGCATTTGACCCATCCCCTTGGTGAGCAGTGGGCAGCAGCGGCGCCGCGCCCGGGAATCATTTTGGTGAAACAAGGCAGACGTTTTATTAAACAGATTTAATATTTTGGCCACTGTAACATTACACGCCGTTGAACAGTAACACTGTGTTTAAACATTAAATGAAGTGATTCTTTGGTGTGTCTATCTGTGTTGGCCCTGCGATGAGGTGGCGACTTGTCCAGGGTGTACCCTGCTTTCCGCCCGAATGCAGTTGAGATAGGCCCCAGCACCCACCGTGACCCCAAAAGGGACAAACGGTAGAAAATGTATGGATTCTTTGGCGTACCACTAGTAGTACACGTACAACAGCTTTTCTGTCCATTATTGTCTTGCAACGAAACTTCTGCATGTCTTTAGCACCCATTCTCTGTTCATAAAATCCTTTAAAAAATGGCTACTAAGCGTTGTTTAATGTGTTGGGTGTAGCAACGATATGAAAATAAAATTTTTGATATACACCACTTTTAGTGTGAACACATTCCCACCATCCATTTTCTACCGCCTGTCCCTCTAGGTGTTGCGGGGTGGTGCTGGAGCCTATCCCAGTGGGGTACACCCTTGACAAGTCGCCACCTCATGGCAGGGCCAACACAGACAACATTCACACACTAGGGCCAATTTCGTGTTGCCAATCAACCTATCCTCAGGTGCATGTCTTTGTATGTGGGAGGAAGCCGGAGTACCTGGAGGGAACCCACACAGTCACGGGCAGAACCCTGCCTTGTGGTTAGAGTGTCCGCCCTGAGATCGGTAGGTTGTGAGTTCAAACCCCGATTGAGTCATACCAAAGACTATAAAAATGGGACCCATTACCTCCCTGCTTGGCACTCAGCATCAAGGGTTGGAATGGGGGGTTAAATCACCAAATGATTCACAGGCGCGACCACCGCTGCTGCTCACTGCTCCCCTCACCTCCCAGGGGGTGAACATGGGGATGGGTCAAATGCAGAGGATCATTTCACTGCAACTAGTGTGTGTGTGACTATCATTGGTACTTTAACTTTTGACATGCAAACTCCACACAGAAAGATTGAACCTATAGGACCTTCGTATTGTGAGGCACACGCACTAACCCCTGTTCCACCGTGCTGCCCCATTCCCACAAGTTTAATCACAGAGAGCATGATGGTCTTTATAAAAGTCCCTTTTGTTGAATTGTTGTATCTAACCCAGGGGTAGGGAACCTATGGCTCTAGAGCAGGGGTGTCCAAACTTTTTCCACTGAGGGACGCACACGGAAAAATGTAAGCATGCGGGGGCCATTTTGATATTTATCATTTTGAAACCATAACAAAATATATGGATTTTTTTTTTTAACCTTTAGGGCTCCCGGGGACCATGAAGGGTCTCAGTCATTAAAACGTTAAAAATAAGTCAAATTATTATTATTTTTTATTTAACGCTTACAGTAAATCTCTATATCAACTTCAGGTTGATAAAAAGTAAATAAAAAAAATAAATAAAGAATAGCAAAACTGGAAATATGCAGTATTTAGTCATTAGAGCTCTACAAGATCAATAATGCAGGACACCATTGATTTTAATTATTTAATATGAGTGAAAATATTAATAAAATCCCACTAAATATGTTTGGGATCCAAAAGGTCCCCCACTCATAAAGTGATACATTTTTATTAGATTTTTTTTACGTTTTACCTTTGAACTATTATTTGTTTTTATGCTCTTTTTTCAAAGAAATCTTTGATGTTTTTATATGGCAACCACACAATATATGCAATATTTTTTCCACATAAAACATTTTAAAGTGACTTTTTTGAAGTAATTGGAGCCATGAATAGGTCAATAATTCATTATAACATAGATTTTTTGTCTTTTTTTTTTAGCAATGGTAAAAATAAAGAAAGACAAAAGAAAAAAAACTGCCTGCATGGCAGCTTTTTCTCGTTAGATTTCACCTCATTCCACTTTTTAAAATGTTTTTTTAAATTTTTGCAATATTATCAATTTTGCAATTTTTGCAGAATGTGTGGCGGGCCGGTAAACAATTAGCTGCGGGCCGCAAATGGCCCCCGGGCCGCACTTTGGACACCCCTGCTCTAGAGCCAGATGTGGCTCTTTTGATGACTGCATCTGGCTCTCTGATAAATCTTAGATTACATTTCTTAACACGATAAGTAATGAATACATCCGCTGGTAATCACAGTGTTAAAAATAATGACTAAAAAGCCATCAGCAAAACCATGCAGCACCAGAAGTCGCATTAATGGTATGTAAGTATTTAATTTATAATTGGTTAACTTCAGAATAACAATGTTATTAAAAATAATAAGAGACTTATTATACTGTAAAAATGTTGGTCTTACTTAAAAAATGCACGCATTTAGTTTTATTCAGTGTTAAAACAGTATTATATGGCTCTCATGGAAATACATTTTAAAATATTTGGCTTTCATGGCTTTCTCAGCAAAAAATGTTCCCGACCCCTGATCTAACCAGACAATTTCATGGTAGCCAGTCATGCAAATGGGGCAACAACCAAAAAAAAGGGTGCACTGTGCCTTTAAAAGATGACACCTCCCAGTAGTGGCTCAGTGCAGGCTGAGTTTGCTTTAAACCAACAGTGTGGCTGCTAAGCACACACACTGTTGTGTAGTGCAGTGCAAACACTACACAACACAAACAGGAAGAGAGCGGAGCACACACACACACACGCAAAAGTACCAATATTTTGTATTGACTTATTGTTTTTGGAGCAGGTGAGTCAGTAGTGACGTCACTCAGACAAGTTCGCTTTATTGCTGATGTTTACCGCAAACTGAGCCAACAGGTGTGTCGAGTCTCACCTGTTGCAACTGTGTGTCCTCCTATAGGAACATGGACCATCGGCACCACTTTGCACCTAGTTGACCGCTTCCCGGCGTGGTGGAGAGAGCAGGTGGATCCTGCTCGCCGTCTCACCTTTATGGGGAACCAGGTGGAGAAACTAACGCACTTGAATTACGTGGAAGTGCCGACGTCGGATCCCAACGGCTTCGACCCGGAGGAAGAGGGACCGCGCATCGGCGTCTCCTACATTTTCTCCAATGACGCGGACGACGACGACGACGAGCATTCGGACGCTTTCCCACCCGAGCACCAGCAGGCGAAGCACGACGAGAAGCCGTTCGAGCTCCAGGACGAGCTGGGGTGCTCGGTGCTCTTCCGAGAGGAGAGCGTGTTTGACAGGAGCGGCGGCGCCGCCACGCACACCGCGGAGAGTCTGTTGAACAAGTGCAAGCCGGGGGATGTGCTGGAGTTCGTGGCCACCGGGCAGTACCCACACTGGGCCGTGTACGTGGGGGACTTCCAGGTGGTCCACCTGCATCGCGCCGAGATCAAAAACAGCTTCCTCACCGACGTGAGTCAGGGCAAGAAGGGCCGCGTCGTCAACAGCCTGTACCGCTACCGCGCGCTCACGCCGGAGTTGATCGTGCGCAACGCCGTGGACCACGTGGGCTCCCGGGACCGGGAACTGTACTGGAGGAACTCCGAGTGCTTCGCCGCCTGGTGCCGCTTTGGGAGGCGCGAGTTTAAGATCGGCGGAGAGATCCGGATCGGAAAGCAGCCATACAAGTTGAGATTACACTTTTCCCAGGAGGAGGAGCACGTGTTGGAGTTCCAGAGCCTGGAGGACGTGATCATGGAGCGCAGGAGGAACGAGCAGATAGGGAAGGATGCTGTGATGCAGGAACTGGCCAATCACCTGAACGCAACACAGGACTTGAAACAGTCTTATGGCACCTGATGCCCGTCATCGTGCTCTGTGACACTACTTTCTAACAGCAATATACACTCATGTTATTTTCCTACCAATTAGCAGCTTTAATGAGTTTAAACATCTGCTTCGCCGGTGTTGTACCGAAATCTGTTACCCATCGGAATTTGTAACTCCAGGGGGCGATGTTCCCATAGCGTTTGTTTGATGGTTAAACGGCAAGCCCAAGGAGGAGGAGAAGAAGAACGCTTGCGTAAATGGCGTAAACTATCCTTAATGCTGAAACGTCAATTGTCAGAATTTCAGTATTAATACATTACACATATTCTGGAAATCAATGACTTACTTTCATTATAGTATGAGTCCATTGTATCGCGTAAACTATCCTTAATGCTGAAACGTCAGTTGTCAGAATTTCAATCCGGAAAATGTATGTGTGTGAGTGAGAATCAACAGCTGATACAATGGACTCATACTATAATGAAAGTAAGTCATTGATTTCCAGAATATGTGTAATTTATTAATGCTAAAATTCTGACAACTGACGTTTCAGCATTAAGGATAGTTTACGCCATTTACGCAAGCGTTCTTCTCCTCCTCCTCTTTGGGCTTGCCGTTTAACCATCAAACAAACGCTATGGGAACATCGCCCCCTGGAGTTACAAATTCCGATGGGTAACAGATTTCGGTACAACACTTGTTGTACGGCAGCAGGGTGGCACAGGGGTTAGTGCGTGTGCCTCACAATATGAAGGTCCTGAGTCCTGAGGATCTTTCTGTGTGGAGTTTGCATGTTCTCCCCGTGACTGTGGGGGTTCCCTCCGTGTACTCCGGCTTCCTCCCACCTCCAAAGACATGCACCTGGGGATAGGTTGATTGTCAACACTAAATTGGCCCTAGAGTGTGAATGTTGTCTGCGATGAGGTGGCGACTAAGCTTATCCAGGGTGTACCCCGCCTACCGCCCGACTGCAGCCGAGATGGGCTCCAGCGACCCCGAAAGGGACAAGCGGTAGAAAATGGATGGATCTGCTTAGCTTCATGTCTAATGTCTAACATACACAGGAATAAAAGCGCCTGAAAGGAGATAAAAGCCAAAATGTAAAATACCCCTGCGTAAGGTGTATTGTTTGCCAATGTCTGAATATATAAATGCCGTCGACTAGGGCTGTCAACCCTAATAAATAACTCATGTGATTAATTACAAAAAATGATCGCATCAATTATGAACATATACCGAGATTAATCATGCAATTTATTTTGACCAGACAAGCTCTTTGACCTTAGGTTGATAGGCAACACTAAATCGTCCCTAGTTTGTAAATGTTGGCCCTGTGACTTGTCCAGAGTGTACCCCTGCCTTCTGCCCAAATGCAGCTGAGATAGGCTCCAGCACCCCCCGCGACCTCGAACGGGACAAGCGTTAGAAAATGGACGGATGGAAGCTCTTTTACCTTCACTGCTACACGGGCAGTGTTAAGATCGATGCATACAAACATGAGTAAGGACACTCCGACTGTTGTGCTCACTGGCAAATTTCACTCCAAAATACAGCCTAACTCAGGGGTGTCAAACTCATTTTAGAATCGGGGGCCACATTGAGAAAAATCTACTCCCAAGTGGGCCAGACTGGTAAAATCACGGCACAATAACTTAAAAGTAAAGAAAAGTTCAGATTGTTTTCTTTAAAAAAAAATAGAACAAGCACATTCTGAAATTGTACAAATCATAATGTTGTTGTTTTTTTTTTTTTACATTTCCATGTTGTGGCTAATAATGTTCTATCTTTATTTGTCGTTATTTATATTTTCTGAATACAATTTATGATAATGTTCATCAGTCAACTAATTGGTGTTAATTTTCAATCTATCAAGTTAAAAAAGTTGTATCAAAATCAAATTACAGTATATTATTTATGTAGTTTGATCATTTTCCTCGACTGATGTACTAACATCATGTGGTTTATTTTGTACAATTGTAGCATCATCTACAAAGATACAAAGAATTGCTATTGCTACATCCAGTGCTCACATTTAGAACAGCAGTTTTTATTTATTCAAAAATTTCCGGTTAATTTTTATACTTAGCAAACTCTTCCCACGGGCCGGATAAAACCTGTTCGCTGGCCTGATCCGGCCCTCGGGCCGTACGTTTGACACCCCTGGTCTAACTGGATTTTAGATGAAACTTACCAAGTTTTGTGCAAATACATGACATGCATTCAGTAAAACGTGTAAAAACGCTTCTGGATGACATTCTCAGAACAAAGTTGCATTTGTCTTTAAATATTGGGGTAATCACCCGTGATTAATCCAAATTCCAAAATGTTATTACTCAAATAAAAATAAAAAAATCATTTGACAGCCCCAAAAACATTTCAAAAGTCTGTTTAGCTATATAATTTATTGTCAACTGTAATTACATTTTCTTAGTTGAACGGAAAACATTAAGTTGACATAAAGTCTCATTTTCATTTCAACCCTTTCAAAGATCTGACTGAATTCATTTGATATACTTGCTTTTTGTTAATAGTCTGTACCAAAAGGTCCTAAAACCGAATTATACGAAAACTGAAGACATTTATTCGCCCCAAAACCATTTCAATCATATTCAGTACAGGCCAAAAGTTTGGACAGACCTTCTCCTCATTCAATGCATTTTCTTTATTTTCATGACTATTTACATTGTAGATTGTCACTGAAGGCATCAAAACTATGAATGAACACATGTGGAGTTATGTACTTAACAAAAAAAAGGTGAAATAACTGAAAACATGTTTTATATTCTAGTTTCTTCAAAATAGCCACCCTTTGCTCTGATTACTGTTTTTCAAACTCTTGGCATTCTCTCTAACTCCACATGTGTTCATTCATAGTTTTGATGCCTTCAGTGACAATCTACAATGTAAATAGTCATGAAAATAAAGAAAAAGCATTGAAATGAGGTGTGTCCAAACCTTTGGTCTGTACTGTATATATATAAAATAAAAATATAACACAAGCCACATTTTTAGAGAGTATAATTCCAGTTTACATCTAGAATGCCAATGATGATTGAAATATATAAATGAAAATTGAACATTTGTTTGCAAAGACGACAATGAGACAATTAGAGGGAGGACGGGAAGTCACTTTGCTATACAAGTTCTTCAATGAGCACAATCGTGTTTCTCACCTTCTTTATCAAAGTGCTGTGACTTGCAACTTTTTTTTTTGGCCCCACGGTGGCTTATTTTGCATTTACAGTTCATTTTTAAAGCACCAAGTCGCCAATGTGTGGGAGTCTTTGTTGAGCACTGGGGCAAACAGCAGTTTGTCACGCTCTATATGATTGGCTTTAACATAAGGGTCAACATTTAGTGTCAAATTTGATTCAAAAACCAAATCTAAAGGACAAATGTGGCTTACACACGCCATCATAACCTAGCCTTGTACTTTGCAGCCATAACTGCACTTTTATGAAGTCATCTGTTTAATTTTTGAGGACAAAATATTAGTAAGAAAATATGGAAATAAATAAATACATATATATTTGACTGATGTTTGTTTTATTTTTAGTACAAGCTAAATTATTTAGTCTTTTTTGGGGGGATTTTATTAACTTGCGCAGGACATTTTTGTCCCACCTGTACTGAAGGAAGATAAGTCATTTCTTTGAGTTGCCACAGGCATGAAATGTTCTTCGCCCTTATTTGGCTTTCTTCCCTTCCCTTAGAACTGCAGAGTTCATTCAGTTAAGTCATACACGCAGCTTTTATTTGACAATAGTCCTAAACAAGCAAAAAAACCTGTCACTTAGTCATCGTTGTTTTAAAACAATGGAAATTATGGATTGTAACTGAGCTTCCGGCAGGGAATGGCCACAAAAAATGAGATCTACCTGGAAATGTTATGGTCTTAATGCAAAAACAACACCGTATTTCCTCTCTCCTTGCATGTTTCATGCCTGTTGTGTTTTTTGTGCAGGTCATGTCCCAAAAGAGCTAAAAAAAATAGGATCATGCATGAGAGCTGCTAACTAGCGGAAGAGCTGCTGGACACATTAGCATTTATTCAATTCTCTATGGTCTGTCACTGTGCTCAAATAGGAACCGTGCGTGATGCATATTTATGATAATATTTTGGTAACGGCAACAGAATGGGGACTGCATGGGGGGAAGCACACCCTATTTAAACCGCTGTCTAAGGAATGGATGCAATTAAGAATATGAAGTGACCTTTTTCTCTAGTGTTTGCAGCACAATCACATGTCGCACACGTGAACAGTGGAGAGTAATAGAAAGTTGAGAACAAGAACATGAAAATATTAACTCTGCATTAATGTTTCACTTTCATAGGGGGAAGAGGGTTGTTAGGGAAACAGAAGACTTAAAGGCCTACTGAAACCCACTACTACCGACCACGCAGTCTGATAGTTTATATATCAATGATGAAATCTTAACATTATAACACATGCCAATACGGCCGGGTTAACTTATAAAGTGACATTTTAAATTTGCCGCTAAACTTCCGGTTCGAAACGCCTCTGAGGATGACGTATGCGCGTGACGTAGCCCGACGAACACGGGTATGCCTTCCACATTGAAGCCGATACGAAAACGCTCTGTTTTCATTTCATAATTCCACAGTATTCTGGACATCTGTGTTCGTGAATCTGTTTCAATCATGTTCATTGCATTATGGAGAAGGAAGCCAAGCAAGCAAAGAAGAAAGTTGTCGGTGCGAAATGGACGTATTTTTCGAACGTAGTCAGCCACAACAGTACACAGCCGGCGCTTCTTTGTTTACATTCCCGAAAGATGCAGTCAAGATGGAAGAACTCGGATAACAGAGACTCTAACCAGGAGGACTTTTGATTTGGATACACAGACGCCTGTAGAGAACTGGGACAACACAGACTCTTACCAGGATTACTTTGATTTGGATGACAAAGACGCAGACGTGCTACTGTGAGTATGCAGCTTTGGCTTTTTTTTGCGTATGTACGTAACTTTTTTAAAATATATAAGCTTTATGAACCTTGGGTTAGGTGAACGGTCTTTTGGGCTGAGTGATTGTGTGTGTTGATCATGTGTTTGAATTGTATTGGCGTGTTCTATGGAGCTAGGAGCTAGCAGAGGAGCTAGGAGCTAGCATAACACGTACCGTACCGTAAGTGCGCGTCACGTACGTAACTTTTTAAAAATATATAAGCTTTATGAACCTTGGGTTAGGTGAACGGTCTTTTGGGCTGAGTGATTGTGTGTGTTGATCGGGTGTTTGAATTGTATTGGCGTGTTCTATGGAGCTAGGAGCTAGCAGAGGAGCTAGGAGCTAGCATAACAAACACGCAGGTGTTATTATGCAGGATTAATTTGTGGCATATTAAATATAAGCCTGGTTGTGTTGTGGCTAATAGAGTATATATATGTCTTGTGTTTATTTACTGTTGTAGTCATTCCCAGCTGAATATCAGGTACCGTGAGTATGCAGCCTTGGCTGCTAAACATTCGATAACTTGACCGTATGTGCGCGTCACGTACGTAACTTTTTAAAAATATATAAGCTTTATGAACCTTGGGTTAGGTAAACGGTCTTTTGGGCTGAGTGATTGTGTGTGTTGATCAGGTGTTTGAATTGTATTGGCGTGTTCTATGGAGCTAGGAGCTAGCAGAGGAGCTAGGAGCTAGCATAACAAACACGCAGGTGTTTTTATGCAGGATTAATTTGTGGCATATTAAATATAAGCCTGGTTGTGTTGTGGCTAATAGAGTATATATATGTCTTGTGTTTATTTACTGTTGTAGTCATTCCCAGCTGAATATCAGGTCACCCCCGGCTCTCACAGCATCTTCCCTATCTGAATAGCTTCAACTCCCCACTTGTCCTTCACTTGCACTTTACTCATCCACAAATCTTTCATCCTCGCTCAAATTAATGGGGAAATTGTCGCTTTCTCGGTCCGAATCTCTCTCACTTCATGCGGCCATCATTGTAAACAATAGGGAACTTTGCGTATATGTTCAACTGACTACGTCACGCTACTTCCGGTAGGTGCAAGCCTTTTTTTTATCAGATACCAAAAGTTGCAATCTTTATCGTCGTTGTTCTATACTAAATCCTTTCAGCAAAAATATGGCAATATCGCGAAATGATCAAGTATGACACATAGAATAGATCTGCTATCCCCGTTTAAATAAAAAAAATTCATTTCAGTAGGCCTTTAAGACAGGGCCGGCCCGTGGCATAGGCCGTATAGGCAAATGCTGAGGGCGCCGTCCATCAGGGGGCGCCACGCCAGTGCCACAAATGTTGGAGAAAAAAAAAAAAAGATAAAAAAAGTTGGTACTATTATTTCTAAATACAAAAAATAATCCCACGTTAATTAAAATGCAAAGTAAAGCCTATTTAATAGAAATATTATTTGTTACAACATTACGCCCCCCCCCTCCCTTCCTGTATCATGACTCTTTTTGGACGTCACCTCATCAAAAAAACAACACAAGATGTCAAAACGGCCAAAACTCAGGTGCCCAGGGAAGAAAAAAGAGAAAAGAAGAGGAGGAGAAACGAGAAAAAGACAGAGGTAGCAGGTAGGTAACATTAGCCTACATGAAATTATTTGTCGGTTACAGAATGTAAGAGTAAACTGGCTTTTTAGCATTAAGCTAATGTTACATGATTCGGCAATTGCTAATCAATAAATAGCTAGTTCTGTTTTAACGTCGGGTTAACATTGTGGAGGGGGCTAAATTGTTATGGAAAATAATAATGTAACGTTAGGTATTTACAGTACTCCCACCTTACATTCCTCAGAGACATTTGTATTAGATCTTTTAAGCAGGTGTTTTTTGTTTACATTGTTATTGCCTTCTGGTTAGCTAATGTTTGCCCTGCAGGTAATAGTCACTTTTCCACCCCTTTATATATTAGGTATAGTTGTAAGTCTAGTTGTTAAAGTGCACATCATTAATGTTAATTAAGCAATATTACATGAGAGGGAATGCTGTTTTTTAATTTGAGCACTGCTGTGATTCGGTTAAAGATAATCATAACATTCTCGTATAATATTTTATACTGTTATTTTGCATTCTGCTATTCAGCATTTCACTGTAATGATGACAATAAATTGATTGTTAGATATTCATTTTTTATTTTTTGTATTCATTTATTTATTCATATTTTTTTTTATCTTGTTAACTATTCTGATTGTTAATTTGCTTTCTTTAAGTAAAAAAAAAGGTCAAGGACAAAGCTATTCGGTTTTTTGTGAGTATATACACTTCACTGCCGATGTGGGCGGGGGGTTTGCCACCTAAAATCTTACCTAGGGCGCCAGATTGGTTAGGGCCGGGCCTGATTTAAGACGAGAAGAGGAATTATATATGCCAGGGGTGTCAAACCAATTTTAGATCGGGGGCCACATGGAGAAAAATCTACTCCTAAGTGGGCCAGACTGGTATAATCACGGCACGATAACTTAAAAATAAAGACAACTTCAAATTGTTTTCTTTGTTTAAAAATAGAACAAGCACATTCTGAAAATGTACAAATTATAATGTTG
This sequence comes from Entelurus aequoreus, assembly GCF_033978785.1. Lineage (NCBI taxonomy): Eukaryota > Metazoa > Chordata > Actinopteri > Syngnathiformes > Syngnathidae > Entelurus > Entelurus aequoreus. The sequence continues at coordinate 51,378,958 of NC_084741.1, forward strand.
TTGGTTTTGTTTTACACTTGCATGTTGCGGTTAATAGTATTCTATCTTTATTTGTTGTTATTTACACTTTCTGAAAAAATTATGTTTATCAGTCAACTCATTGGTGTTAATTTTCAATCTATCAAGATAAAACATAATATCAAAATCAAATTACAGGATGTTATTTATGTAGTTGGCTCATTTTCCTCGACTGGTGCACTAACGTGGTATATATATTTTTTACATATGTAGCATCATCTACAAAGATACAAATAATTGCTACTGTGACATCTAGTGGACACATTTAGAACATCGGTTTCTTCCATTCAAAGATTTTGGCTCATTTTTATACTTAGCAAACTCATCCCGGGGGCCTGATAATACCTGTTTGCGGGCAAAGGCCGTACGTTTGACACCCCTGATATATGCAGTCAAAGCTATGGTGGGTTGCTAACTTCTTTTTACACCTAAGTGACAACAAAGACGACGTGGTTCAACTTTGTCTTCTGTCGCTGAAATAGTTTGAAAAAAACTAACTAATTTAGAATTTAACAGAGGTTACTTTGCTATGTGACTTGCCGCTTTGTGTATGTCCCGCCTCCCTGCGCTGTCATTGGCCGGCGAGACAGCCACCCTTGTTGCTTCAATGCCATGAAAAAGGTGTCAGTCATGATCGCGTCACCACTGACCGGACACAATATCACGACATGACGTCCCGTAAAGCCTGGTAACTAGGGGTGTGGGAAAACATCGATTTAAATTCGAATCGCGATTCTCACGTTGTGCGATTCAGAATCGATTCTCATTTTTAAAAAAATCATTTTTTAATTTTTAATTTATTTTTTCATTTATTATTATTATTTTTTTAAATTAATCAATCCAACAAAACAATACACAGCAATACCATAACAATGCAATCCAATTCCAAAACCAAACCCGACCCAGCAACACTTAGAACTGCAATAAACTATTATTATCATTATTACTATATATATATATATATATATATATATATATATATATATATATATATATATATATATATATATATATATATATAAGGGAATGGTTTGAATTAGAGGAAAAATGTGGGTGGAGAAGACGGCCAAAAAAGGGGCGTAAAAATCAGAATACTATACAGCAGGGGTCCTCAAAGTTTTTGACGCGGGGGCCGCATTGGGTTAAAAAAATTTGAACGGTATATATATATATATATATATATATATATATATATATATATATATATATATATATATATATACATATTTATATATAAATGTATATATATATATATATATATATATATATATATATATATATATATATATATATATATATATATATATATATATACATATATATATATATATATATATATATATATATGTATATACATATATGTATATACATATTTATATATATATATGTGAATGAATCAATAAAGTACCATCTATCTATCTATCTATCTATCTATCTATCTATCTATCTATCTATCTATCTATCTATCTATCTATCTATCTATCTATCTATCTATCTATCTATCTATACTGTATATATATATATATATATATATATATATAGAGCCCGGCCCCCGTTAAATTTTTTTGAACACAATGCGGCCCCTGCGTTAAAATCTTTAGGGACCCCTGCTGTATAGTATTCTGATTATTACGCCCCTTTTTTGGCCGCCTTCTCCACCTACATTTTTCCTCTAATTCAAACCATTCCAATTTCAAAATGTACTGCTCAATTTTTTGTTTTCCCCAAATTCCCGCATTTACAGGAATTCCACATCTTCCAGATTTTTTCCCCCATTCGTGGACGTTTAGACAATTTTTCAAAAACCCACATTCTGTACATTTCTCAACCAATTCAAACCATTTCACTCATCCTGGACATTAAAACGCACTTTTGAGGTTCCCAAAATGTCAGCACTTTTCCTCTGGCAAATTAATCTGCAAACTTTCAAGCTTTCAAATTTTCTAGATTTCTCTACCAATTCCAAGGTCAAATTTTTTGCTAGTTGTTAGTAAATTTTTAGCATGGTAACTTTTTTTTTAGCAATATTTTTAGGTATATGCCTCAGAGTCAAATATTTTGTTACTTGACCCATGCTAACATTAGCATGCTAGCTTCTTAGCTAATTTTGCCGTTATACCCCTTTAGAGTAATATGTTGCCTGGTAATTGACACATGCTCATGTTAGAATGACAGCTTTTAAAACATTTTTTTAAGCTCATTTCACATATATGCAACTAGTACAGTTCACAAATTGACGTTATCTGGCTAGCGTGCTAACAGTTAGCGTTCCAGTATTTCATTCACACGCAATTTCTCCTTAAAGTTTTCGAATATTAGAATTTTTTTCAGTTGTTTTTTTTCGTGTGTGTAGTCAAATGGTGGACAGGCAAAATTAACGTTGGCGAATACACATCTGGTGGCCTACAGGTTAGCATGTTGTCGGCACAGTCAGCAGATAGAGAGTTTTAATCTTTGTCGGTACATGTCTGTGTGAAGTTAACATATTTTCTCCCTATACGCAGATCACGCTCTGTACGTAGGGCAGAACAACCCGTAAAGGGCCTCGTTTTGCATGAAGAAGCACATTAAAGTGTAAATTAATGAATGACAAGGCGCTTCATACAATATCTTAACCCAAATGTATTCTCGGCCAGGTCATGCTCTGTTACTGATTAAAATATGAAAGCAAAATTTCCTCCGTCACTTCCGGTGGCTCCGTGGCCGACGTAATTAGTACTTGCAGTGCAAAACTGAATATCCTGGGCAGCTTTTTTTTAAATTTATGTTTTAATGATGTTAAAATAGTTTAAAACGCTGAACTTCAAGATATTATTAAAAAATTGGACTGTTACAAAATGATGCTGATTATCAAATATTTTAGATGAGTGATAGATATAGCTCAATTAAAGATATTGTTATTCTGGAAATTCATTGTGTTGCTGAAGGTAATATAATTGATATTGTACTGGGATATCCATGATTTCAGCCTTTCAATGTTCCTCTTGGACAACCAATTTTTGACCTCGGTATTAGTCAATTCCTATAGTTACGGCCCTGGTGGTGCGTTCAAGGACCCTCGATTAAAGCTACAACCACTACTGCGGGTTTTATAACCAGGGGGAGACTGGAAAAGGAAAGTTGGCATTTTTAAAATCATATTTAAGTGAATAATGACATATAATAATGGTGATTGTTCATATTCTGGTTACTTTTTAATTATTTTTTTTGGCAAAAAAGGTACACACACACACAAATACACAGGCCAAAAGTTTAGACACACCTTCTCATTTCAATGCGTTTTCTTTATTTTCATGACTATTTACATTGTAGATTGTCACTGAAGGCATCAAAACTATGACACCTATGAAGTGAAAACCATTTCAGGTGACTACCTCTTGAAGCTCATCGAGAGAATGCCAAGAGTGTGCGAAAAGGTAATCAGAGCAAAGGGTGGCTATTTTGAAGAAACTAGAATATGTTTTCAGTTATTTCACTGTAGAGGTTGACCTCTAGTGGGTTCCTCGGACCACCACACACTGCCACAAGAGCCCGGATTTCAGGGTACAACACTGTTTTATTTTCATAAATAGTGCAAGGCTTTTGCTTTCCAGCAACATTTCTTTTTCTGAGTCTGTGTCTCTCTCTCTCTCTGGCTCCCACTCCAACTACAACCCCATGTCTCGTTCCGGCTGCTGCTAATAAAGGCGACAGGTGATTAGATAACAAGGCCCACCTGGGCCATCCACTCACCTGTCGCTGTCTTCGAGGCCGGTCCTTGCACACCCCGTTCCGTGGAAGGCCCGCAGGCCACACCCCCCTCCACATTCACCTTTTTTTTGTTAAGCATGCAAAACGCTTAAGTTTTGATGCCTTCAGTGACAATGTACAATGTAAATAGTCATAAAAATAAAGAAAACGCATTGAATGAGAAGGTGTGTCCAAACTTTTGACCTGTACTGTATATATACATATGCATATATATACTGTTAATATACAGTACATTTATTCAAGTTTTTTCTTTCTTAGTATGTTCTAGATAAATTAATCCTATCTTTAACAAGTCAAAAACCTAATTAAGGTTTTACATGTGTTTTAAAAAGGTGGTCTCTGCCAAAGCCATGCAATAAGGAGTTTTTCAATAAGCGTGTGTATGGGGTGGCGATGTTGGGTTTAGGGTGGAATGGGGGGCCCTTTAGGAGTTTTGTATATGGGGGTCCAGAAGTTCCTGGTTCGTCCCTGCAAATGAAATAAAAAGGTGTGAAAAAACTAGTAATAGGTTTTGGGGCCTCCATATAAAATTCTTCCCTGATTTAGCCAGGGTGCAGCTCACCTGTGACCCTAATGAGGGTAGCAAATGACTCTATGTCGTATCTTTAATTCTATAAATTAATCCAAATCCAAAGTCAAAATGTTTTGTTGTACATTTACACACATTTCTTGCCATCGTGACCTTTTTAATTGTGAAAAATGAAAAATGCCGCAGCCCGCAAGGAAACTTTGTGTAGTGGGAGAGATGTGAGCCATCCTCCCCACCTCTTCCTGCCATTGTTCCACCGATGGAAGCTTTTAGTCTGACATGTTGGCTCATTCTTGTCAGACTATTGAGTCCTGCCTGCTTTCCTGCGGGGGATTGGAATAAAGCCCAACCCCTTCAGGCAAAACTGTCAATTTTGGATGGAATTCAAATCAAACCCACCCAAGTGTTTACTAATTGTCTTTATCTGCTAAAACTCCTTTCCACACACAAACAGAGACCCCAGGGGGGCCCTAACGGGCTGATGAGACATCAGGAAGTGTGAGAGTATTTATGCATCACCTCCAAAAGTGCTACAGGACTGCCATGTGGAATAAAAACTCCAAAATCTAGCATTTGTCAAGTTATTTGCTTGACTATTATGTTAATTATTATGCACCTCCAGGTGTTTTATTCTATCACTTTATGCCAATTGGTTTCTTTCGCTTTCTCCACAAGAGGTTTGGGAAAGTGTGTGCTCGAGCAATGATTTTTAACCGTAGGGCCGAGCCCATTGTTCGGAGCCGTGTATAGAGAGAGTGTGGACAAGTCACTTTCAGAGTTGGTCCCAAACATGGCGCCCTGTGGTCACGTGAGGGGCTTTTAATCAATCATTTAAGAGGTTATCTGACCATACTCTCTCTATACACGGCTCTGCCATTGTTGGGCCGCGAGCACCCTCTAAAGCAGACCTAGGCAAATTAAGGCCCGGGGGCCACATGCGGCCCGTTGAACTTGTCAATCTGGCCCGCCGGACATTCCCAAATATTTTTTTTAGCTCTTTTAAGATGAACTGTAGCTGCCATTATGATGTGCAGTAATGTTTTCAAATTTCCATAAGTCCTGAACTATACAAAGTATTTCAATGGTTGAAATCTGCGCTTTTGCATGAGACACTAGTTACTATGGTAATCTAATTAGTTACTATGGTAATCTATGTCACAGCAGCTCAGACAAGGCACCAAGCAGTGTGGGTGGGGAGCGTTTCCACAGAGTGTTTCCAGAGCGGCCAGCCTGAAATGCGGGTGTCAGGGACAGACACGAAATTACATTTTTACAACAAAGCTCTAAAGCTTAGTGATATATCAGATATATCAGATTGTAGGTGGGTTTATTTTTTACCCTTCGTGTTCATATTTCGCTGTTTTTGTTGCACTTTTGTTGGTTTTGCTTCATTGTAAAAAATGTCGATCGGGAGGGGGTGTGTCGTTCATATGTTGTCAATATTCAGTGTTTTATCATTCATAGTTAATATTGTAAATCCCACATTCTTTATTTTCATGTATATTCTGGGTGTCTCATTCAGTAAATTTTTTAAAAATTACATTCCGTTTTTAATGCGGTCTGTCGTAATGTGTTTAGCATTTAATCAGACATTATTGTGAGGTTTTGTATCAGTGTTCCTAAAAAAGGGATATACCGGCCCCCAGACAAATTTTTTTCTCTAAATTTGGCCCCTCGAGTCAAAATAATTGCCCAGGCCTGCCCTAAAGGGCTGCCAAAAAATATCTGTTTCTCAGCTGTTGTCTGTATGGGATGCAGCGTTACTCAGTTGTAATACACTTTTCCACCACTCGTGGCAGTAATATCATTAAACAAACACAAGAAGTCTGGAGCTAAAGTCATAGAGAAATTTCTTAAGCGCAAAAATTATGACTTAAGCCGTGAAGCTATACAGTATTTAGAATTTATTTATTTTAGCACTGCGTAGTTGGATGTAAAAGTAATTTTCATCAGGTGTTATGAGTCCCTTCTTTTGCAGTATATACGGTTAGTATTTATTTTGTCATCAGCCTGACCTAAGCCTTGATTATAATCTTTGTGCGTGACACCTGGTTGTGAATCATTTGAGAATGTTTATCCTGTTAAAGTGTTAATATGAATAAAATGAAGAGTAAGATTATTAATTCAGTGTTAATATTTTAATAAAGGCCCCTCTGTAGTGGATCTGTGTTTTTTATTTATTAATTTATTTTTATTTTTTGTGAAAATGTACGATGTGCATTTATTATATAAACGAATGAAGGTTTTAGCAAGCAGAAAAATTGTTGTTTATTTCAACAACTTTCCCCTAAAATACGCATTGAGGCTACAAAGTGGGTTTTACACGATTACTCCATTAATCGGACAAACTAATCGATAGATTTCTCGATTACTAAAACAATCCATAGCTGCAGCCCCAATCAAAACAAACAAATCAAAACAAACTTATATTTAGTAAAAAACAAAAGTTTGAACACTATCCACCTCCGATTTGTACAGATTTGTGAGCATTTTTTTCCAGTGGATATCAAAATAATCGGTTTCAGGGTCAAACTGGGTCCATAAAAAAGCTCTTTTAAGGAGGGATGTTCCAATCAGGATTTTATGCTGCCGATTCTGATACATAATCCTCCTTGAGTAAGATCAGCTGACACCAATACCGATACCAATCACATGTATTAACTGTTTAACATCATCAACACAATAGTTAAACTAGTTCATTATTTTCTTTCTCTGCGTATAACATGTTCAGTATCGTCCTCCAGTGATAATATACGTAATAATGATACTTAAGATACAAAGAACTGCAGTTTAATTTCTGTAATGGAGGTGATTATTATTAACGTAGAGGAGCGGCTCCAGACTTTGTATGAAGACATAAATAGCTGCTAGCAAGACTCAAAATAAATACAGTGTCAAGCCAGAGGAGATCAGCGTTTGTGATCGGTAATAAAAAGGCATGAATCAGCAATGGTGATCACATATTTTTTCACCAATTTTTTTTTCGGTGGCTGAGTGATCGGCACATCCAGAGTTTTAAGCAATATATTTATAAATGTTTGTACTTCCTGCAGGTGGGAGTTAATGCTTCCTGATGAGCTCTGCACAAGTGACCAGAGTTTTGGACCACTTATCAGGCTGACACCTTTGGCGTGCAGTCTGCATTCGCTGAAATAAACCAACCGAACGGAATGTTCCAGACCAGAGGAAGAATCCAAGGCCGCGAGTCATCAGAAACAGCAAAATATTTTGCAAGTACCTGACAGAGACCTCACTCTACTGTATCTTAATGATGTAATGATGATGATGTAATGTATCTTGGAGGATAATACTTGAATTCTGCACCATCCCCTCAGACGACCGATGTCCTCTTGAACTGTGAGCATGAACTGAGGCAAATGTCTTCTTCGACGCACTGAACAGTCAAGTTGGAATAGATTCGATATTCTGAGAGTAACAGTGTTGCCAACTCCTCAGTAAGGAAAGTAGCTATTGGCGGTCCTTAAAGTCGCTAGATGACGTCATCGCCTCATTTGCATAATTGATTAAAATGTATGCTGTAGGAGAGAGGAATAACGTTGTGCGAGAGATGAAAAGTGAGTTGAAGTATGTTTAGAACTGCAAATGAACTGTGATCAGGGTTGTGACATTCATGAACGAACCGGACCTATTGACTGGCTCATTAACGATGGGACTGGGACGTTGCAGTGATTTATTTAGCGTGACAGTGAAGAAACATTTACATCTTGCTCTGTAAACAAAAGCAGCATCTTTCCACACATTTCATCTGCGGGTCTCCCCTCTGCTCAGACTGCAGCTGGGACTGCTGCGTGAGGCTACTGTCAACCCGGAACCTGGAAAGCACCGGCTGCTCGTTGAGGACATCCACTGCAGAGTGATACGTGCTTTTATGTCTCCAAATCATGTGAAAGGCATTTTGGATGTTTGAGCTACTTCCTTATACAAGAGCTCACTAGCCTCTCCAGGTCATTAAGTAATAAGTTCCCCCAGGGATCAACAAAGTACTTTCTATTCTATTCTATTCTATTCTATTCTATTCTATTCTATTCTATTCTATTCTATTATATTATATTCTATTCTAATAGTAATAAAGTCATCCTTTGCCATATTTTGCTTTTTTGGAATTTTGCCTATCGTTCACAATCATTATGAAAGACAAGACGACGATAAAAAAAAAATCATTCTTGTAAATAAAAGTCAGCTTACAGCGGAGCCAATGGGAGGTCCTCTATTTTGCCCATAAAATCCAATAAATAACCATTCAATAAATACTCCATTTACATTTCGTGACTTGAATATTAACCAAGTATTAGTGATATTGTTATTATAAGCGCTAACTCAGACAGACTATTTATAGCGGCGACGTGATCACTAGCTTGTGTGCCAATGTTTACATCATCGAGTGGTAAGGTGCTTCTTCGTTTTCTTGCTCGTCAAACTTCATTCTAGATTATAAATCATGCCTCTCACCTGGATAGTAGATTGAGGACGTATTCCGACAGGTTGGGACACTTTGACAGCTAATTTAGACCCGGAAATGTCGAGAACGACACGAAAATACGCTTGGTTGCACCCCCCTTTTCTTCACGAGGATTATGAGACAGTCGGCATCCCAATAACAGCAGAACTTGTACAGTAAGTGATGTTTTATTATATTTATTGGCTCTCATAAAGTTTATAGCAACTAGAAATCAGTGAAGTTGTTAAAAAAACGCAAACGCCGTGATGCGCTGTTTAAATGAATGCTCCGCATATGCTTAAAATGATCAAAATACGTAAATATTAAATGTTATTATACATTTGCCTGTTACTATAATTACATATATACTTCATCTATATATAAAACCCTAATGGAGGTGTTTGGATGTATTTAAGGGCGTTATAGGCAGAATACAGCAGCTCCAATTGGCTCCATTGGAAGCAAACTTTTGATCACATTTATTTAATATTTAGAATGCATTAAAATAAAATCTGTCTGTCGTCATGTCTTACATAATGACTGTGAATGATAGGCAAAATTACAAAAAATGTGCAGTTCCCCTTTAAATATTGCAGTTTAACTAAATGGCGGATTTAAAGAAAAAAAATTGATTAAAGCATATTTTACATAGGGCAGCACAGTGGCACAGGGGTTAGTGCGTCTGCCTCACAATACGAAGGTCCTGGGTTCGATCCTGCGCTCGGGATCTCTCTGCATGTTCTCCCTGTGACTGCGTGGGTTCCCTCCGGGTATTCCGGCTTCCTCCCACCTCCAAAGACATGCACCTGGAGATAGGTTGATTGGCAACACTAAATGGTCCCTAGTGTGTGAATGTGAGTGTGAATGTTGTCTGTGTTGGCCCTGTGATGAGGTGGCGACTTGTCCAGGGTGTACCCCGCCTTCCGCCCGATTGTAGCTGAGATAGGCTTCTGCACCCCACGCAACCCCGAACGGGTCAAGCGGTAGAAAATGGATGGATGGATGGATATTTTACATATTCTGGTCATAAATTAAGTGTTAACTTAAGTATGTTTAATGTATGACATTTTCTATTAGTATGTTGTGGCGATCGCTAAAGATATTCACTAAGCGGGGTTTACGTTTCAGGGTTAAGGGTGACCATTGCTAACAACTACTGTATCCTCACCGCGACAATCAAGTTAACCAACATTTTGCAGAACAACTTTTTGATGGACTTCATCTTCAAAGCCTGCCTCATCAATAACACATCTCCACATAGGTGAGACTCTGACATGAGCGATGGGTAATGACAATGCAGGACACGCAATGCTAACAACGCGGCTAATAGTCGTAGCTATGACTGTCAAGATCGGCAACTTTTGGCAGAGCGACTTACACCCAACGTTTCAGCACGTGAAGCCCAGTTCTAGCTTTGAGGAATTTTCCAGGAAGTGACCAAAGTACTTCCACGTCGTGTCCGTGTTTTAGTGGCCGGGTGACAACCATAGCAGTTAGTACTGTAATCTACAAAAGAACACACCCGTGTAAAGGTGACTAAATGGGTGTTACTTCATGATTGGAGGGCTTCCATTAAAAAAAACTTAAAATGTTGTTAACAGTTTTTTTGTGCTCAACCAGGCCTGGAACCAATTGACCGTACCTTATTTTTTCTCAAAAGATCAATACTATCTATTTTATTTAGTCTTGTTATGATGTCCTAATGTGATATAAGATTGTTTCAAAGTGACTTTGTTTGTCACTTTGATCATTTATGGCAGGCTGATTCATTCAACAATATTATAATTCACCTCCTGCATCTTCACTTACAATAGGCACCGTTTAGTAGTAATTGAACGATGGCTAATTTAGAACTCAGGGATAGGCAACATAAGTAGAAAAATGTATGTTTTAAGCTGCGTCCTGCTCTCGCCTGAAAATACCATTTTTTTGTACTGGTAAAACTTGACATTAAAATAAAGTTAAAGTACCAATGATTGTCACACACACACTAGGTGTGGTGAAATTTGTCCTCTGCATTTGACCCATCCCCTTGATCACCCCCTGGGAGGTGAGGGGAGCAGTGAGCAGCAGCAGTGCCGCGCCCAGGAATCATTTTTGGTGATTTAACTCCCAATTCCAACCCTTGATGCTGAGTGGCAAGCAGGGAGGTAATGGGTCCCATTTTTGTAGTCTTTGGTATGACTCGGCCGGGGTTTGAACTCACAACCTACCGATCTCAGGGCGGACACTCTAACCACTAGGCCACTGAGTAGAAACACTAAAAAACATTAAAACACTAAATTCATCATAAATTGGATTAAAACATTTAATGTGTGATCCCATTAAGACTTGTCACTGGTATACTTTAATCCATATGCAAATAACCATAAAGTTATACTACTTTCTTGTGTGTGAGGGAGTTTTAATTTTAGTCCTAAACTTCATGAATAGAAGCTGTTGTCACCATTTCCCCCACAAATACCAAAAGAAAACATCAGCTCTTATCAGCATTCTACCTCCACTATGATTTTTATTTCCAGTCACTGCTCCAGTTCACCTCCTCGCTGCTGGATGCTAATCTAGATTTTCTCTCCACCTCCAAAGAAAACTGCTTCTGTCCTCAGTTCCCCTCTCCTTGCCATTTTGACTCACTCTTTTATTTGGCCATATTTACCTTTTTTATGTATATCCTTTTTTAACATTTTTTTGTCATTGTGACTTGTAGACTTCCTCTTGGTCTAGATCGGTGATTCCTAAAGAATCCCTTAATCAAATATTCAAACACAGTGTTACTGTTCAAACTGTGTGTAGTGTTACAGTGGCCAACATATTACGTATAAAGTTAAAGTACCACTGATAGTCTTACACACACTAGGTGTGGAGAAATTACCCTCTACATTTGACCCATCGCCTTGTTCCACCCCCTGTGAGGTGAGGGGAGCAGTGAGCAGCAGCTCAGGAATCATTTTGGTGATTTAACCCCCAATTCCAACCCTTGATGCTGAGTGCCAAGCAAGGAGGTAATGGGTCCCATTTTTATAGTCTTTGGTATGACTCGGCCGGGGTTTGAACTCACGACCTACCCATCTCAGGGCGGACACTCTAACCACAAGACCACTGAGCAGGCTACTTGTTAAATAAAACCTTCACCTTGTTTTTCATGAATATATGCTACTGTACTTTAATATTGATCACTATGGGGGTATTTGAAGAGCTAAATGTTGTCTGAGGTGGTACTTGGTGAAAAGAGTTTGAGAACCACTGGTCTAGATAATATATATTGGATATGCTTTGGTGTAAGTGTTGCGTACATTTCGCTCCACAGTTTTTGAGTCTGTCTGCAAAATGTTTGTATGTGGAGGCCTTCCCAGATTGCAAATGAAACCACGCCCCGCCCTCTGCAAAAATATACACTGTTTAAATATATATCTTGAAGTCGTCACCATCAATTTTTTTTCCAGACATGATTAAAAAGAAACTTCATAAACATGATATAGATTCACCAGGTCACAACATCAGGTACACCTGCACACTCTCCGATTGATTCAGACCAGACCTGCATAAAAAAGCTGCTTTTAGCAGAACTTGTGTCGCTGCATGTCACACGTTGGTGTTATTGTGCGCATGAAAATAAAACTTTATCTTACTTTTTTTTCTGATTCCTTATGGCCTAGCAGAGGGGGAGGAGCTCCTAGCAGTAACTCAGACTAGCAAACACGACCCTTTTTCTGGTTACAGTCTACAGCGCTAAGCCTCCTGGGTAATGTTGTCTATTACCCCCTCCTTATTTACATTGACACATTACAAACATGTGAATGTGTTGACTTTTAAGTTGGGTTTTGTTATTATGCAAGTTAATAACACTATGCAAATAAAACATTTTTTTTAATTGAATTTATTAAAATTCTGTCCTTTTTTGTGCTTGATATGACATAGATGCAATGCCAAACTACTATCATGAGCAAATGCCATTTTATTGATTTAAAAAAACAATAACTAACAAACAAACAAACTTAAACTATTAAAACTTTTACCGAAACTTTTTGAAAAAGCTGCCACGAAATCAGGCATTTTATAAACAATCACACAAAATAAAACCGTGAACTCCTGCAGGGACTGACATGCCCCTCTGTTGTGGGCCAGCTTACATTTCAACATTGGTATTTTTTCCCAAATGATTTAATAAAACTATTGAATTTGAAATAAAATAAAACAATTTCATGCTGAGAAGCAACTTTGGGTATGGTTTGAATCTATTTAAAATATGCACATCACACATATTTTCATGACATGTCCAAGAAGGAGTAGGAAGAAGTAGAGCTTATTTAATCCTACCCTTTTCCATTTCTAAGTAATTTCTAACACATTTGTTTTTTACTTCCTATGCTTGATTGATTGATTGATTGATTGAGACTTTTATTAGTAGGTTGCACAGTGAAGTACATATTCCGTACAATTGACCACTAAATGGTAACACCCGAATAAGTTTTTCAACTTGTTTAAGTCGGGGTCCACTTAAATTGATTCATGATACAGATATATACTATATATACTATCATCATAATACAGTCATCACACAAGATAATCACATTGAATTATTTACATTATTTACAATCCGGTGTGTGGAGGGGGGTGGGGTTAGGTTTGGTTGTTATCATCAGTCATCAACAATTGAGAACAGAGAAATGGATTTTGGAACAGTGTAGGTCTGACTTGGTAGGATATGGACATCAAGTAGTGGACATAGAGAGAGAGAGAGAGAGAGAGATCAGAAGGCATAAGAAAAAGTATCTGCATTTGATTGTTTACATTTGATTATTAACAATCCTGGGAGGGTGTTAGTTTAGGGTTGTAGCTGCCTGGGGGTGTACTTTTATTGCGGTTTTGAAGGAGGATAGAGATGCCCTTCCTTTTATACCTGTTGGGAGCGCATTCCACATTGATGTGGCATAGAAAGAGAATGAGTTAAGACCTTTGTTAGATCGGAATCTGGGTTTAACGTGGTTAGTGGAGCTCCCCCTGGTGTTGTGGTTATGGGGGTCATTTACGTTAAGGAAGTAGTTTTACATGTACTTCGGTATCAGGGAGGTGTAGCGGATTTTATAGACTAGGCTCAGTGCAAGTTGTTTAACTCTGTCCTCCACCTTGAGCCAGCCCACTTTAGAGAAGTGGGTAGGAGTGAGGTGGGATCTGGGGTGGAGGTCTAGAAGTAATCTGACTAGCTTGTTCTGGGATGTTTGGAGTTTAATTTGAGGGTTTTGGAGGTGCTAGGGTACCAGGAGGTGCATGCGTAATCGAAAAAGGGTTGAACGAGAGTTCCCGCCAGAATCCTCATGGTGCTTTTGTTGACTAGGGAGGAGATTCTATAGAGAAATCTCGTTCGTTGGTTGACCTTTTTGAATACCTTGGTTGCCATTTTATCACAGGAAAGATTAGCCTCTAGAATGGAACCTAGGTAGGTGACCTCATCTTTCCTGGTAATAACAATGTCACCCACTTTTATAGTGAAGTCATTGACTTTCTTAAGGTTGATGTGGGACCCAAACAGGATGGATTCCGTTTTACCCAAGTGTATGGATAGCTTGTTGTCAGCGAGCCAGGTGCAAGTTCTACAGAGCTCAGCACTGAGGATTTTCTCCACCTGTGACTTGTCCCTGTCTGATACCAGCAAGGCCGAGTCATCCGCAAACAAGAACAATTCACAGTCGCATTCCGATGCTCAATTGGTAACACACACACAAATGAAATAAATAAATAAATAAATAACCAACAAACTTGTCATGAATTATTGTTAAATAAACATTAGTGCACACTTAGTTTTTTTGGGTTGACTC